>NW_024426996.1:30930590-31111630 GCF_017311325.1 Ursus maritimus | reverse complement strand
AAAAAAAAAAAAAAAAAAAGAAGTCTGAATTTCTGTTATAGTTCTGCCTGGTTTATCTGTTGAGAGAGTATTCTTTACCAGATATATGTAAATTGATAAAGATAGATATGCATAGATAGGTAGATAGAAAAATTATCTTACTGAAAATTTATTCCTTCCTGATGTACTAGAAGAATTAGTTAATGATATAAGACAAACTGGCAGTAATTTTAAAACTTACTTAAAACACATACACAGGGGCGCCTGGGTGGCACAGCGGTTAAGCGTCTGCCTTCGGCTCAGGGCGTGATCCCGGCGATCTGGGATCGAGCCCCACATCAGGCTCCTCTGCTATGAGCCTGCTTCTTCCTCTCCCACTCCCCCTGCTTGTGTTCCCTCTCTCGCTGGCTGTCTCTATCTCTGTCGAATAAATAAATAAAATCTTTAAAAAAAAAAAAAATTTATGTGTCAACTTGGCTTAGGTGATGGTGCCTTGTTTGGTCGAAAACTAGTCTAGATGTTGCTGTGTTGGTCTTTTGTAGACGTGGTTAATGATAACAATGAGTAGATCTTAAAGTAAAGATCAATTTCCATAATGTGGATAGGACTCATTCAATCATTTAAAGACCTTAAGAGCAAAGACTGTGCTTTCCAGAAGATGAAGAAATTTTGACTCAAGATTGTAGCATAGGAACCCTGCCTAGGTTCCCACCTGCTGACCTGTCCAAATGATTTTGGGCTAAAGATTGAAACATCAACTCTTACATGGATTTCCAACCTGCTAGCCTGTCCTATTGATTTCAAAATTACTAGCTCCTGCAAGTATGTGATTCAATTCTTTAAAATAAGTCTCTCTCCCCACCCCATACTCCATATATCTCTCTCTGTCTTTATATACATACACAGTGGTTCTGTGTCTTTGGAGAAGTGTAATGTAAGAGGATAACGTATGTATTATATAGCACTATTCTTGAAATTTTCTGTATGTTTAAAATTATTTCCGTATAAAAAGTTTTAGTGGGATGCCTGGGTGGCTCAGTCAGTTAAGCGACTGCCTTCGGCTCAGGTCATGATCCCGGGGTCCTGAGATCGAGTCCTGCATTGGGCTCCTTGCTCAGCGGGGAGCCTGCTTCTCCCTCTGCCAGTTCTGTCTGCTCTGTCTGCCACTCCCCCCTGCTTATGCACTCTCTCTGACAAATAAATAAATAAAATCATTTTTAAAAAGTTAGAAAATGATCATATCTATTATATTTTGAACAATCATTACAATATTAATTTGTTCTAACTTATCCATATGTATACATATATATATTTTTTTATTTGTGTATGTGTTTTTTTTTTTTTAAGATTTTATTTATTTATTCGACAGAGAGAGAGACAGCCAGCGAGAGAGGGAACACAAGCAGGGGGAGTGGGAGAGGAAGAAGCAGGCTCATAGCGGAGGAGCCTGATGTGGGGCTCGATCCCATAACGCCGGGATCACGCCCTGAGCCGAAGGCAGACGCTTAACCGCTGTGCCACCCAGGCGCCCCTGTGTATGTGTTTTAAGTAAGTTTTAAAATTACTGCCAGTTTGTCTTATATCATTAACTAATTCTTCTAGTACATCAGGAAGGAATAAATTTTCAGTAAGATAATTTTTCTATCTACCTATCTATGCATATCTATCTTTATCAATTTACATATATCTGGTAAAGAATACTCTCTCAACAGATAAACCAGGCAGAACTATAACAGAAATTCAGACTTCTTTTTTTTTTTTTTTTTTTTAAGATTTCATTTATTTATTTGACAGACAGAGAGACAGCCAGCGAGAGAGGGAACATAGGCAGGGGGAGTGGGAGAGGAAGAAGCAGTCTCCCAGTGGAGGAGCCTGATGTGGGGCTCGATCCCTGGACTCTGGGATCACACCCTGAGCTGAAGGCAGACGGTTAACGATTGAGCCACCCAGGCGCCCCCAGAAATTCAGACTTCTTAAAAAAGAAGTTTCCATTTAAAATTTAGAGATAAATTATACAGTTTTAAAATTATATACCTAAAAATATTAAAAAATAAAATTATATAACTAGAGCCTATTTAAACACTCTTAGACATCCACACACTATAATTTATAATATTACCTCCTGAAAGTAATGTTTTGTTTTGTTTTTATCTCTAGCAATCCAATTGGTCCCAAACTTGCCATATCCCTGAAGCATTTACTGGTGCTCAGCCCTCTTGAAAATGAAAATGTAAGTATTTATACCTCTTTATAATTTATTCTACCAGTAAACACTTACATCGCCTTATGTTTTCAGCTTGTTTTATTCTTTCAAACACCACACATATTCAAAGACTTCACCAATTCATACACTTTCAGTTCACATAAACCTTACTTTTATGTAGAGTTGTATTCCCTCATTTTCCACTCAATTAAAACAAACAAAAAGCAAGCAAACAAGTAAACAAAAAGCCTTAGTGTTCTTAAATCAGGCAAAATATCATAGTACTGTAGAGATAATGAGAAATTACAGCCTGTGTTTAAGTACTGGTAAAGCTATACCCACAAAGAATGCTAATAGAAGGCTGAATAATACAAATGCTGTAACTGATGTCCAAGAGAAGTGGGAATACACAGAAAATAAATGATTTCAATCTGTGTGACCAGGGAATATTAACTGAATGGGTTGGTTTAAAATAAGCACGTGAAATAAAATGAATTTATCTGGATATAAAGACAAAATTCCTTAGTTCATATAATTCCTCTGATTGCTTAATTTATACTATGTACTAACATAACTTTTCTTGGTCACTTCCAACTTTTGGGCAATCCCTGTATCACTAGTAAATTGTTTTATGGATTAACAGTTTTAATAGTCTTTTATATATATATATATATATATATATTATAGTGTGTATATATATATATATAATATATACATTTTTTTTACTTCAAATGCAAAGTACAAAATACAGAAATACAAAGATACACACAAAAAAATATTGTGTTACTAGATGCCTTTGTTTTTTTTCACACACACTTGGTAGCATCGAATTCTTTTGTTCAATATATGGTAGTACTGTAATCAGCACTATTCAACTAGAATAACAATGTATAAAATTCAGTTCATAAACATTAATACTTGATAGCTGATATTTTCTTGAGAAAAGTTTTCTGGGAAACTTCTAGGAAAGAGTACCAGCATTCTCAAAGTTGAAAGGAATATCATGCATTGTAAGGACACAGAAAAGGAGAGAAGTAGCAACATAAACATACCCAGCATGTGTTGTACCAGGTCTTTGGTTAAGCACTTTCCACGCACCATCTCATTTCTGCCTCAGAGAAAAGAGACCCATTCAACTCATTAATTCATATTTCTATTCCGTATTCACCTTATAAAATAAAATCAGTCTAATTTTATATCTAGTAATCTAATAATCTAAAAAATTAGTTTAATTTTTAATGTAAATACTTTAGACAATCTGTTCAAATGCTTCTATAGATGGGCAAACTGAAAACCTGACAAAGGCATATGACCAAGGACATTTAGTGCTAGAGTGAATTCCTAGGTCCCATCACTCCCAGTTGTTATAATTTTTTTATTGTATTCTTAGAACTTTAAATTGATAATAATTTAATAACAGGAGGATTTTCCCCTATTAGTAACAACACAAAAGTTTACTGGGGTAGACTCTCCCTTGATGTTTTCATTTATACAAGAGAACATGCTTGCTTTCTGATTACTCCCAGGATCCCAATGCCTTATCCATTCCTGGGGACAAATCAAAGAAGAAAAATGGAAGGTCATCTTTAGGTCACTGCTATTCAGTTTGCTGTGCCAAGCTGAAAACCCAGGCCATTAAATATGAAAATCCACTCATTGTCTCAGGCCTGATTGTATCCTGTCTTTCAGATCAGGCTCACCATAGTCATAGCAACCCTAATGGGCGGATGTGCATTGGACCACATTATTTGCAGGGTGTCTTTAACTGAGAAAAGTTTTGTTGAAAATATGTGTGATTAATGCCTTCAACTATTATCTCTAATTGAACAGACATGAAAGGGGGTCACTTTGTCCGCACAGATAAGCCTATTGCATGGCTATTAAAGGCATATTCAGCCCTCGCTGAATTAATCCATTATTGCTTCTTGTCTTTGGTAACCATAACATGTTGTTGGAAGGCTGTGCAAAATTTGAGTAACTATTTGAAACACAGCTCCAGTAATCCTCTAGACATGGGTATAAGAGGGGTTGGGAAAAGCTATTTAGTGAAAATTGAATGTGCTGTGCTGTTTGAATTAGTATTAAGCAGTAGTACTTTATTTTAATGTGTTTATATCAGAGTGATGCATCACTTTAACATTACCAGCTACTCAGCAAGATTCCCAAAGTTCCTCTATCCATAATATAACTAAAAGAGAGGATCAATAGGGAGACTCAAACTCTGCACTGGAGTGAGTGTGTGTGTGTGTGTGTGTGTGTGTGTGTGTGTGAGAGAGAGAGAGAGAGAGAGAGAGAGAGAGAGAGAGAGAGAGAGAGAACGTTCAAACTGTAAAAAGCAAACAAACAAAAACTTACAGAGATACGCACCTGGCAATAAGTCAACATCTATGTACTTGATGTGGAATATGACTTATGGGAGGTACAGATTTTGAGCAATAAATTCTTATCTATTGACCTGTACTAATTCTGTCAGAATAGTCTGTCTGGCAAAACTATGAATTCTGGAGTTATTTGGGCTATGATCAGACAGGCAAAATGATCTTTATAGGGACCTAAAGGTAGTGTGTCTAAAATAGGTGTAAACAAAGATAGTGATGAATGTGTTTGTTATTTTGAGTAGGTAAGAGCAAATTCTACTTTGCCAGTGAATGAGTTACTCAAAAACTGTATTATGTGAACAGTGGCATTTATGATAATTCAGCCCACATTGAGCAATGGAAAGTACAGAGAAATTAAATATATCAAGTTAAAGTTGCAGGAGATAAAAGCTAATTGCTAAAATAAAAAAAATCTCTTTTATAATTTATTAAGTTCAAATTGGTCATCCATTTATAATATAACAGAGTTAAATCTGCACATAACACATTAACACATATGTGGAAATACATTCCCAAAATGACTGAAGGACCAAACATAAATAACCAACATATAAAGATATGGGAATAAATCTAGAAGAATTTTGAATTCAGGATGTCCACCATAAGCTTCAAATTTCTGAAGTAAAATATTGCCAAAAAATACATAAAATTTAAAATCTCCGTAAACAAAAATATCACATAAAATTTTTAAAAAATTAAAGCCTTTATGAAATACTTGTAATATAGAACAGAGGAATTTTGGTCACAATATGTGAAATATTCTAACATTAAAAAAATAGGACACTCAATTTAAAAGAGTAAAAAATTGAGAGTAGTTATTTTTTAATCCAAATTTCTTACGTAACTTTACCTTTCTAACAAACAGAAAAATGAAAATAAAAAGATCAGTGACATAATATTTTGTTCCAACAGAGTGGGAACATTTAAAGATTTATTATATCTATTATCAGCTAGGGTAGGGGGATAAGAGCATTTTTATATACCAGTGCCAAATAAATTGACCAAAGCACTGGATGGTAACATTTCAGCATTCTGTGTCAAATTTTAAATAAATATTTTCACTGATTCGTATGTTCAACATAAAACACCTGTTCCATAGAAATGCAACTCTGTATATTTCTTTTTTAAAATCACATGCAGGTATATTCATAGCAGTATTGCTTGTAATTATGACCAGCTGGAAACAATCTAAACCTCTGTCAGTAAAAGAAGAGCTTTATCACAGAAAAGTGAATCCTTTGGAAAATTTGATACAGACACATGTAAAGTTAAAAAAATGTTGACAGAAGAATATGTGTATTATTCAGTTTATGTAAAAATGATCTGAAAGAGAACATGTTTGTACGTGGGCATACATACATATAGGAAGGGATCTGAAATATTCTAAAACAAATTGTAAATAGCTGTGTGTACATGTCATTATTATTTAAAATTCACTATTCCCTATACGTTAGTTGCCATCAGGTCCTGGCTCTACAACACCCTTCCTCTGTAAACTTGAGATATTGACTTTTCCTACAGCTCAGTTACCTTATCCTTCATTGCTGATATATTGTGATATATAACACTGATCTTGGGTGCTGCAAATTTGCTCTCTCATTACTTCTAGGAGTTTTTTTGTAGATTTCTTAGTGTTTTCTAAATACCCTACTGAAACGTCAGTGATCAAATAGCTCTTTACTGTCTCTCTTCTAAACTGTATGAATTTTATTTTCTTTCTGACTGAACTGATAGGATTTATAGTACAACCTTGAAGAGGAGAGATTAAAGTGGACGTCTGTGGTCTGTGATTTGTTCTTGCCTTTCAGTAGGAATCATTTAGTTTGTATCATCAAGATTCAGTTTTATCATTAAGATATTAGCCATAGATTTTTCATACATCCTTATTATCAAGTTAAGGATGCTATTTTTGCTTTCTAGTTTGCTGAAATTTTTAATCACAAATGGGTGTTGGTTTTGGTCAGGTATTTTTTGCATTTATTAAGAAGATCATATGATATGTCTTAAATTTATTAATATAGTATGTAATATTAATTGATATTTGGACATTAAACCAACCTTAAATTATTTTAATTAACCCTACTCTGTCAAGGTATATAGTATCCTTTTTATATATTACTGCATTTTATTTGCTGTTATTTTGTTAGGGCTTTTGTGGCCGTGTTCAATAAGGGATATATTTTCCGAATTCCTTCCTGGTGACCCTTTTGTCTGGCTTTGGACATGGGTCTCAAAAAATGAGTTGCAAAGTGTTCCTTTTTTTCTGTTTTCTGAAGACTTTGATCTATTCCATAATATTCCTTTATTATTCTTTGAATGTGCTTATTACCTCTAGGAATGTCCTCTTTCACTTCTGATATTGGTAATCTTTGCCTTCTCTCTCTCTCTCTCTCTCTCTCTTTTTTTTTTTTTTTTTTTTGGTCTAGATTGGTTTAGTTATTTTCCCCCCATTTTATTAGTCTTTTCAAATAATCAATCTTTAGCTTTATTGCTTATCTTTATTGTTTGACTGTTTTCAGTTTTATTGACTTCTACTCATCTTTCTGGTTTCCTTTTTTTCTACTTATCTTGGGTTTAATTTTATTTTTTCTAATTTCTGAAGGTGGAAGCTTAGAAAAATGATTTATCATTTTTACCATTAACATTCAAAATATGTATTCCCTCCAAACATTTCCTTAAGTTCATTCCACAAATTCTGATGTGCATTTTAACATCATTCTGTTCAAATATTCTCTAACTTTTCATGTTACTTCTTTAATCCATGGGTAATTCAGAAGTATGTGGTTTAATATTCATATATGATTCCCTTGATTTCTTTCCAATTTTTATATCTAATTTAACTCTGGCATCATTAAAAAACAAGTACTGTATGATTCAATCCTTTAAAATCATTGAGAATTATTTTATTGTCCAGAATATGATCTGTTATGGTAAATTTTCCATGTGTCTCAAAGAATGTGTACGGATGTAGAGTTCTATAGTCATTGATTTGTCCAAGTTGTTTGATAATGTTTTTCAACTTTTCTATATCCCTACTGATTTTCTTTTTGGTTTCTCTGTTAATTAATAAAAGAATATTTAAATATCCAGTTATAATTGTTTTTAGCTATTTTTTTCTTTTACTTTTTTTCTTCTACTTTTGTCTTTTATGCATTGTGGAACTTACTTTTTAAATGCAACTGCACTGTATTTTTTATATCTTCTTGACCTCTTAACTATTTTGTCATAACAAAATATCCTTCTTTGTCTGTAGTTAACTTTTTTTTTCTGTAAGTTAATTATGACTGGTATTAGGATACTCATATGTTTACTGTTTACTTTTCCCATGGTCTTTTTATTTATTTATTAAATTTTTTTGCTTTAGTTTCCATCTATTTCACATTATTATTTAATATATTTCTCTTGTGGGACACTTACAGTTTTATATTCAAATTAATTCTCTTTTTTAATCACAGTATTCCATCTGATCACATTTAAAATAATTATTCACACATTTGGTTATAGGTTTACCATTTGACTGTTTCCTATTTGTCTCATCTCTCTCTTGTTCCCTTATTCCTACTTTACTGAAACTTGTTTTGTTAAATGTTTTATTAAATTATTTTAATACCTCTATTGTATTTTAACTATATTTTTGTGCTCTTTTTAGTGGTTGCTCTAAAAATCTTAATATACATATTTTACTTACCACAGTTTAATTTGTTAATATGGACTTCATCCCAGGCAACGTAACACTTTATAGTTCCACTTCCGCCTCCTTTGTACTATTGCTGCCATGCGTATTACATATATGTGTACATATCCATGTACATTATAAATACAGTGGTACATATGTGTTTCTTTACGCAGGCATATGTCTTCCACAGAAAATAAAGATTAAGAGATACAACATATATAACCTATTTATCTAATTGAGCATTTTATCTTTTTGATTTGTCTACATGTTTACCATTTACATTGCTCTATATTGCTTCCTGTAGACCATCTGTCATCATTTTCCTTCCACCTAAAGACTTCTTTTTTTGCGTTTACTATACTACAGGTCTATTAGCAATAGATTCTTTCAGTTTTTTTTTTTTTTTTTTATGTAAACGTGTCTTTACTTTGCCTTTAATTTGAGGACAAATTTGCTGATTATATAATTATTGGCTATTTTTATTGTCAGCACATTTAATATGTCATTCCATATCTTTTGACATCAATACTTTTGATAAGAAGATAACCATTAGTTACACATTGCATTTCAAGATTTTGTCTGTATGTTGGCTTTCAGCAGTTTGCTATAATGTGAATTTCTTTGTACTAATCATACTTGGGTTCCTGGCTCCCTAGAGTTGGACTTTTTTTTTTTTTTTAAGATTTTATTTATTTATTTGAAAGAGATAGAGACAGCCAGCGAGAGAGGGAACACAAGGAGGGGGAGTGGGAGAGGAAGAAGCAGGCTCCTAGCGGAGGAGCCTGATGTGGGGCTCGATCCCATAACACTGGGATCACGCCCTGAGCCGAAGGCAGACACTTAACCGCTGTGCCACCCAGGCGCCCCTAGAGTTGGACTTTTTTACATTGAGGCAATGCTAAATTTGGTAAGATTGTGTTCAAACACCTAATCAGGATTATGTTCACTGTCTGTTGCTTGTGTTGCATTCAAGATGCATCAAATTTGCAACTTTTTTCTGGCTTAACTTTTTTTTTTTTTTAAAGATTTTATTTATTTATTTGACAGAGAGAGACACAGCCAGCAAGAGAGGGAACACAAGCAGGGGAAGTGGAAGAGGAAGAAGCAGGCTCCCAGGGGAGGAGCCTGATGCGGGGCTTGATCCCAGATCACTGGGATCACGCCCTGAGCCAAAGGCAGACGCTCAACAACTGAGCCACCCAGGCGCCCCTCTGGTTTTACATTTTAACTGGAGTCCCTAGGGTCTCCTTTGTGCATGTGTATCTTGGCAATAAGTCAGGTTGTTGTGGCAGGTCAATATGGCTCTCTCCATTCCAAAATCTCTGCATTAAATTTCTGGATGCTCTGTCACTTGCCCTAAACAAAGTTCATCATTTCCGTCAAAATGTGAGTTTAGTCATTCTTGGTGGAGGAATAAAAGTTCTGTCACTTAAGGTCACAAATTCATGAATCTTACATAATGTGTAAACTGTTTCTTTCTGAGTGGGTAATCATACGCACTTTTTTTATGAGTAGCCAATCCTCATTATTCACTGATTCTATATTTGCTAATTTGTCCACTCATTAAAATTTATTTCTAGCCCCCAAAGCAATACTCATGGGCTTCTTCACTCATTTACAGACATAGGCTGAATGGTGAAAACTTTGAGTGATACATATTCCCGACTGAGGCTGAACAAGGTAATGCTCTGTTTTCTTGTTTAAGTCTCATACTATAAACAAGTGTACTTTTCAGTTTGTTTAGTGCCACATTTGTTGGATTTTTGTGCTTTTCTGGGTGATTTCACTGTTTAAAATGCCTCCCGGTAGTGCTGAAGGACTGTCTAGTTTTCCTAAGCACAATAAGGCTGTGATATACCTCGCCCAAGAAAATATACTTTTGGTTACACAAGCTTTATTTAAGCATGAGTTATAGTGCTATTGGCCATGAGTTCAATGTTAATGAATCGATAATATATATTTAATAAGGTATCTTTAAACAGAAACAAACACAAAATAAAGTTATGTATTGATCTAATAATGAAAGTTGTGACCACAGGCTAGGAGAAACCTAACCTTGTATTTCCCTTAAGGGCAATAATTTAGTATTCATCAATTCAGTGTTCACGGCAACTTTCTAGAACATAACTGTTGGTTGGCAACCCTCTCTGGAGCTTCCCAATCTGAAATTGGTCCTTGTATTCAGAGGTCAGGGAGAGACCAAAGTAAAAGGCAGGCCACTCCAGTTTGGTTGATGGCAGTTTTAATAAGCAGAGAAAACTTAACATAGGAGGCTTGTCTCAAGCAGCAGTAAGACTAATGGATCCCTGCCCCACCTGCAAAATCTTAGAAGTTTGTAAAGAGGCCTTAACTGGGTTCAGGTGTTTTCAACATCATCTCATTATCTCAAGGCTATGCCTTGGAGCAGCCTCTGGGAATGGGAAAGCAAGCAGAACCCACATTCCAAAGATGGAGGAGGGAGTGATAGCCTCCAAGTATGTGGGGTCCAGCTCCCTTGTCAACTGGTGGTCATGTCTTTTTGATGACATTTCTCAACAAGCTACCTACCGCAAATAATAAGAATCAATTGTACTTTTCAAGATGTCATCTACCTTCAGTCATTCTTCATTGTCTTGATATAGTTTGTTTATGATAACTTGGTTCAGTCATATATGTCTTTTCTGTTAGGTAAATTTCCTCAGCCTTCTTATTTTGCAATCTGGAAGTAGAGTCTGATGCTTTTTCCTTTCAATATTAACAAATTAGATTTTATGTTTTATAATTTAATTTTTATATGCTTTATTATATTATTAGCTATGAAAAATTATGTTAAAAAGAATGATTTTGAGATATTCTGTATTCTCAGTAACGTATTTATATATATTATTTTTTTCTTATAGCTACTTTTTAAAGATTTATCTATTTGAGAGAGAGAGAGTGCAAGCACTTGAGTGGAGGAAGGGGCAGAGGGAGGGAGAGAATCTCAAGCAGACTCCCCACGGAATGCAACACCTGATGTGGGCTCTATCCTATAACCCTGAGACCCATGACCTGAGCAAAAACCAAGAGTTGGATGCTCAACTGACTGAGTCACCCAGGCACCCCTCTTATAGCTATTTTTTTTAAAGCCAAAAATATTTGGGTTCCACACTAAAATATTAACTTTTTATATATTTTTTCTTTAAAATGTTATACATATATAACATAAAAGTTAATAGGACACATATTTCAAGTATAAATACAGTTTAAAAAGTGAATAATCTCATTGTGGTGTATAAAAAAATAGAATATTATCAGTACTTCAGAAGCACCCCAGATTCCCTTCCCCTGTTATAAAATTGATACTTCTCCCCAGAGTTAAAACTATCTTGAGTTCTATGATAAATCAGTCATTGGTTTTATTTCTTTAGCTTGGATTTACGTATGCATTCTGAAACAATCATTTTTTTTTTCAGTTTTACTTGTTTTTAAAATTTCTAAGAATGGATGCAGACATTCTCTTGAATCTCATTCCTTTTGTTCAAAATATTTGTAAAATTCATCCAAATTGTTACATGTAGGTTTAGCTTACTCATTTTTATTGTCAAATGATCCTTCACTGTATGTATATATGTATCATATATTTATTTAACCCATTTAACCCATTTAATCCTGTAATGATCATTTGGGTTGTTTCCATTTTTTTGTCTGTCCCAAACTGTGCTGTTTTTGATATCCTGTGTATGTTTTTTGGGGCACTTGATGGTTTATCTAGAATCTATCTATACATAGTAATAGAATTATTGGCTCAGAGAGTATGCAAATCTTAGATCATATCAGAAATGTTCCAAAGAATATGGTAGCTCATGATGTTCCACATCCTTGCTATCAATTGTTATTTTCAATAATGGTATTGTTTAAGGTTTTAACTTGCTTCTCTGATTAAAAAGCTAATTACATATAATCTCTAATGTTCCCTACTTCAGATTACTTTTAGAAAGGACCTTTAAAGTCTTTGGAAGATGTTTTTCTTCATCTGAGTTAGTATCTTTTTTTTTTTTTAACTTATTGGACAATGTTCTTTATATATTCTGGACACTAGTTGTTTGTGAGCATTTTTCATTTTCAGTATCGTCTCCCATGTTTCAACTGGTATTTGTATTCTCTTTATGGTATCTTTTGATGAACATAATTCTTAATTTTCTGTATTTTAATTTATTAGTCTTTTACTCTGTGGTCAGTGTTTTATATTTCTTGTTTAATAACTCTTCTTGCAGCAGATTCTGGAAAATAGTCCACTATGTTATGTCTTAAATATTTATAAGTTTAGCTTTTCTGTACTTGGAATTAATTTTTTAATATGGCAGAAGAAGAGGTTATGATTTTATTATATTTCATGTAGATACCCCATTGCCCTATTATCATTTATTTAAAATGCTGATCTTTCCCCATTGATTGTTCATATCGTGCCCTCTTGCTTATACATTAGTCCATACATCTCTCTTTTTTTTCCTAATTCTTTTTCTGTTTACATGAGTAAGTACTTTTCTACACTTGAACCAATATAACATCATCTTAATTATCATAAGTTTAATATTGCTTTGTGATTTTAGGGTAAATTCTTCCACCATATATTTTTGTTGAGTATTTTGATTATTATTTTCCCTTGAGAATCACTTTTTAATAGTATCCTAAAAAAATAATGATCCTGTGGATATCTTAAATAGAACTGCATTTAATCTATCATGAATTCTTGGAAAATTGCTGTTATTATAATATTGAGTTTTCCAGTCTATTAAGATGATATATCTCCCTATTTAATTAGTTCTGATTTATTTTTATCTATAAATTTATCTAAGTTTATCTGAGAAACCTTTCCCAACCTTAAAATTTACTCCTATGCCTTCCATGAGTTCAGATCAAATCAGTGCACTTTGTTTGTGTATCATCATGTTTAGATCTGTATCTTATCACTTCCTACATTAAATTTAAAAAATTTATATATATATAAATATATATATTTAATATTTAAATATATATAAATATATATTTGTCTCTTACGTGAAATTTATAGTCTACTCAAGGACAGGGACTGTGTCTCATTCATTTTTGGCCTAACATAATATCTCACATTGAATGGTAAATAAACATAATGTTTATTAAAATATGACAAATAATCAGCCATATAGGAGTGGTTATGATAATTATGGTAAAACCAGACAACATAGTGTTGTATAAGAAATGATTATACGGATGGTCATATCATGGAAAAATATGCATGGCATTCTAAATAAAAAATTTAGAGTTATCCTCATCCTCCCTGACTCTCACTCCCTCACCTATTTCATCAATAGATCATGTTGGCTCAGTCCCTATACTACACATAGAATCCTGCCATTTACCTCTGCCCTCTGCACTATCACCATAGTCCAAACTTCCATCATTGCAACAACCTCTTTTCACTCACCCGGTCTATTTTATATTCATCAAGTAACGATTTAAAAATATAAGTCAAATCAATAGAATACTGTGTCCAAAAATGCTCTAAATCACTTTTCATCTCACTTTGAGGACTCTTTACCAGTCAACAAGACTATGGATGGACTAGACTAAGACCTTGCCTTACCTCTGAATGCATCTACTATTTTTCACATCACTTAACTGTTTTTCATCTATACTAACCTCCAAGATTTTCTTTGTACATGCTTCCATTTCAAGTCTTTGTGCTTACGCTTCCTTCTAAATTGGACCCTTCCCAGATATTCTACTAAGTTTTTGCTTAAATGCCATATTTTCAGTGAGGTTTTCCATGACAAGCCTATGTAAAATGGCGCCACTCCATCTCCCTCCACATTAACATTAGTCTTTATGCCCATTTTCCATTCTACTTGCCTTCACAACTTTTATTACGAACATCATAATACAATATCAAATACAAACATCAAAAATTATAACAAAAATATGTATTGTCAAACATCTAACATGTCTTACCACCCAACATGCAGAAGATTGTATAAGCACTTTTTGTATAATGTATTTATTTATGTGATTTATTGCCTAACTCCCCCTGCTCTAGAATGTAAGCTCCAGCAGTAGAGCTGTTTCTTTTCTTTTGTTCACTTCCATGTCCCGGGCTCTGAAAATAGTTATCTGGCACATGGTAGGAATTCAAAACTTATGTTGGATCATTTAAACAAAATTATGTAAATGAATGATATTTGAAAATTATTTTTAAATGGTTTAACACGAAATTATAGAAGGGATATTTCTGTGTGTTCCTAAATAAAATACTTGAGGTATACTAGTTTTGAATTCCATACTTATTATCTGATATATTGCTTGTAAGTTTTAAGTTTCTTACAAAATTTGAATTACAAATAAAACAATGGGAATTATTGATTAACAAAAACATTATAAATAATATGATGAATATGACTTCTTTGTTTACATTTTAATAGATTTTTAATAGAGTCACCAAACCATACTCTTGGGGAAAAAAAGCAAATAACTTGAACATGCTTAGTATATGCTAATTTGAACATGTTTAGTGTATGCTAACTTAGTATATGCTAAATATAAGTAGTATATGTCAGTTTGTTATTTGGAAGTCATTTTTATGATGCTGCATATGCTTGAAGAGGGATTTTTCTTTAATCATCATCATATTTCAGATACACAGCGAGGAGCCCATTAACTATAACCTTGTCAGAGAAGAAAACAGGCTAATAGTAGTTAGAATGAGAGAATCTTTCCTTGGAAGTGCACAGTTGGCAGTGAGACCAGATTTTCCTAATCATTAATTACAAATTTCCCAGCATTGGTCTTTTATTTTAAAATAAATTCTAATGGAAGAAAATTCAAAAGGCTCCCTTTAAAATGTCTGATCAACAATTACTAGCATATAAATAAAAAAATATAGAAAATTATAACAAAACAATTCAGAATATTATTTGGTATTTTAAAATTTTAGTTAGATTACTAAGGATGCATCAGCAACTATCCCAAACATTTTGGATTAAACCTAATTTATTGTTTCTCCCAATTCTGTTGTTTAGCCAGTGTTTTCTTCTGTTGGTCACACCTGGGCTCACTCACTTGAATGCCTCCAGCTAGAGAATCAGCTGGTCTGGGAGGTTAAATAAAGATGGCTGCGCTCACATGTCTGGTTGCTGCTGGCTGGCTGTCGGTTCAGGCTCTGTGGTTCTTCTCTACAAGGTCTCTCCACTTACTGAAGGTAAGGATGGACTTCGGTTGGAATTGTTTCAAGAGGTTAAAGGTAGAAGCAGCAAAACCTCCTGAGGTCTGGACTCTAGAACTCAGTCACTTCTACCACCATTTATTCTTCAGTGCAGATATAAGGTCTGCCAAGATTCAAGAGATAGGGAAACAAGCTTCACTTTTAACAAGAGAAGCTACATATGATCTATGGTTATGTTTTATTTGCCATGATATCATAAGCCTGTTTCACTGAATTTTCCAATAAGTTCTGAATCGCAGAGGTAGTGTTTAAAAGTTTGTAATGGCATGCAGATTTATAGAGGGCAACCAATCTAAGGAAAAATCGAAAAATAATCAATATGAGGACCCAAGGTGATGTCCAACTACATAGTTCATTTTTCAGTAGTCACTTGGTTTTATGATTATTTATACCGGAAAATGAAGTAAAATGTAAACAAAATAATTTGTCAAATCAAAATGGAGGTAAAACCAAAATTACACAGTTAATATATTACAGGTCTGAGCTTCACTGTACTGGTTAATGAGTAGAACACAGGTGTATAAAGCATAATCACTACCCATATAGATGTCCTAATCCCAAAGGGAAGATAATACACAAACATATTAAATCTCTCAAACTCCCTTTTCAGATGCATAGTGCCTAGGCATGCTACTAAGAGCATAGCAACCAAGGCATTAGTTCTAGCATTAGCACCCTTGTCACGTCAGAGACAAGATACATAGTGTAATGTAAAATCACCAAATTTCAGCNNNNGATCAGCTACGAAGCAGCAGCTAAGGTTTAAAGAAGGTAGGGTAAGAACCCAGGAGAGATGATTTGTAGGCTCATTTCATACAGCTGAAAATCAAACTCAGAACAATCCTTTGGGTGAAGTTGCAGGTATTTCTGTTGATGTTTTTATTACAATGTCTGTGGCTACTAGTTTAACCATACCAACATCAGTTAAAGTTGCTGACGTTATGGAGAGACCTGGAACCCACAACTCCCCCCGCCCCCCGACTCCAAAAAAAGTAAGGGCTACATTGAGTGTTAAATGCAGCCTGAAATAGTGTCCTAAACCAATGATCCTCAAACTTTAGTGTCCATTGGAATCACTTGGAGAGCTTGCTTAACCACAGATTGCAGGGCCATGCTCCCAGAGTTTCTTCTGAGATAGTAGGTTTGAGGTAGAGGGTGAGAATTTGCACCTCTAAGTCCCAGGTGATGCTGTTGCCTCCGGTGCAGGAAACCTATTTCAGGAGATATTACTGTAAATCAAACCAGAGCACCACATCAGTCTTCAGATGCTACACACTAAACTTTTAATTACCCATACCTGGGACACTAGAAGATGCTGCCATTTTTTTTTTTTAAGATTTTATTTATTGGGGCACCTGGGTGGCTCAGTTAAGTGTTTGCCTTTTGGCTCAGGTCATGATCCTGGGGTGCTGGTATCCGGCCCCCATTGGGCTCCCTGCCCAGTGGGAGTCTGCTTCTCCTTCTGCCACTCCACCTGCTTGTGTACCCTCCCTCCTCCTCTCTATGTCAAATAATTTTTTTTTAAAAAAGATATTATTTATTTTAAAGATAGGGAGCTCATGGTGGGGGGAGGGGAGAGGGACAAGCAGACTGCTCCCTAAGTGTGGAAACTGCCTGACGTTCAACTGGATCCCATGACCCTGAGTTCATGACCTAAGATGAAATCTAAGAATCGGAAGCTTAACCAACTGAGCCACCCAGGCACCCCTCCCATTTTCAAATTTAAAAGATCTGGGATTTATCTCACAGGGTGAATGGCAGCTTTAGTGCAGAAGGTTACACAGAAGATGGTTTTAATGTGAGGGTTAAAGATATGAGTTAGGATGATAACATGAGAAATGGACATAAATTTGGAAAAGGAATATCCTAATATTTGAAGAAAAATGTTGGGTCTCTGACTAGATAATTAGAAACAGTGAAATATTTGCTTCGGAATAATGGGAAGTATAGGGGTCCATTTTTAAAAGACAGATAAATTGGTAGAGATTGAGGGATAGATTAAAAAACTGTTTTAGACATACTGCATTTGTGGTAAGAAAATAGATGTTTTGAAATAGGATACTGAACCATAGGAAGACAAAAGTTTTAGGGAGAGATTGCAATGCCATTCTTCAAAGAGAATGATTTTCAAGCTCTTAATGACAAAGTGACAAAAGGTAATATCCAGATTTATTTATAAAGAAAAATCGTAACTGATACTAACATCTTTAAGAAAAGCATATTTCTTCTAATTTCTGGGTACTAAAGTTTGTGGTAATTAGGTAGCCAAAAGCATACTCTTACTACCTGATCTCTTAACGAATGTCTACTAATAGTGGAGGGTATTAATAAATACCATTGGAGTTGTCTATAGTGTGCTTTATATGAGTTAGAAGTGAATATATTATTGGCAGTAGGAAGATCAAAACATAGGCAACTTCTTGACCTCTGAATCTTTACCACATTGTGTGTTGGTATATAAATAATACATTTTTATTCAACTCAGTGCATAGTAAATTCTTAATTGTTTAATATGTGTATGGTCTTTAAACTGTGAAGCAATTGGTGATGTTGCAATACTAGAGATCAAAGACAAAACCAGATTTGACATTTAAGTTGTTAAAATGGAATGTTCTTTAATTTTCAGATGGTCCCTATCTCAGTGTAGAACTGTAGACCATTCATTAAAAAATGATCAGAATTCAGAAAATACACTCCTATTCAAACCACCTGTGTACTTGCAAACAGAACAACAGACAGAATATAACTTTACATTCTCATTTCCATGATTCTATCTTCACTCAGCTGTCTTTACTCAGGATGATTTTTCAGACTTTGTGGTCTCTTGGAATTTCTCAATCTCTGTGTCTTTAAATTTGAGCATCTTACTTGTTGGCACAGCTTCCTATTATCCTAGATTCCTAATTCTCTCAATCCACTTTTACTTTGACCTTATCTAGATTGGCAAGCTTCTTTTTAACCCCGGATATCAATCTTCTACTTATTTTTCTGCATAACTTAGGCCCTGAGAATGTCCCTTCAATCCATCTCTAATCAAATATCTCATTATTCACTTTCCCCTTTGTCCTTCATGTTGTCCCTTCAGAAACATTTATAGAGCACTCTTATCCTTGAATTATAATTTTTGATTTATGTGTTTCTCACCTGTGTTATGCTATGATATCATTGAGGGTAGGGAGACTTTTACTAATATTTGTCTAAATCCTCACAGTTCAATATTTTTGATGGAATAACTAGGAATAATTTGGAAAACTAAAATACAGTGAAAAATTAAAGTGTCCATGATTTATTTTAAGAAATATGTGCTTATCCAGAGGAAAGTGACTTCAAGCAGAGAGAAATCTGAGAAAATTCAGATAAACTGAGAGAAGACAGCCCATTTTAGTTAACTTGAAAAAAAAATCTCACCAAAAATATAAAAATTTGTAACCTTATATGTAAAATGATTAAGCAAGGAATTCAGACATTCAGATACTGGATTGAGGGTAAGGGTGAATATCTGTTCTATTATCTGACCACTATTCATCCACTTCCTTTGATAACAATTCTGAGCATGTCCTTATGCATTAATAATGCAGCAGATAGCATCATCCATTGTTACTAGAGCCTCTCCTTGGAGTGACTAAAAAAGCAGAACAAAATGTATTTCAATATTGAATTTAAAAGTGTTCAGAATTTGTAAGAGGTTAGAGATTACAACATAATCAGTATTATAAGTGTTCAAAGTTTAAAATATTTAGAATTCATAATAAATCAGTGAAACTAATGTATTCAGATATTCAGTTTTATATATCTATATACACATGCACACACACAGAATATAAAATACATAAAGCATAACATAGGCCAAAGTTAACATTCTAATAGTTTATAAATAATAAAAATAATGTACTGTTCAAAATATAAACTATAACATTAAAATTAATGTATATAAATTAGTAAAATTTTATATAAATATATGAAATATGGCAATTATGCAATTTGCATTTGTTTAAAAATGTGCTCTTTAGCAACAAGCTGCCTCTATGCTTTTGGCATTAGCTTTTGAGAATTTGTGTGCGCATGCGCACATGCACGGGAGAAATCATTTTTGACTCTAGTTGGGAGAGTGTTAAAGTAATGTATATGTATGGGCTAATTTAAAGTATTTTCCTCAAGCTTTTTCATCCTCAATCCCACATTATTGTTGGCTAATTTAGAAAAAACTTTTCTAATGTAGGAATATGCATATTTTTTGTTGATAAATACCTAAAATTACTTTTTCTACAATTTTTTCCAGTCAACTTTATTTGCTTTAGTTTAGGTCATCAGTTTTATTGTCCTCTTTTTATTCTTCTTGTCTAGAAAGTCTTAGAGCTATTTACTGTTGCCTGCCCATTTCCTCCCTTTCTTTTATTTCCTCCTCCTCTTCCTCTTCCTTTTTTCTTCTTTTGACAAAGGAACACAGAAACAGCTATTCACCTCTACGGAAGTGATACTTTCCTCTTGCAGTAGTGTGAAAAGTACATTAAAATATATGTAAATTCTACCAGATAGAATTTAATATATTGATGCCACTTTGATAAACATATTTTGTCACAAATATATCAAACTTTCAATGTTCTATTTTTAAAAAGAAAACCATCACTTGTGAAAGGATCTTGTTTGCTTTTGCTATAATATGGTAGAGTTTTAGTAGTATTTCACTATATAATCCTACACATTTGTACTTTAAAGAAGCATAATATTTATCTACTTACCTTTGAGTCTCCAATCACTTGTCGGTTATATTTTACTCTTGAATGATTACTTTGGTTTCTCTTTTTGAATTTTTAATTAAAACTCTCAAAATGGACAGGAATTCATTACAAATTTCTTGTTTAGTCACTGTTTTAGTTTCTACATTCTCTTATAAGTAATTATTTTTTGGAAAATAATTTCATTTTGCATAGTCAACATTGGAGATAACTGTGGCTTAAATTATGTTTTCATATTCATAATATGGTGATTTTTTTCAATATTTGGAAATTTTACAACTCAATGACAAAATCAGGAAATGGATTTTTCTAACATAAAATTAATTTTTAAACCTTCAAATACTTGAGAAAACGGTCCAGTGGAAGGAACTGTCTTGCTCCGTACAATAATTCACCAGTTTGAAAAGGACAGAGAGGAGGGCACAATGCACACAAGGGCAATGGAATTGGCTAGCTGATAGTAAGTTGCACTGACATCTTACGCAAATGAAAAGCAGAGCTGCTAATAAATAATTGAAAACAAAGTGTGAAGGTTAAGGGACTTTTGGTAACTTACAAAGAAGCCCTTGTCTGCTGCTGTGGGAGAGCAAGAAAATATGAAGACTAAACTCAAGGTTTAATAGAGTTCCTGAGTTTCAAAGACCCATTGAATGTACAGCTGATGAAGGTCCGTTATGGTAAAGTTAGGCACCTGGTTCAATAAGCCAGTCTCTCTAACACTTGAAATGGGACATCTGAATGCATTACACTCAAGATTTTGGCTTCCTAGACTATTTTAAACCTTTAACTTTGCAGAAGTTTGTCCTTCCCTAATAGGAACTGTCACCTTCCTCAAGTAGAATGTCACTAAAGAGGCTCCGTAACAGGATCTGCCCCACTAATATCTTTTCCCAACCCTTTGGCTACTGCCAATTGTAGCGTCATCTAGCCAGGCATATGCTAGGCCTGGTTGGGGAGAAAAGAGTCCATGCCCCAAGGGTGCTGCAAAAGTTAGAAAGCATAATTAATCAGGAGTTAGGAGAGTACTAGTGTGACAGATTTATGGGGATGCTTGATAATCAAGGAGACTATAAAAGAGAGAGACTTTATTGATTTGTGATTCAGAAATATTATGGAGACATAAAATGTTAATACTTTGGTAAAGCACCCAGGGGAAGTTGCCAACTAGCTGTTTGAATGACTTCTAGAAACTTGGAGAAAATGTAGGTCCTATTGCGTGATGTGAAAATATTTGAATTTCTATGGCAGGTGGTGGTGGGAAGGATTAAGAGGTACAGGAAACGGTATGGTAAAATATATATATTACATGAGACCAAAAGAACCACCACACCATTCACCAGGGTCATCAAAATGAGGTGAGAGGGGCTTTAATTTCACTAAGTTCAGTGGTGGTTGGTTCTTCCCTAAAGCCAAGGCTAGTGGCAGGAGAAGCTGTCACACAGTTTGGCTTATTTGGGTGTGATGGACCTCAAAGAACTAGACATCAATGATAAAACCAAGTGGTCACAATTATCATAATACCAGCAAGGTCAGAGTTGCAACTAGGGGAGCTGAACCCACATAGAATAATGCAGATGAATACTAGAGAATGGGATTTCTGAGGGCAAGAATAAATAGGTAGCCAGTTAGGGTACTGCAACATATAAATAATCAAGAGAAAGGAAAATGGATAAATAGGAGTTCAAGGGTAGTTACCTCAATAAAAGTTCAACGTCCTTTATTCAATTCCTGGGAATGAGACCATTTTCTAAACTTTTCCTATTGAATGAAAGGACGACTGGTCACTAGGAGGAAGGACTCTACAACCACAGAGCAAGTATATGCATAATGAGTCCCCAGGCTTCACAGTAGGATGGAGAAAGGGGCCTAGCAGACGTTTTAATAACTACTGGAAACAGTCTAGATGACATTAATACCCAGAGTTCAAAACATCATTATAGTCACCTATTAGAATGGTGGCATACGGGTCATGTGAAACATGAAGGCTTGGCTGAAGTCCAGCCTTACAGCTTCCACAGACCCACTTGTTGGTCAGTTCTCAATACTCTGAATGTATAGTTGAGACTGGCATATTTGGCATTTGGAGCAATGCTTTCTATTAGGTGCTTGGCCTATGGAATAAGAGCTATTATAGTGGTAAAGGCCTAAAGAGATCCTCTGAAATCACAACCCTTGGCCAAAGTAGTAAATCAAAAATAGTATAACATCCTTTTGAGGTGGAGGGGAAGTGATGAAGTTTAATGCCACCTTTAAGTATTTCAATCTATATACCTTTATTAAGCCGTATAGCCACAACGATAATCAAATGGATTCTGGAGAAGGATTTTGAATTACAAGCTCAGCCAAGTAGTAGTCCAAATGTCATCTGCCATGCTGGGTTGGCATTTTTATTAGAGTAGATTAATATACTCTGAATTCGTGGTATGTGGCCTTTGATTTGGGGTGCGGGGGCAGTGTGTGTACTTAATTTCAATGAGGAAAGAGGGAAAGAAAGACTGCTCATTCACAAGGCGTTATCAGGCCCACAACGGAAGTCCATGGTGGCAGAAGTAGAAGCTGTGCATGGGTTCAAGGACACGGATTCCTACTTAACCAAGGCTTATCTAGTTTTTGCCTCCTCTGAATGCCCACCATGCCAGCAAAAGAAATAGATGATGAGCCCTTGGTATGTCACCATATATGAAGGAAACAACCAGCTACTTGGTTGTAAGTTTCCTGAGTCTTTTCTGTTTTCAGAGAGCTTGCAATTTGTTCTCAGAACAACAGGCACCTACTCTGGGTATGGGCTTGAAATTTCTGCCCAAAGGGTCTCAGCTGACACCACTATCTGGGGGCCTTAGGCATGGAATTTAATATGAGGGAGTCTCATTTCTGAGGAAATGAAGATTTGTATCCCTTTACAAGGTGAGTCCCCAGGACCAGCAGAAATGATAACTGAGGGTGAAGGAAATTTGGAAGGAATATTAGAGCAAAAACTGACTATGGTAATTAAGGCCCTCCACCGTTAAAGTCTCCCTTTAGGAAATGAGGCCCACTAGAAACCTAGGTGAGTTTCTCTCCAAATAAGTACAGAGGAGGGCATCTGTGCACCACAGATGTTCACCTGTGGCAGCCTGGAAGTGTGCCACTCAAGTTCTCCCTTCAAGGAAGAACTTGCCTCCAGCTGCCAGACCTTGAGAATCTACCACTTTCTATCAAGGCCATGCTCTTCACAGGGAAGCCCAGACAGTGAACTTGCTCAGCAGGAGTTCTCGGGCTTAGCCTTTTCTTTGCAGCACTGGACTCCTATAACGGGGGTCTTTGCTCTAGAGCTCAGTTTTTGGGGCAAAGATCTGCAACACTGAGGCTCTCTTTGCCCAATTCTCCTTCCTAATCCCAGGTGCCAGGTGAGTCTTGCTATCTGAAATCTTTTGTGAGAAAGCCTTCTCCCTCCACCTTCATTATTTACACATGCTACCCCAGGTAAACCTGTTGCACTCCTAACTCCCATCTGAGCTTATGCTATGCTATGCTACTTTGAATTGACACAGTTGTATGTAACCATGGTCTTTGTGTTCAGCCTTTTATGAATTCATTTCAGAAATATCACAGTAGTGTCCATTTGCTCACATAAATCTTATTTCCCAAATTTCAAATCCAGTCATGGGTCTTGTTTTCTTAAATCCTTTCAATATCTTCTCTATACTTGGTTTTTTTTTTTTAACCCTTTCATCCATTTTTTTAAATGTTTTTTTATTATGTTAGTCACCATACAGTACATCCCTGGTTTCTGATGCAAAGTTCGATGATTCATGAGTTGCATATAACACCCCAGTGCACCATGCAATATGCGCCTATCCCATCCACCTACCCCCCTCCCCTCTGAAGCCATCAGTTTGTTTCCCAGAGTCCATAGTCTCCCATGCTTCACTTCCCCTTCTGATTACCCCCCTTTCTTTATCCCTTTCTTCCCCTGCCGATCTTCCTAGTTCTTACGTTCCATAGATGAGAGAAACCATATGATAATTGTCTTTCTCTGCTTGACTTATTTCACTTAGCATTATCTCCTCCAGTGCTGTCCATGTTGCAGCAAATGTTGAGAACTCGTTCTTTCTCATAGCTGAGTAATATTCCATTGTATATATGGACCACATCTTCTTAATCCAGTCATCTGTTGAAGGGCATCTCGGTTCCTTCCACAATTTAGCTATTGTGGACAATGCTGCTATGAACATTGGGGTGCATATGGCCCTTCTCTTCACTACGTCTGTATCTTTGGGGTAAACACCCAGTAGTGCAATGGCTGGGTCATAGGGTAGCTCAATTTTTAACTTTTTAAGGGACCTCCACACTGTTTTCCAGAGTGGCTGTACCAACTTGCATTCCCACCAACAATGTAGGAGGGATCCCCTTTCTCCACATCCTCTCCAACAATTGTTGTTTCTTGCCTTGTCTATTTTTGCCATTCTAACTGGCGTAAGGTGGTATCTCAGTGTGGTTTTGATTTGAATTTCCCTGATGGCTAATGATTTTGAACATTTTTTCATGTGTCTGTTAGCCATTTGTATGTCTTCATTGGAAAAGTGTCTGTTCATATCTTCTGCCCATTTTTTGATTTGTTTATTTGTTTCTCGTGTATTGAGTTTGAGAAGTTCTTTGTAGATCTTGGATACCAGTCCTTTATCTGTAGTGTCATTTGCAAATATATTCTCCCATTCCGTGGGCTGCCTCTTAGTTTTTCTGACTGTTTCCTTGGCTGTGCAGAAACTTTTAATCTTGATGAAGTCCCATAAATTCATTTTATCTTTTGTTTCTCTTGCCTTTGGGGATGTGTCATGAAAAAGGTTGCTTTGGCCGATGTCGTAGAGGTTGCTGCCTATGTTCTCCTCTAGAATTTTGATGGATTCCTGTCTCACATCGAGGTCTTTCATCCATTTGGAGTTTATTTTTGTGTATGGTGTGAGAGAGTGGTCAAGTTTCATTCTTTTGCATGTAGCTGTCCAATTTTCCCAGCACCATTTATTGAAGAGACTGTCTTTTTCCCACCGGATGTTTTTTCCTGCTTTATCAAATATTAGTTGCCCAAAGAGCCGAGGGTCCATTTCTGGGCTCTCTATTCTGTTCCATTGGTCTATGTGTCTGTTTTTGTGCCAGTACCATGCTGTCTTTGTGATCACAGCTTTGTAGTACAGCTCGAAATCCGGCATTGTGATGCCCCCAGCTTTGTTTTTCCTTTTCAACAGTTCCTTGGAGATTCGGGGCCTTTTCTGTTTCCATACAAATTTAAGGACTATTTGTTCCAGTTCTTTGAAAAATGTCCTCGGTATTTTGATCGGGATAGCATTGAAAGTGTAGATTGCTCTGGGTAGCATGGACATTTTAACTATGTTAATTCTTCCAATCCATGAGCATGGAATATCTTTCCATCTTTTTATGTCTTCCTCAATGTCTTTCAAGAGTGATTTATAGTTTCTAGAATATAGGTCCTTTACGTCTCTGGTTAAGTTAATTCCAAGGTAACGTATGGTTTTTGGTGCTATTGTAAATGGGATGGATTCCCTAATTTCTCTTTCTTCGGTCTCGTTATTCGTGTATAGAAATGCAACTGATTTCTGAGCATTGATTTTGTATCCCGCCACGTTACTGAATTGCTCTATAACTTCTAATAGTTTGGGAGTGGCTTCTTTTGGGTTTTCCATATAGAGTATCATGTCATCTGCAAAGAGAGACATTTTGACTTCTTCTTTGCCAATTTGAATACCTTTGATCCCTTTTTGTCGTCTGATTGCTGTTGCAAGGACTTCTAGTACTATGTTGAATAATAGTGGCGAGAGTGGGCATCCTTGTCGAGTTCCTGATCTTAAGGGAAAGGCTTCCAGCTTTTCCCCATTGAGAATAATATTTGCAGTAGGCTTTTCATAGATGGCTTTTATGAGATTGAGAAATGTACCTTCTATTCCTACACTCTGAAGGGTTTTAATCAGGAAAGGATGCTGTATTTTGTCAAATGCTTTTTCGGCATCGATTGAGAGGATCATATGGTTCCTGAGTCTTTTCTTGTTGATATGATGTATCACGCTGATTGATTTGCGAATATTGAACCACGCTTGCATCCCAGGTATGAATCCCACTTGATCGTGATGGATAATCCTTTTAATGTACTGTTGGATTCTATTAGCAAGTATCTTGTTGAGGATTTTGGCGTCCATATTCATTAGGGAAATCGGTCTGTAATTCTCCTTTTTGAGGGGGTCTTTGCCTGGTTTGGGGATCAAGGTAATATTGGCCTCATAGAATGAGTTTGGTAGCTTTCCTTCTGTTTCTATTTTTTGAAATAGCTTTAGGAGAATAGGTATTATTTCTTCTTTGAATGTTTGGTAGAATTCCCCAGGAAAACCGTCCGGGCCTGGAGTTTTGTTATTTGGAAGGTTGTTTATCACTGACTCAATTTCTTCATAATTAATTGGCCTGTTTAAGGAATCAATTTCTTCCGGTTTCAATCTTGGTAGTTTATAGGTTTCCAGGAAGGATTCCATCTCTTCCAGATTGCTTAGTTTATTGGCATATAGCTGTTGATAAAAATTTCTAATAATCCTTCCAATTTCAATGGTGTTCGTCGTGACCTCTCCTTTTTCATTCATAATTTTAATAATCTGGGTCCTTTCTCTTTTCTTTTGGATAAGTCTTGCCAGTGGTCTGTCAATTTTATTGATTCTCTCAAAGAACCAGCTTCTAGTCCTGTTGATCTGCTCTACTGTACTTCTGGTTTCTGCTTGATTGATTTCAGCTCTAATTTTGGTCAACTGCTTCCTCGTGCGTGGATTAGGCCTGTCCCTCTGTTGCTGTTCCAGCTTCTTGAGGTGAGAATATAAAAACTGCATTTTAGATTTTTCTATTCTTTTGAGTGAGGCTTGGATGGCTATGTATTTCCCCCTTAGGACTGCCTTTGCAGTATCCCATAGGTTTTGGACTGTTGTATTTTCATTCTCATTGGTCTCCATAAATTGTTTAATTTGATTTTTGATTTCCTGGTTTATCGAGTCATTCCTGAGCAGGATGGTTCTTAGTCTCCAAGTGTTTGAGTTTCTTCCAAATTTTTCCTTGTGGTTGAGTTCCAATTTCAGAGCGTTGTGGTCTGAGAATATGCAGGGGATAATTTCAATCTTTTGGTATCGGTTGAGACCTGTTTTGTGTCCCAGAACATGGTCTATTCTTGAGAATGTTCCATGGGCATTAGAATAGAATGAGTATTCTTTGGTTCTGGGGTGTAGTGTTCTATATATAATGATTGGATATAGATATGAGAATTGCTACCCCAGCTTTCTTTTGAGGTCCATTTGCGTGAAAGATGGTACTCCATCCCCTTACTCTCAGTCTGAATGCATCTTTGGGTTCGAAATGAGTCTCTTGTAGACAGCAAATGGATGGGTCATTTCTTTTTATCCAATCTGCAACCCTGGGGCATTATGGGAGCATTTAGGCCATTTACATTGAGACTGAATATTGTTTAGAGAACCCCCCTTAGTATCTCCTGTAGGGCTGGTTTCGTGGTTACAAAACTGGTCACTGACAGGCTATTCTGGAAGGTCTTTATTTCTCCATCAATTCTGAATGACAGCCTTGCTGAATCAAGGATCCTTGGCTGCATGTTTTTCCTCTGAAAGAGCTTTGAAAATGCCCCCCCAACCCTTTCTCTCATTCCATGTCTGTGTAGACAGGTCTGACATAATTCTGATACCTTTGCCTTGGTTCGTGAGAGATTTCTTTGCCCTGGCCACTTTCAATACTGTATCCTTGGATCTAATATTGGCAAAATGCACTATGACGTGACGTGACAAGGTTTGTCATGGTAGTGCTTGGGAGGGGTCCTCTCTGCCTCTTGGTCACGAATGTTTGTTTCCCTCGCTAGATTAGGGAAGTTTTCAGCTACAATTTGTTCAAATATGTCTTCTAGACCTCTGTTTTTCTCCACCCCCTCGGGGATGCCGATGATTCTGACATTGGATCGTTTCATTTAGTGATCTCCCGTAACCTACATTCGTGGGCGTGGATTTTTTTAAGTCCAGCTTCTATTTTCGCTTTTTCTTCTACTAACCCATCCTCCAATTCACTAATACGTTCTTCTGCCTCAGTGACCCTGGCCGTCAGAGCCTCTAGTTTTGCCTGCATTTGGCTCATAGAATTTTTAATTTCTGCCAGATTCGCTCTCATTTCCGCCCTTAGAGATTCTGTATTCTCATTAACATTTTCGTTAATACTTTTTTCAAGTCTATACATCACCTTGACCATTGTTACTCTGAATTCCATTTCTGATAAGTTGGTTACATCCATATCCATTAGTTCTGTGGCATAGGCCACAGACTCATTGTCTTTTCTTTGCTGGGGGGGATTTCTCCTTCTTCTCATTCTGATGAGAGGTTGCGGGGTTGTCCAGAGCCCAAATTATTGGCAGGTACCCAGGCCGTGCGCCCTTGTTTTGTAGGGATCTTAGGGATGTGGGCTTCTTGATTTTTCAGCCTACCTTCTGGGGGAGGGGCCTGCCGCGCCAATACTCAGGCAACCCTGTTTGGGTAGAGTCTCCATGCCCCTTGTGAGGGGGGATGGGAATGGGCACACTGTGAGCCAGTATTTCCAGGCTTTTGTTCTCTGGTGGCTTTCCCTGGCGGTTTGCTGTGCCTCTTCTGACAGTCAGAGCAGCAGTGGCCAAATCTCAGCCTCTGTCTCAGAACAGAGGGATCGCGGACTGTTCTTCACTGATGTTCTGGCCACTTTAACTCTGTTTCTGTTGGTGCTGCTCAACCCTGCAGCGTCCCGGGATGTGCGCCCCACACCCGGGGTCCCAGCCCTCACTTCCAGGGCCGGTGCGTCTCTGTCCTTTGTGTTCCTAACACCGCCAGCTGTCCCCGCGCGCTCCCAGAGCTCCTGGTCTCAGTCTGGATCCAGTGAGCACACCGGCATGCGGTGGCATGCGCCCCCCGGCTTATGGTCACAGTCTGCTCTGTCGCGGGTGCTGTCCGTGAGTCCGCCCGCTCCCCTGTGCAGGTGGCTACCGCTTTCCCGTGCCC
The DNA here is from genome assembly GCF_017311325.1 of Ursus maritimus. Taxonomy (NCBI): domain Eukaryota; kingdom Metazoa; phylum Chordata; class Mammalia; order Carnivora; family Ursidae; genus Ursus; species Ursus maritimus. The sequence continues at coordinate 31,082,398 of NW_024426996.1, read as the reverse complement.
GAACGAGGCGGCTCCCTCCCCCTTCCATTTATCTTCAGATATCTGTGCACGGTTTCACAGCTCCCTGCTTCGTACCTCAATACTCAGCGCTGAAGATGGTCATTTGTAGAGATCCAGATGTATCTTCCTGCATCTCAGGCTGATTCTGTGGATGTTCAGGCTGGTCTGGTACCTATCCAACTTGACTCGGGACGGGCTGAAAAAGGGGTCCCCTACTCCTCCGCCATCTTCTATACTTGGGTTTTATGTGCTTCTCATTATAGGGTAAAATTAAGAGACAATGTGTGTACGTATTTAAGGCCACAGAATCATCACTTGTCTTTTAAGCGTGTTGACTTATTTGAAGGAATTAATATCCCTGAAGTTACTAGGTACCTATTAAGGAATAAAAGATAAAATATGCAAAAACAATAGGGGTAAAATGTGAGTCTGATATGTTACTTTTAAATCAAAATATTTTGATCTATGGACAATATCCCCAGAATCAATGTGGTTCATATTAGCTCAGTCCTGAAGGACTTTAGGGAGGTGTTTGAAAATATGCGTCCAATAGGGAAAATTCAAATACTTTGGTTGCCTACACAAAAACCCCAGACTTGCTCTTGAAGGTACTCCCATCCTACCATATGTTACACTAACCCAAATTCCATCAAATGTTTTCTCATGTGTCTGTGATTTTGTACTTTTCTGTTCTACTTAGAATATTGTTTCATAATAGGTCTTGGTAGAAAAGTGCTTTTTGTGCCTGTGACATGAGTCTCTAGGACTTGCACAAATTCAAAGAATAAATTAGTAGTAGAAAATCTGCATGTGTTAATTGGTGTGGGGCTAAGCAGGATCTCTAAGGACAATCAGTGTCTCTGAAATCTACATGACCAAAAGGCCCCAGGCTGATTCTTAATGTTTGAAGGATCTCCTAAGACAACAACAGGGGTAATAGCCAACTTCGGAATCCGTTTCCAGCTTCCAAGTCCGTTTTAATGTAAACCTCACTATGTCAGTAGGTACTTCTTTGTTACCACAATCGCTGCCCCATTTTTATTTATGTGGGCTATGGGAGGGAAGAAGGGACTGTGAAGTAATTCAGTGAATACAGAGGAGGAGGTAGGGAAACAATTCCCAGATGGGTACTTATATTATCTCTTGTTCTTCCTATCCCTGGCATGTTCTCTCTTCCTTTCATCCCATTGTTACCTCCTGCAGTAAAACTTCCTGACCTTTGTTAACCTCCAGCCTTGTTAATTGTACTTCGTTTTCTCTGATACTATGTGTAGTCTGCCTTCTTCAAAACAACTGTTAGACTGTATTGGGTTTGTAGTTGTTCATCTCTTCAGTAAGACTCTTGGGGAGTTTTACAGAGGGCAGGGACTTGTCTTCCTTCCTTGTGCTCGGCGCTTAGCACAGCGCTTGTCATTCAGTAGACATGTAGTAAATGTGTAATTGAATAAGGTATTTTATCCTTTCAAAAATACTAAATTGTAGCTACTATTTAACAAAAGGAAAAAAATGTACTAACTTTAAAAAATTAACTGAAGGCAAAGCAGATAATAAAACTTGATCCTGACACCCATCTGAGATAGCAGTTAACCTATATTGAGTAAAGTATTATATACTTTATAGCTGCTTTCACCTTAGGATTGATGGAACATTTAAAGTAAAGAACTAAAAGACATGTCTCAAGCGTTTTAGTATGTTTTTAAATATGAGAATTATTCAAATGGAACACAAAGAAGTTACCATTGAATAACGGGGACATAAATCGTAACCATAAAACAGAGAGACTAATTCAATTGTGGCAAAACTTCCTGTGAGTTATCGCTTTGGATACCAGACTTGGATACATTTAAATGCTCAGTTTTATGTCAAAATCCATTACATTATGTTTGGCTTTCTTTTTTCATAGGGTAATCAAAGTTTCTGCTGTGAAACAGTGAGGAAGGGATATTGGGAAAAGTCTGGAGTGTGGCCACAGTATAGTGATAATTCTCTGAGCTGAGGCTGGCATCCAGGGTTGCTTTCTTAAATGAAAAAAGTGAAAAATACAAAACACTAAAAGCTGGTGACAGCATTATTAACAAGTTGATTTAACAAATGACTTTTAATATGTTTTGGAAAAGTTTTCTTCATTATTGTCATAGTCAACTTGCAATTTCCGGTCATCCTGCATTTAAAATGTATATAAAATTGGGAGATAAAAGGGGACATAATAATGACTGTTTACTGTAGCCTGCTGTAGGGTATTGACTGCTAAGAGTATATTTGAACTCTTTCNCTTGTGGACACTTGAGAAAGAGAGCCCTGGAATTTATGTAGATAGATAGACCTGCTAAACAATAGCATAAATAAAATTTGAGTATATAAATAACAGTTTTGAATTGAAGATCCTAGAATAGTTGCATACCAATGAGAAATTCCTAGTATACTTTTAAGCACAGTGTTAGTAATTGATTGATTTCTGGCTGTCTTATTTAAAACCCACTTATCCACACAGAGGATATAAGAAGAGTTTCAACAGAGTAGCACCTATGAAAGGTTAAGTTTCCTGTTGAAACTTTTGAGGACTGTCGAGTGAAAATCTCAGTAATTGACTGTATACATGTAGGAAATCTAGTGGTCTAAAGGAAAAATACTTAACGAAGAATACAACTGTCAAAAATTGGCATTTGTGTTGGATGTTTCAGTATATTTTCTTCTACATAAGCCTTCAATAACCTGGTAGCTATAGAACTTTAATTCTTTCTATCTAAAATTCAGATAATAAGCAAGTTTGAGTCATATATATACTTGTATTTTATATGTGTAAGATTTGAGAGTGTGTCTGCATGTATGAATGGGGGGAGGTGTAGAGAGAGAGAGAAAATCTCAAGCAGACTCCTCTGAGCCAGAAGCCCAATGTAGGGCCCATCTCATGACCCTGAGATCATGACCTGAGCCAAAATCAAAAGTTGGACGCTTAACTGACCTAGCCACCCAGGAATCCCTCTATTTAAATTTTTAATATTCTAGGATGTTTATTAAAACTATTTCATATTTAAGAATTTTTCAAGTATAACTGTTTATATTAGCTTTGGGTGCACAATATAATGATTCAACAATTCTATACATTATTCAGAACTCTTAACAATAAGTGTACTCTTAATCCCCTTTACCTAATTCACCCACCCCCGACCAAACTCCAAAATACATTTTGTTTTTAAAATCTGTAATCTTGATTTGGAAAGGAAGGGATAGTATTCAAGATTCAAAACATGAGATTTATTTTTTCTTTGCAATGCCTTTTTCACCATTTCTTCCCCTCAATTCTCATAACTATCATCTTAACTCAGACCCCACCATCAATTGAATATTACAATACTATATATCTAGTCTCCTTACTGCAGTTTATTAGAAGCAACTCAATGACTTTCTTTTTTTAATTACTTAATCAATTTATTTATTTATTTTATTTAATTTTTAAAGATTTTATGAGAACATGAGCAGGGTCAGAGGGAGAGAGAGATGCAGACTCCCCTGCTGAGCAGGGAGCCCATTGTGGGGCTCATGACCTGAGCCAAAGGCAGACGCTTAACCATCTGAGCCACTTGGGCGCCCCTTGGTGACTCTAAACACTTTACTATGAGGTAGGAAACACCATATACTAATAGGAAGCTGAAACAATAAATCCAGTAACAAAACACATTTGGATGTAATTTATGATCTTTTAAAGACTATTTAATCCATATCCAATTTTTACTCTCCAAATTTCCATTTCATTCAGTTTTATTAACTTTCTTTGCTAAAGTTTCTCTGTTATGCAGCCCGTCATTGTTCTCATTTATTTTTTTTTTAATTCAATGTTCACTATTTTTTTAAAAATGCAGAATATATGACAAGAAGAAATAAGCAGTAATTTATAAGAACAGTATACAGATCACTTTTGATTTGTAACTTGGTATCAGCTTCTCCCAGACACTGGATCTGCTCTCCTCTACTAAACCTAACAGTGATTCTTGGCCCCCAGTCTGTCAATTAGCCTTTGTCTCTTGACTCATGACATCCAAAATACCATGGAACTTGTAAGAATTCTCTTCGTCCTACTCAGCCTCTACTCTGCTTATTTTCTTTTTAAAGAATAGTAGTTATAGGTCACTGTCACTGTCAGTTACTCAATAACAAAAAGAAAACAGAATTTTTATGGCTTTCTATGTCTATAGAGGAAAACGTACTAGACCATTAAATGGCAGGACAGGTTTGAATGTTAGTGGAGTTAAAGATGGCAATCCAAGTATCCTTTTACTATAAGACCACTTTACTATGGGGATCTGATTTATACACTGAATTATTTCCTTCTCTTAATATGTGAGGAATCAGAATGAAGCTGGATTTTACAACTTATTTCTGTTTATCTTTATCTCCAAGCTATATTCATCCGAGAATTAAACCTATATGGCTAATGTGCTCTGTGGTTAGCATCAAGGAGTTAATTCCATAAGGTGCTGAAGGGCATCCCTTCTATATGATGCCATGTGCTTTCTAAAGTACACTATTTTGTACATCAAATTCAGTCTTTTATTACTAACACTAATGTCACTTTTGATTACTGTGTCAGTTTGGGTTCTCTTAGAATCAAATACCTATAGAGATTAGATGTACAAAGGTTTTATTGGGGAGAAATTCTGTGAAGGTAAAGTAGGAGGGTGCTGGAGTAGCAGTGAGAGCCTTCAGACCAAAGGCATGCTGACTCCTGTGAAAAAAGGTAGGGAAAAAAAAATTGAGAGGAGAGTCTCTGACTGCAGCACAGTTGTGGGAAAGCCCTGGCCAGCCAATGTGAAGTCCATGAGAGCAAAGAGTACCCATCATAGGAGTTCTGAGTCTGGCCTGAATGGGGCAGCTCTAATACTACTCTGCCCCTTCATGTGAAGTCATTGCCTGAGAGTAGCCCAAGAGGACGTATGAACTTGCTGTGACTCTCTTAGTAGATCCAAAGGGATGTAAGTGTTGGATGTAAATGAACTATTATTTAACAGCAGTTTGATTTGAAGGAGATTTCAGCAGGGCTCTTTCATAGCCATGGCTATCACTAACCTCAAAGGACATAGCTCCATAAGATACTAAAGCAAAGTAGGGGATAATGTCTATATCAAGTACATGATAATTTATTTCCCAATCCCATACTGAAGTGTTATCCATATCAAAATTTTATATTTCTACCTAGTATTGTCTCCTCTCTGCAAAACCCAGTTATAAGTCTATGGTGATCTAAGTTGAACACGAATCTGGATTTCTGGATATGTGGAATACCTATTCCTTCTGATATCTGAACTTTACTTGGGGCCAGTTCCATTGCACTAGGGATTAGTGCCTTCCTGGTTTCTTGAAATAAACTGCTTGCTCCTCTACCTTGCACATTAGCCCTAGAGGTTTGGATTCAGTTGATGGAAATAGCTTGGGGAGCAGGTCCCCCCGCTATGCTATCATAAAGTAAAATAGGATAGAAATTTTTAAAAAGGAGCACTTTTTCATGAATATTGAAGGCTCTAACCCTTTACATTCAATTAATTTATTCTATTTTGGTATAGAGAATTTGTAAAGAAACTGATCTGTTTCTTTGGTCTCTTTCCTAATGACTGCTGTAATAAATTATTATTCAGCACATATTTACCCTGCTCCTTCATCAACTCTACCTTATGTTCCATTAGTGTTGGTCTTGACTACATTTAAAACCATGTGTAAGTGACAGAATGTGAATTCTCTCAATCTATGGCTTATGCTTTTATGGAGCCCTCTGAGATTTTCCACCTTTTTCCAGGAGAGAAGCAAGACCCAGTAGATGTTGTCCTTCCAGCCTTGCCCCAGAATGAGATCTGTGTAGTCAGCCAAAACTCAACAAAAGGCCTAAAGCAGAGCCACTTAATCCAACACACAGATGTATGATTGAGAAATAACTGCATACTCTTTCATTCCACTACAGTTTTGTTATGCAGTGAAAACTTCTCCAGTAAGTACACATCATTGATAATTATCCTCAGCATCAATGATAGTCAGGTTTTTTGTGACTTACTCCTTTTTGCTCTCAGATCCAATACCTGACCCTCTTTCATGAAGAGTAGCCATCCAGAATTCTAGTTCCAGCCTTTCCCATTTAAGTAGCTTTGTTTCCTGTGGTCATTTTATTTGTGATTAGAATGGATCATGGGAAATATACACATTAAATAAATTGAAAAAGGTAAAACCAATAAGAAAAGCAGTAGTAGTTTTCAATTTTCAGTAATGAGATTTGGTTTGAAGAAGTGAACCCTTGTCATAAATATGTGCCATCAAGGTAGAAAGATTTCTTAAGGCAGGCATAGGGAACACTAACACATGGTCAATAGCAAATGTATACTTGTGAATGCAACATCACTCATTTATAGATGTCTATTGAACATTTTGTAGGGAATTCATAGTAACAAGGCAGATTTAGGGAATTGACCCAACAGGATTAGAGGAGCATAGATACAAGAATAAAAATGGATACCGAACAACTAAACAGGTTTTTAAAAGAGTTTTATTGGGACAATTATACAAGCTTTAGGAAATATTGTCAATTTTTCAGATGCTACCCAGCAAAATGCAAATTGTAGCAAGCTACAGTGATTTTTGAAGGTTGCTGAAATCAATACTAGAGAGAGGTTAGGAGCTTTAGACTAAATCCAATATGTTGATGCATAAAAGCTTTGTAGCATAGATATGACAATTTTTGAGGGCACAAACTTGCTGAGATCCCAAAGTCATGTATAAACATATGTGTGTGTGTGTGTGTGTGTGTATTTTTTCATTCAAGTGGCAACATGGATCCACCTGAAATGTTCCCATGGTGATAGTGTTCTAGAATTATTTTTCTATACATCTCATGTTTGTTAATTTTCAGTTTCATTGGATTGGTAATAAATTGTGCCTTTTCAGTTAAGGGGCAGAAGCTTAGATTCTGTGTGTGTTTCTTCCTTCATTCTTTGTCTTTTTCTCCTATCTTTCCCAGGCCCATACCCTCCCTGACTGTCACAAATCTTTTGTTGTGTGGGTAACACAGCAACCAAGCTCACAAAAGCAGCAGACATTTTAGTTGTCTCTTTTACTTGAATTCTAAGTAAATGTCAGAGTAAATACAAAAAGAAGGAATTATTATGCTAAACACCAAAAGTAAGTAAATTCTCTGAATACATGTAAATATTTTATTTCCCAGTTGGGCAGAATGAACATAAATATATATTTATAAAGGGAAATATCTATTGCTGATTATGTGTTCTCTTTTTCTTTATTAAAAAAGTCAAAGCATAATATCATTTTAAAGCTGTACAGATAGACATGGTCTTTTGTTGAATTATTGCAAGCTTCTAATATTGGGATGCTTAAGAAGTGCATAGATATTTTCTTGCACTTCTTATGAATGAGAAACTTTGGAATTTAAATTTCAGACAGTAGCAGTAGAAGAACAACTAGTAGTAAAACAGCTAGTTTTACTCTTTTTAAAAACACTTAAAATTAAAAATTGCTGGTATGCATATACCAGCATATAAATGTATTTAATTAATATTTGTTTTCAAACTATCCCTACTCTTCACTCTTCTTTAATCATTTTATAATTTACCTTTGAGCTCTTTACAAATCAACATATACAAAGTAATTTTTCTGAGGAATAGAATTGATTTTTATGGATATGCCAGAATTATTGAAACAATTTCCCTATTGATGAATATTTGGATGTTTTTTGTTATTTTATTAAGGGCATAATTTTGTACATTTGATAACTAAAACATGTCTAGAATGATATATAGGTTGTCTTCATCTTTCTCTAATTATAAATAATAGTGAATATGTTCACATGCAGTCTGCTGCAGTTTTGTGCATATATTGTACAAATTCTTACACTAAAATTGTTTTGACAAGGGTCATGCATATTTATAAATTTGTTAGATATTACCATATAACCATTCAATTTTTGCAAGAAAGTTCTCCTTGCTCCACACTATTAAAATATTAAAATTTCAAACTTTAAAATATTTTTGCAGTTCTCACATGTGAAAAATACTTTTGTTGTTGTTTTGATTTCTATTTCTGCTCTGAGTAGGGATAAAGGTCACTAGTCATTTTAAACTATTTTTTTTGTGAAATACCACTCATTGCATTTTTGGAATTTATTTTCCAGTAAAAATATGCATTCTGGAGGCGCCTGGGTGGCTCAGTCATTAAGCGTCTGCCTTTGGCTCAGGGCGCGATCCCAGGGTCCTGGAATCCAGCCCCACATCGGGCTCCCTGCTCTGTTGGGAGCCTGCTTCTTCACTCCCACTCCCCCTGCTTGTGTTCCCTCTCTCACTGTCTGTCTCTCTCTCTCTGTCAAATAAATAAATAAAATCTTAAAAAACATTCTGGATTAATCAAATGTAGCAATGAAGCAGGAAGTCAAATTGAGGGGAAAAATATATTTGGATTAATGTTAGATTTTTAGATGCCCCAGCAAGAATGCTTATAAAACATTGTGAATTCTAAAGAAAGTCTCAAAAAAAAAAGTCTTCCCCACAGCCTAAGAATAATCTAAATAATAATCAATAATTTTTATTCCAACTGTTAAAAAAAAATCCTTTTTATACTCTAAGATGCATACATTTTCCTTCAAAAGGGAGCCTATCAAAATTATATAATCACTGTGTTTCTTTAAATATACTATTTCATGCATTTTTCCCATTTCCAATAGTATAGCCTATTCACCAAAAACTAGATCTCAAATGTATTCATTTTAGGGACTTTTACATTTTCATATATTAAATACATCTCATTTAAAATCATCACATAGTCATGTTGAGAGGAATTTAGATGAAATGTATGCAAAGCAGCATGCACAAGGGAGGGTTGGTTTCTTGAAATTCCCTTTCAATAGCCATGGAAGTTATTTCTCTGAGGGAACAATAACAACAAGAGCAACACACATCAGCTATTGCTTAATCATCTCGAAGATTTTGTGAATTTTAGGAAATTCAAAAATTAATATAAAATTATATACTGTATCTCTGTATTTCCCTTGTACATGATTTATGCAAGTAAAAACACTTCATGAAGAACTCCAGGAAAAACCTTAGATAGGATTCTGATGATAAGTTAAGAATGAGCACCAGTGCCCAGGGAAAGGATTATCCTCAATGGTGACAATAAAAGATAGGAAAGAAGGATACGTCTAAAAAGAAGATGAAAGAGATTTTATTCAAAGTTTTCATTTTTTTCTGTGAGGCAAATATCTACTGATGGTCATGTGACCTACTTTATAAAAGTATTTAGACGTTTTCCTTAATTTTATATTCTTCGGAACAATTTGCATTGGGACTATCTGTTTTTAAACTTCAATATTCCTGAGAAGGTAACAAAATCTGGTGGTTTTGAGGACAATTCATTGATAGTCTTCTCTATTCATTCTAATGAAACTAGTGTATTTAAGTTTACTATTTCTGTTGTGGTCAATTTGGAAAATTGCATTTTGAAAAAAAAATTTCTTTTTAACTAATCTAGGTTTCCATATGTGTTTGCCTAGAATTCTATGAAATGGACACTATTAGAATTTGTGTTTCTTCCTTCTCTCCTAATAGTTATTTCCTCCTTGGTCATTTCTTATTTTGCAAATCTGTGATTTCTACCTTACTAAATGGATTTAGATATTAGTTCATTGATCTTATTAATTTATTCCCAAGAACCAAAATTATGGTTTATAACTGGACCTATTCTGTTTAAACTATGTCATTAATTTCTTCTTTATTTTGTGCTTCTTGGACCAGAACCACTGAGGACAATATCCATAGTGATTCACCTGTGTGGTTAAGTCATATTATGAGTTGACTTGATTGAGTTTAGTCGTCTTTGTATCTAAGGCTATGGTCCTTATTAGGCCACATTTTGGTCCCTGGTAATTAATTGAAAGGCTATAACTGAAGAGCAATCAAGAAAGCCTTTATTATTGGATTAACTTTATTAAAACAAAAATTCGCCACTGTGCCACAGTGTTGCATCCCTTGGTTAATATATTTGTTGTCTGTTACTTGAGTTATTCTTTAAGTATAAAATATCACAGACCATAAAGAAACCCTGCTCTAGCAAATACTGAGATTTCCCAGAGAAAATATGCACATAAACTTGGAGTTGGCATGATCAAAAATGAGAGTATAAAATATCAACTTTCAAGAAATTAGCTATCTTTGTTGTAATATATCTAGTACAAAACTGAGATACATATTTGATTTGCTCTGAAATGTTAATAAAGGATCTTGAAGTCTTGAATTTTATCATTTATTTTTATTGGAAATTTTGGAATGAAGACTGCTGTTTCTGTAGTTTTCACCACTTTCAAATAGTTATACATTTCCACTTCATTGGAGACTTTAGTTTGAATTTTACATGTTTCATCTTGCTATATCTGGCTATGCATCCTTATAGTACTACAAAACTAGAGTGAATAAGAAAGCAATGTTTTGAGAATATTATTTACAGTTTGTTGTTGTTTTTTGTTTTTAATTCTATCACATTGCATTGTTCTCCTTGAAAAATGATTCTAAAAGAGAATTAAAAAAAAAAAAATTACCTGGACACCAACCCCACAATCAAATCCACAGGGATCTTTGCATGGCCTGTATAGAATAGGTTCATTGTAATCAATGTTAGTCATTCTTACACTGAACAAAAATCAAGTAAAATGAATTCAAAGAAAACATGCAGTATTATTCTCTTTTTTGGAACGTTAGGCTTTTTTCTTCCTACAAAGTTAGAATCTCCAATTCATTTAATGTTTCTCTTTTCAGCAGAATGATATAGATGAAAGAGAACCTCATTTTAGTAAAATAACATCTTTAGGTGCATTTATTACTGTCCAGTGTGAAAAAAAAAATTGTAACTTTCCTCCTCATCAAATCTCATGCTCTGAAAAAATTATTGAAATCATCTAATGTTTTACATTAAAAATGTTCTGTGATAATATTGATAAATACACAAGTACAATCATTATTTGATTATATATGTATTTAAGGGATTATTATCTGCAAAACATTAGTTTTAGCAGGCCTCATCTTACCTAATATTGCTCCTTTTATGTATATATTTTTTTCTTAAAGTGGTGGTAAGTTTTGATTCATAGAGGAATTAGCCTGTCTTAAGCAGGACTTCTAAAATATCGATATTTGGGACATTTATTTGTATTTGCAAGACACTTTTTGAGGAGATAAAGTGTCCTTCGAAATAGAGTTTGCCAGAGTTGGAGACACAAGATTAGTAAAATAGGTTATAATACATCATAGTTTGCTTTGGTAACACAAAAAGCTCAACTCCTCCTGGAGGTAGAAAAGATTACATCAAGTAAACTTGGTTCTGCAGGAACAGTAGGGGATTACCAATGACTTGGAAGGAATAAAAGCAAAGTTAAGTAAGAAACAAAATAAAAAATACAAAGGGATAAGTTACGAGAATGTAAAAGGTAATATTAATAACATTGCAAAAATAATAAGCTCAACACATGACGGTAGAGAGAATTTCAGCATATCAGCAAAGTATAGTGGTTTGGCAGGAAATGGGGATGTCCATAGAGCTTCAGACAAGATTAGAGGATGTCTTAATTTTAAAAAAGAAAGCATAAAGTTTTAATCAGATTTGATAGAATCAATTTTCTCTTTGTCATCTAAACTCATTTAACCAATTTGCTGGGAGAGAAAAGTCCTAGGGAAAACCATTAGGAATCCTTTGTAACAATCCAGAGAGACATGATGAAGACCTGAATGGAGGTAGAACTGGAGGTAGCGGAGAGAAGCAGTAACTGAGATACATTTCTGAGGTAGAATCAGCCCATTTTGTTGATTTACTGAAAGTAGAAGTCAAGAAATGAGAATCTAAGATTGACACCAAGATTTTTTATTTTCAGAGTGGGTGCTTGGTAATGTCCCTACCCAAGGGTTAAACGAAACATGACAGAAAATATAGTGGGAGAGAAGAAAGATTGTTCTGCATGTATACATTTCAAATACCTGAAGAAAGTATACATGGTGTATGCAGAATTAAATATGTGGTTTGACTTGGAAAGATAAACGGGACTAGTGATAGTGTACAGCAGTAGTTGAACTTATGTGGGAGACAAATACAACAAAAGGAGGGGAAAAAAAAGATTTAACTCTGCTTGTTTTAGGATTTAAGAGAGATTTGGAGTAGGAAATATTATTCTTAGACATAAGGAAACCTCCATCAATTACAGTGAGGGATATTATGTAAATTCATAGAATTCCATATCTACCCTAAAGTAGCTTTTACTGCCTATTTTTAATCGGCGTAAAATCTTAAATTTGGCCTACTAGAAGCATTTCCCATGTGTGTATTTGAATCACTTCATAATCTCTATATAGTTTGAATATAAATTGACTATATCAAAATATCTATTTTTGATCTAGAAAAATGGTAATTTAAACATTTAATAACTGAAAAGTATAAGACTCTAATTTATTGGTCTTAAATGGGGATTACACATCATGAGGTCAATTTTAGTGCATGGCTTAAAATCTAAAAGATCTTTAAAGAATTCTTAAATTCTGTAATTCTTTTATATGAAACATCAGATCATTCATATATTATAGTTATTGACTACTCAAATAGGTCAATATGCTTGCAACAGAACTGATTTTATACGGATGTATAGATTAAATAAAATCTATATTTATGTGGATTGATATGGCATTTTTCCAGAAATGTTAAAAATAATATGCTGGAGAATGTAAATAGAATAATGCATTCATAGACCTTTATTTCTCAGAGGAAGAAAAAAAAAAAAAAGAAAGAAAGAATGCCACTAAGTAACTCATCTGGGCAAAACCACTACAGATAAATCCCTAAGATCTCACTCATTTTCTATAGGCTGCTCCTATCAGGGATTTAGAGTAGTTAACTCTAATGTAAAATAAGGATTAGATACAAATTTAGGTTGAGTAGTGTGACTCCTGTGTCTGATTTTCCTTTGGAGAAAACTTGAGAACCTCCTGTAAACTGAAATTCTTCAGAGAAATATTTAGCTTGCATAACTCTTTTCAATCTTTAAGAGCTTCTAAGGAAATTGTTGCAAATATAAGTACTCCATTGAGCTCTAACCTAGATAAACCTGTGGGGGGTGGGGAGCTGAAACTCTATAGTATTTACAAACAATGGGAAAATAGAGACAGATGAGTTTAACACCCATTTGTGGAGACTTTTCTCAAAAATGAAGAAAAAAAGACTTATTTGTAAGGCATTAAACTATTTGAAACTAAGGAAAGACAGATGGGCAAAAAGAAGAGCACGGTCTCTAGTTAGTTCTAGCCACAGTCTTGTCCATGTTGGCCTTCTGCATTAGCATTCTGGCTTCTCTGTCTGCTTCCAATCTTAACCTCTATCCACTAGAGATTATTCTTCACATACTTTAAGCCAAAGCTTGGTATTTTTAAGTGTAAATAAAATCATGAATCTTCTCTGCTCAAAATCCTATAAAGATCCCATCACACTCAGAATAAAATTTTAACTGTGCCCCGGAGAGTCAAAGGGCTTTTGTGATCTGAAACTGAGGATTATTGGATGGCTGACACTCAACCCATTCCCAATATCTGTCCTCTCTGCCATCTCTGAGCTAGTAAGAACATAAAAGATAATTCCTCGCTTTAAGGAAAGGAACTCTAAGAAATTATTTTAATATTTGTAAAACTTCTAGTGTCCAGAGGAGAGACATGGAGTGAGAGACAGGCTTAAAGGAGTAGAGAGAGGAGAGATGGGCAGAAAGAGAAAAGAGAGTTTCCAATACGGGTATGTAGAAGAATGGAGTGGGCAAGAAATTTTTCTCCTGTCCACTCAAAAGTGTGTGCATGCCAGAACCATTTAGTGGAGCTGCTAAACAGCTTTGTTAAGGTGTTTATCCCCTAGACACAGTTCTGAGCTGTGGGTATTCAGTGGTATAGAAACAAATTCAGAGTATGCCAAGAACACAAGACAAGGTTTCCTAGGCAGACAGTGCTGTGACTCATCTGCATAATCCCCTCACCATGCTCCAGAAGGAGGAAGGAGGAGACCATGAATCCTGGGGATGTCAGCCCTGACAGCTTTATTACAAAGAAGGAGCCACTCAACTACTATACATTCTGACATTACTTCTTCCAGGCAAGTAAGATCTACCCTCTTAAGAGGGTACTTGGATTTCTTGCTAATTTATTTCTCTCTAAGGTACAAAGGGGAGAAAGATGAAGATGATGAAAAATATCTGACTATACTAAATCACTAAAAAATTCAGTTTTTTGTCAGTTTCTTTAGGCTACCCAGGACTATGGGATATAAGAAGATGGAAAGGAAAGAATGGATTTTCATTTTTCATTCCACACTCATTAGGGCTACTATTCTTTTTTTCTTTCTTTCTTCTTCTTTTTTTTTTTTTTTAAGATTGATTTATGTGAGAGAGAGAGAGAGAGAGAGAGAGTGTGTGTGCATGCGAGCGTTCATCTGAGCAAGGGGAGAGACAGAGGGAGAAGGAGAGGGAAAGACTCCCAAGCAGACTCCTGGCTAAGCAGGGAGCCAGGTGTGGGGCTTGATCCAGAACCCTGAGATCATGACCTGAGCTGAAATAATAAATCTCAAGATCAACCCTGTGAGCCACCCAGATGCCCCAGAGCTACATTTCAATACATGCATTGTTATTATCAGTGCTATTCTCCTTATCCTCTCATCCCTTCTGTCTCTCTCTCCCTACTTCTGTCTCCTTCTTTCTTTCTCCCAATCTCAGTTTCTCTTTCTCTCTCTCAACACCACTGTTTGTCCCTCTGTCTCTGTCTCACTTTCTTCCTCCATTCTGTTAATGGGGGAATTTGTTCGTCCATTTGTCACTTTATTTAAAAAAAGACAAATACATTTTAAAAATCCTTCATATTGTAGTAATATAGTCAGCTGTACTACTCTGTTATCTGTCTGCCTACCTATCATCTATCTAGCATCTATCCCTCATATTCCCATATTAAGAAAGAAGTATGTTGGTATTTTTATTAAAGAATTGATCTAGGTATTTTTTTTCTGAGCCAGAAGTGGGACTAGTAAGAAGCAAATGAGAGAATTAAAAGTGCAATTTTTATGAATTTTAAAACTGAAAAATGCATGCGTAAAAACTAGCAGATTTATCTATTTCTAAATATGTTTCAAGGATTTTATTTCCAGATTAGATTACTCTCCTAAGTGTTAGAACTACATCAGGTGTAGTTAGATCTGGATTCTGCTAATCAAAAAGAAGAATGTAGTCAGAAAAGTAGGCAACTATCAGAATATTGTTGAAAATAGAAGGGAAAAATACTGCAGAGTATTAACAGAGGAATGATGTGTGTGTGTGTGTGTGTGCGTGTGCACGTGTCCTTTAAATATTCCCTCTGGCTCTGTCACAGGGAACAATAGTGGAGGCAGAGGAGTAAATGAAGTGATTATCCCAGTTCTAGTTAAATGATGATGGTGGCTTAGACAAGAGTGGAGAGTACCACAATGGAGCCCTCTAAGTTGGCCAGATTCAGAAATAGTTTGGGATACAGTAATCAAGATTTCCCAATAAAGTGATTTTGGACTGTGGAAAAGGAAAAAAAAAAAATACTAGTATTAGATTTCAGTGGTGATGTAAATGGTGTTGCTATTTACTGAGATACAAAAACTGACAAGAATGTAGATTGCAGAATACTAGATATCAGGAGGTCTTTAATGGAGTTGTTTAGCTTTGATACATAGACATTCTACCTTCTACCTTAGATAACTCTGGGAGATCTAATGTACAAGGTATTCAGGAGACATTTGACCTAGAGACCATCAAATGAAGGTCTTAAGCTGTATAAACATGTGTGAAGTTCAAGATTGGGGACAGTTTTTAAAATCTGCCTAATGAGTGTCTTTAAAGGTGTGCAGCTCTGTGATATAAGCCTTTAAAGGAGTAATAAAAGGGAACTCAGAAGTAACTCCTGTTGCACTTCAGTGTTTAGTGGATAATCCATGGATGGGAGCTAGCAAAAAGACTAAGAGAAGTCACTGAAATAGGAGGAAATCTGGAAAACAATAAAAATGTGTTTCAAAGAAGTGGTTATGGTAACAGTCTCTGATGTGGCTGGAAAAACCAAATAAGAAGAGAACGTGACAGTAAGGAAGCTAATGGAACGTTTGATGAGGAAAATGTCCTCTAGTAAAGGGGAAAGAAAGCTAACTGTAGTGGATTGTGGATGGAATGGGAAGCAAGCAAGAAGGGAAGGCCACTAAAGAAAACTTTTGAGAGTTTTGTTGTGAGAGGAAGCTAAATGTTCTGTTTGTGTTGGAGATAGACTTAAGATAGTGAAATTTTTGTGGTTGACTTTTTTGGTTTTGTTTCTTTTAATTATTTTAAATATTTTGAATATTAATTTTTATTATGTTAATCACCATACAGTACTTCATTACTTTTTAATGTAGTGTTCAGCTATTCATTAGTTGCATATAACACCCAGTGCTCATCATAACAGGTGCCCTCCTTCATACCCATCACCAGACTAACCCATTCCCCTCACCCCCCTCCCCTCTGAAACCCTCAGTTTCTTTCCCTGAGTCCATAGTCTCTCATGGTTCATCTCCTCTCTGATTTCCCCCCCTTCAGTTTTCCCTTCCTTCTCCTAATGTCCTCCATGCTATTCCTCATGTTCCACATATGAGTGAAAACATATGATAATTGTCTTTCTCTGCTTGACTTATTTCATTTAGCATAATCCCCTCTAGTTCCATCCATGCCCATGCAAATGGTGGGTAGCCATCCTTTCTGATGACTAATATTCCATTGTATATATGAGTGACATCTTCTTTATCCATTCATCTGTTGATGAAAATCTCGGCTCCTTCTACAGTTTGGTTGTTGTGGACATTGGTGCTATGAACATTGGGGTGCATGTGCCCCTTCTTTTCACTACATCTGTATCTTCTGGGTAAATACCTGGTAGTGTAATTGCTGGGTCGTAGGGTAGCTCTATTTTCAACTTTTTGAGGAATCTCCATAGTGTTTTCCAGAGTGGCTACACCAGCTTGCATTTCCACCAACAGTGTAGGAGAGTTCCCCTTTCTCTGCATCCTTGCCAACATCTGTCATTTCCTGACTTATTAATTTTAACCATTCTGACTAGTGTGAGGTGGTATCTCACTGTGGTTTTGATTTGAATTTTCCTGATGGCTAATGATGTTGAACATTTTTTCATGTGTATGTTAGCCATCAAAATACTAATGTCATTTTTCAATGAGCTGGAACAAAGAATCCTAAAATCTGTATAGACCAGAAAAGACCCCAAATCGCCAAGGAAATGTTGAAAAAGAAAAATGAAGCTGGGGGCATCATGTTGTCTGATTTCAAGCTATATTATAAAGCTGTGATCACCAAGACAGCACGGTACTGTCACAAAAACAGACACATAGACCAATGGAACGGAGTAGAGACTCCAGAAATAGATCCTCGACTCTATGGTCAACTAATCTTTGACAAATCAGGGGAAAAATATCCAGTGGAAAAAAGACAGTCTCTTCAATAAATGGTGCTGGGAAAATTGGGCAGTTACATACAGAAGAATGAAACTCGACCATTCACTTACACCATACACAAAGATAAACTCAAAATGGATGAAAGACCTCAATGTGAGACAGGAATCCATCAAAATCCCTAAAGAGAACATAGACAGTAACCTCTTCGACATCGGCCACAGCAAATTCTTTCAAGACATGTCTCCAAAGGCAAGGGAAACGAAAGTAAAAATGACCTTTTGGGACTTCATCAAGATAAAAAGTTTCTGCACAGCAAAGGAAACAGTCAACAAAACTAAGAGGTAACCCATGGAATAGGAGCGGATATTTGCAAATGACACAATAGATAAAGGGCTGGTATCCAAGGTTTATAAAGAACTTCTCAAACTCAACAACCAAAAACAAGTAAGTCAAAAAATGGACAGAAGACATGAACAGATACTTCTCTTAAATATTAAACATTTTAATTGTTTTAAACCTACCGAGATATTTATATACCTTCGAAGATGATCCAGGAGAGTAAGGGAAACTGCTAAGAATATAATGAAGAAAATGGGAAAAAAAAAAAAAAAAAAGATCTTTGTATGGCTTACAGGGCAAGATCCATGACACAGTTGGAGGGTTTGGGGTTTGATGGATACAAATGAGTCGTTTATTGTACTAAGAGGGGAGGATATAAATGGTAGATTAGTAGTTATGAATGTGGAAATATGAAATAGTTCCTGAATGATTGTTCATAATTTCTCAGTAGAAAACATCAGAAGAGTTAGGTATGGGAAGTTGGGTTTTGAAGAGTGGTAAGAGAGTATGAAATATTTGCTTTGTGAAATGAGAAATTATCCATTTTAGGAAAATGTAGCAAGACAGTGCTAAGTCCCCATTTGTTATTTGTTGGTATAAATGTTAAGTGAGAAAAGTGAATCTTCCAGTGTTTCCTATTTTTCTTTTTCTTTCTGGAAATTTTCATCTATTTTGGTGAAGATAAAGAATAGGCAGCTGGCTGGGTTTAAGTAAGACCAGATTTGGTCAGGCATGATAGTCATTAGAGCTATTAGTAAATACTCCAATTTTCTCCCTTCCCAGGTACCTATTATGATTGCACTGCCTTATCCCTTGAGAATAAGTGTAATTATGTGACTTGGTTTTTTTCTAGATATGTAAGCTAATTTGACATATATTCTGAATTAAGCTCCAAGAGCCATAGCATAAATTTTTCACATCCTCCTGCTATAACTATTAGAGATTTTTGCCAGTTCTGAAGTAGAGCGATTTGGATCAGAATGCAGTAATTGCAAGGAATAAATCTTTATTTGATGTGTTTATTATTGAGTGTTGTTGTTACTATAGTGTTACTGAAAGTACCCTAATACAGTAAGGTAATACAAAGAGAAGAGAAGAAATCAGACTAGGGCTATTTATCAGGGCCTGACTATCATACTGCACAAATGAGGTAAAGTGCATAAAAAGAAAGGTAAGTTAATAGAGAAAAAAAGAGCAGGCTCAATGGATTGGATGTCTGAATGAAGTTGAAATGTATTTCTTTAATTGGTGGAAATAGAGTAAATGACTTAAAAAGTGGGTGATTGTTATAGAGCACAAAGCTTGAAATTGAATTTCAGAGATAATTCAGTTGGGTATGACACGGACTTGGTTATTACTCGGGGGATGTGTCGTTGAGGTTGGGTGGATGAAAAGATTATTAAAAGTGAGGAGGTACAGGGTTTGAGAGGTGAGGATATAGATGGATGTCTCCTAGGCATTGCAAATTTAATAAATCATATTTTACATAAAAGTATACATTACCTGACAAAACATACAAAATTACTTACAACCTTTATGCTCTTAATTCCTACTAAGACCAATCAATCTACTCCTTGGGTTCTGCATTCTAATCACAGAAATATCCTTTTTTTTTTTTTTTTCCCTAAATACACTGTGTTTTTCCTGGAACCTAGGCCTTTGTACATGCTTTTTCCTTTTTCCTATACCAGAAACTCTCTCCTCCCCAGACTCAGTCTGCTCCAACACATTTTCCTCAGTAAATATAGTGTTTGTTTGTTTTTAAGTTCAACACGAAAAATGTTCCCCATGGAAAAAAATTCTCATCAAATTTACCCACTCTTACCTCTAAAACTGAGGATCTTCTCATTGACTTCATAGTACCATGTTATTTTTCCTGTATTCTAAATACAGATAAATTTTCTTCCTGCTTTGCTAACAACCTGAGAGATCTTTTTGGTGTTAGGAAATGTGTATTTTTGCCTGATGTATCCCACTTACCAGTGAAGTTAAGCGAATTGAACAAGTTGGTGGCTCAAGCACTATGATTTTGAAAGAATGAATTTATGTAAAACTTTTTAAAAAGTCTTAGACACAGTGCTGAGATCCCCAGTATTTTTGTCTAAATAAAAACCACTTTTCTCTTTAAAGGTTCTTATCTTGTAAATGAAAGGCTAGGTTACAAAACAGAGGTAGCTAGTTTTTCTTTCCTTTTTTAAATTTTAATCGTTTGCATCAGGGAATGACCAATTAAAGACTCAAATCGTGGACTAAATCTCATGACCTTGGCTTTCTTTTATCACTTCAAAATCCTTAATTTGCTTCTATCTATTACTCTATTTGTTCCTTTTTTCACAAAAGCCTGTTTTTTCATGTACTTAGAAAGTTGACTGATGATCAGCAACTTTATCTTTGATAAGCTTTATAAAGAACATTAAGCACCTTAGAGCAAATGCACTATTTGATTAAAAATGGCAACACTTTAAGATAATGGACATTGAATTCTAGTGTTTAAATTCTCTTCAAGCTTCTTTTAAAGGAAAAAAAATCAGAATTGAGATTTCAGTGAAATGACAACATTGTCATCTTGATTTTAGCCATTGTAACAAGTATGAGGTGATATCTCATTGTGGTTTTGATTTGCTTTTCCCTGATGGTTAGTGATATTAAGCGTCTTTACTTGTGTCTGTTGGCCATCTGTATGTCTTCTTTGGAAATATGTCTATTCAGTTCCTCTGCCCATTTTTTAATTGGATTGTTTGGGTTTTGGTGATGAGCTGTTTGGGTTCTTTATATATTTTGGAAATTAACCCTTTATTGGATATATCATTGGCAGATATCTTCTCCCATTTAGTAGGTTTATTTTTGTTTTCTTGATGGCTTCCTTTGCTGTGGAAAAGCTTTTTATTCTGATGTAATCTCTCATTGTTAATCTTGCCTTAGGAGAAATATCTAGAAAAATATTGCTATGACTAATGTCAGAGAAATTACTGCCCATGTTTTCATCAATGAATTTGATGGTTTCAGGTCTCACATTTAGGTCTTTAATTCATTTTGAGTTTATTTTTGTATATGGTTTTAGAAAGTAGTTAAGTTTTATTTTTTTACATGTAGCTGTCCAGTGTCCCCACACCATTTGTTGAAGAGAGTGTTTTTCCCCATTGTCTATTCTTGCCTCCTCTGTCATAAATACCTTGACCGTATAAATGTGGTTTCCTGCGGTGTCTACCCTGTTCCATTGATCTATAAGTCTATTTTTGTGCCAGTACCATATTTTTTTGATTACTTCATCTTTGTAGTATATCTTGAAATCTGGAATTGTGATACCTCCAGCTTCATTCTTCTTTCTCCAAATTGCTTTGGCTATTCAGGTTCTTCTGTGGTTTCATACAAATTTTAGTATTCTAATTTTATGAAAAATGCTGTTGGTATTTTTATAGGGATTACCTTAAATCTGCCTTTGTTGTTAGTGTATAGAAATGCTACCAATTTCTGGGTATTAACTCTGTATCCTGCCACTACTTCTAGTAGTTTTTTGGTGGAGTCTTTAGGATTTTCTATGCATAGTATCATCTTGTTTGCAAATAGTAACAGTTTAACTTCTTTTTTACCAATGTGGATGCTTCTTATTTCTTTTTCTTGTCTGACTGCTGTGGCTAGAATGTCTAGTACTATGCTGAATTTAAGTAGTGAGAGTGGACATCCTTGCCTTGTTCCTGACCTTAAGGGAAAAGCTCTCAGTTTTTCCCCCACTGAGGATTATGTTAACTGTATGTTTTTATATAAGGCCTTTATTATGTTGAGGTATGTTCCCTCTAACCATATTTTGTTGAGAGCCTTTACATGAATGGATGTTGAATATTGCCAAATACTTTTTCTGCATCTATTGAGATGATCATATGATTTTTATCCTTCATTTTATTGATGTGGTGTATGACATTGGTTGATTTGTGAATACCGAATCATCCTTGCATCCTGGAAATAAATTCCGCCTGATCACAGTGAATGATGTTTTTAATGTACTGTCATATATGGTTTGCTAATCTTTTGTTCAGAATTTTTGCATCCATGTTCATTAGGGGTATTAGCCTGTAGTTTACCTTTTTGTGATGTCTCTGTTTGGTATCAGGGTAATCCTGGCCTTATAGAATATATTTGGAAATTTTTCCTCCTGTTCCATTTTTTGGAATAGTTTGAGGATACTAGGTATTAACTCTTCTTTAAATATCTGGTAGAATTCACCTGAATAAATATTGTTCCTGATTCTCTGAGTAAACCAAGAAATGTCCCCATTAATTAAAAAGTTAAAAAAAATAGTTTTCAATTTTCAATGTAAAATATTCTCTTTTTCTTCCTTCCAGAGAGAGAAAGAGAGAGAGAGAGAGAGAAAGTGAGGGGAGGGGTAGAGGGAGAGGAGAGAGAATCCAAGGAGACTCCTCGCCAAGTGCAGAGCGTGATGTGGGGCTCAGTCTCATGACCCTGAGATCATGACCTGAGCCAAAACCAACAGTCAGATGCTTAACCGACTGAGCCACCCAAGTGTCCCTCAATGTAAAATATTCTTATCAACATTAAAGCAATTACTTTTCAGATATCCATATTAATGTCAAAGATACTACCAACATTGGTGCATATAGTCATGGAGTCATTATGGAAAATAATAGGCTTTCCTTGCTTGGTCATTGTAAACTTTTTCCTCAGAATTTCAAGAAAAAAATTTCTAAATTATGTAAAAGTTAAGTAAAGAATGATTCAATTATTCTGGATTGCTAAGCAACAGTAGATAGATTTTTTTTCCCTGACAAAAATGGGGTTTTCATCTTGTTTTATTATTCTGTATTTAGATACCTTAGGACTTTTCATGGTACAATAAAATATTTTTGATTGTTTTTATTTTTATCATAAATCAATATTTTAAAATCATGAAGAGATTTTTAAAGAACATTTCTTGGTATTGAGTATAGCTGTATTTATTTCACAAATGAGAAATCTCAGAGAGAGAGTTTTAATTTATGTAAGAAAGCCAGTACAAGATGAAATTTAATCACTGAGTTTTGGATATTTAACTACCATAAAGCAATACATTAGAAACACTAGCAAATATTAAAGCAATGGGGCTGATTTAATGCTCTCCTCAGAATAAGTCATTCATAACATTTAAACATCAATTTTACACATGTTCTTTTTAAGAACTTAGGATAGCTGACAGAAGATAGGGACAAACTTTGTAATGTGGAATTTATGAATTTAGTAAATTATGAACTATTAATTTACCCATGCTATGCTAAATATCGTGGAGTATACATCAGAAAATAAGATGTCCTCGGAGTCTAAAATCATTGAGGGCTCATTTGTCAAATATCTCTTGAATTCTGACAAGCGCCATTCAAGCCGTAGTTGAGTGTCTGAGGATAAACCACACTGAGCTCATTAATATCAAGTTTCTTTTATTCTTCCAAGCACCTTTTGAACAAAGGTTGTATGTCAGAAACTATTAATAAAAATATTTTAAAGTGATTTATTCCTAGAAAATAATATTTAGTTGAAAATAACACTATAGGTCTTAAATGAATGGCCACTTGACTGGAGAAAAAAACAAAATAAACCAAGGAAATATGTTATTAAAATGACTCATTAAAAATGTTGCCATGATGACCTACTATTCAACAAATTCTTCCTTACCAAATGTCCATTATGAGGATGCAATTTGTGAATAAAAATTAAAGGTATTCTTATATCCTTAATGTATATATGTTAAGCTGGCTTAACTATTATTCACTTGACATTTGTTTATTAAGCATTCACTATATTTAATTATTTTCTGATAACAAAAAGAGGAACACCAAATTACATAGATAGCAAACTCTGGGACCATATTACCTGATTTGATACTTTTCACAATATTCTGAAATAAGTAAGTCAAATTATTACTTTTATTTGCTAAGATTGTGGTGCAGATTGGTTAACTGTTTTGTTTAGTTTTTAAGATCCCTGAGCTAGTGACTGATAGCTTTAGACATTTCACAAAGGCATAGAACATTTCTGTCACCGCAAGGATTCTTTATGTTGCCTTTTAATAACAAAACCCAGTTCCCTGCTGCTAGCTCCTGTCCTTAACCCCTGGCAATCACTAATCTGTCCTCTATAATTCTTCTCTTTCAAAAATGTTGTATAAGTGGAAGCATACATAGAATTGGCTTCTTCCACGTAGCATAACTCTCTGGAGACATTCACCCAAGTTGTTGTGTAAATAATTTCTTCATTTTCTTGAGTAGTAGTATATGGTATGGGTGTACCAAATTAGCTTTAACATTCACTTGTTGAAGAACATCTAATTTTTTTCCTGTTCTTGGCTATTACAAACAAACCTCTAGTCATCCAGGGACAAGATTTTATGTGACTATAGTCTTTATTTCTCTAGGACAGATGCCCAGAAGAGCACATGCTGGTTTATTTTATCACATTTGCTTATTTAGTTTTTAAAAGAAATTGCCAGACTGTTTTCCATTGTGGTTGCCCCATTTTACCTACGCATCGGAAATGTCTGAGTGATCCAGCTTCTTTGCTTCTCACTAGCATTTAATGTTGTCACTATTATTTTAGCAATTCTGATAGATATGTAGAAGTATTTCATTGTGATTTTAATTTGCATTTCCCAAATGGCTAATGATGTTGAACATCTTTTCAAGTGCTTATTTGCTCTCTGAATCTCTTTAATGAAATGTCTGTATCTTTCCCCCATTTTCAAATAGATTTTTTTTCATTTTTGAGGTCTATGAGTTCTTTTGTTGAATATGTTGCTTGCAGATATTTTCTCCCAGACCGTAATTTGTAGTTTGTCTTTTCTTCCTCTTAACAGGACCTTTTGTGGAGAAGAATTAATTTGATTAATTTGATCATTATTTGGTATTCAAGAACTCTCTACCTAACATACATCTCAGATTGTTTTTTTTCTAAAAGTTTTACACTTTTACTATTTAAATTTAAGTTAGTGACCTGTATTAAGTGTGCTCCATATAAAGTGTGAGCTTTAGGTCTGGTTCTTTTTTTTTTTTTTTTTTTTTTTTTTTTTTGGATAGCCAGATGTTCTTCATGATGTCTGGTGAACTATACTTCCCATGTTGAATTGCTTTTGCACCTTTGTAAACAAAATGTCCTTTGTCTCTGACCCAGGGGACTGATTGTTTTTTGTTTTGGGTTGTGTTTTTTTTTTTTTTTTTTTTTTTTTTCTCTTTGGATAGCCAGATGTTCTTCATGATGTCTGGTGAACTATACTTCCCATGTTGAATTGCTTTTGCACCTTTGTAAACAAAAAATAATAATTACTTGGGCATATTTGTGTGGTTCTATTTCTAGATTCTCTATTTTGATCAGTTGATATATGTATCTAACCCTTTGCCAATACCACACAAACTAGCAACATAATCTTCAAATCTCATGGATTAATTTCTCCCATGTCAACTATTCTATAAGTTCATTTTCCATTCCATATAAGTTTTAGAATATTATTTTGTGTACAAAATAATTCGTATTTTTGTATACAAAAAATCTTGCTAGGATTATTTTTAGGGATTGTGTTAAACCCACATAAAAGTTTTATGGAGAATTTACATCATTACTATGTTAAGTTTTTCTAGAATATGCATTGTGCTATGTCTCTCCTTTTATTTAGATCTTCTTTGATTTCTTTCATCATCATTTTCTAATTTTTACCATATAAGATCTGAATATGTTCTGTTAGATTTGTCCCAAAGTATGTCACTTATTGAACGATTCTGTTTTTTAAATTTATATTTTCACTATTTTGGGATATAAAAATCTAACATTCTTTTTTTTTAAGATTTATTTATATATTTTATTCGACAGAGATAGAGACAGCGAGAGAGGGAACATAAGCAGGGGTAGTGGGAGAGGAAGAAGCAGGCTTCCAGCAGAGGAGCCTGATGTGGGGCTTGATCCCAGAATGCCGGGATCCCGCCCTGAGCCGAAGGCAGACTCTTAACGACTGAGCCACCCAGGCGCCCCTAAAAATCTAACATTCTAAAAAATATTCGTTTTTATCTTTAAAATGTTTGTGACCCACATTTTTATTGAAGTGTAACTAATATGCAATTTTATATTAATTTCAGGTATACAACATACTGATTTGCCAGTTTTATACATTATTCTGTGCTCAGCACGATAAGTGTAGAGACCATCTGTGACCACACATTATTACATTCTTATTGGTTATGTCCATATAGTGTGCTTTTCCCCTGTTACTTATTTAATAAGTGAAATTAGGAGGGATGAACTTCCAGTTATCTATTTCAGCCATCCCCAGCTCTACTCTGGCAACCCCACTTTGTCTTTAAGAGTTGTTTTGTTTTTTAGATTCCACATGTATATAGAATTGTATGTCATTTCTCTTTGGCTTATTTCACCTAGCATAATACACTCTAGTTCCATCAGTATTGTCACAGATAGTAAGATCTTATTCTTTTTATGGCTGGGTAATATTCGTGTGTGTGTGTGTGTGTGTGTGTGTGTGTATACACAAACCACATCCTCTTTATCCATTCATCTGTGAATTGACAGTTATATTGCTTCCATATCTTGGCTATTGTAAATAATGCAAGGGTGAACGCAGGAGTGCATATATACATATATGAACATAGCACTTTTGTGTTCTTTGGGCAAATATTGTGGAATTACTGGATTTGTATGATATTTATATTTTTAATTTTATGAGAAACCTCCATACTTTTTCCACAGGGGTTGTACTAATTTACATTCCTCTCAACAATGCATGAAAGTTCCTCTTTCTCCATATCTTCACCAACACTTGTTATTTCTTGTCTTTTCAAAAATAGCCATTCTGATTGCTGTGAGATAATATCTCATTGTGGTTTTGACTTGCATTTCACTGATAAGTGATGTTGAACGTGTTTTCATGTCTGTTGGCCATTTGCATGTCTTTTTTGGAAGAAAAATGCCTACTCAAGTCCCCTGCCTATTTTTTAACTGGATTGTTTGAATTTTTAAAAATTTTTTTATTGTTATGTTAGTCACCATATAGTACATCATTAGTTTTTGATGCAGTGTTCCATGTATCATTGCATGCATATAACACCCAGTGCTCCATGTAATACATGCCCTCCTTAATACCCATCACCGGGCTAGCCCATCCCCCCACCCCCCTCCCCTCTGAAGCCCTCAGTTTGTTCCCCAGAGTACATAGTCTCTCGTGGTTCATTCCCCCTTCTGTTTACCCCCCCCCTTCATTCTTCCCTTCCTTCTCCTACCGATCTCCCTGCTATTCCTTATGTTCCACAAATGAGTGAAACCAGATGATAATTGTCTTTTCTCTGCTTGACTTATTTAACTTAGCATAATCTCCTCCAGCCCCATCCATGTTGATGCAAATGTTGGGAAATCATTCTTTCTGATGGCTGAGTAATATTCCATTGTATATATGGACCACATTTTCTTTATCCTTTCGTCTGTTGAAGAGCATCTCGGCTCCTTCCACAGTTTGGCTTTTGTGGACAATGCTGCTATGAACATTGGGGTGCATATGGCCCTTCTCTTCACTATGTCTGTATCTTTGGGGTAAATACCCAGTAGTGCAATTGCTGGGTCATAGGGTAGCTCTATTTTTAACAATGATATTGAACATTTTTTCATGTGTCTGTTAGTCATTTGTATGTCTTCATTGGAAAAGTGTCTGTTCATATCTTCCCATTTTTTGATTTGATTATTTGTTTCTCGTGTATGGAGTTTGGGAAGTTCTTTATTGATCTTGGATACGAGCCTTTTATCTGTAGTATCATTTGCAAATATCTTCTCCCATTCTGTGGGTTGCCTCTTTGTTTTGATGACTGTTTCTTTTGCTGTGCAGAAACTTTTTATCCTGATGAAGCCCCACAAGTTCACTTTTTCTTTTATTTCTCTTGCCTTTGGAGATCTATCATAAAAGAAGTTGCTGTGGCCGATATCGAAGAGGTTACTGTCTATGTTCTCTTTTAGGATTTTGATGGACTCCTGTCTCACACTGAGGTCTTTCATCCATTTGGAGTTTATCTTTGTTTATGATGTGAGAGAGTGGTCAAGTTTCATTCTTCTGCATATAGCTGTCCAATTTTCCCAGCACCATTTATTGAAGAGACTGTCTTTTTTCCACTGGTTGTTTTTTTCCTGCTTTATCAGACATTAATTGACCATAAAGTCGAGGGTCCATTACTGGAGTCTCTATTCTGTTCCATTGGTCTATGTGTCTGTTTTTGTGCCAGTACCATGTTGTGTTTGTGATCACAGCTTTGTAGTATAGCTTGAAATCCGGCAACGTGATGCCCCTAGCTTTGTTTTTCTTTTTCAACATTTCCTTGGCGATTCGGGGTCTTTTCTGGTTCCACACAAATTTTAGGATTGTTGCAGCTCTTTATAAAATGTCATTGGTATTTTGATCAGGATGGCGTTGAAAGTGTAGATTGCTCTGGGTAGCATAGACATTTTATCTATGTTTATTCTTCTGATCCGTGAGCATGGAATATTTTTCCATCTTTGTGTTT
Organism: Ursus maritimus; assembly: GCF_017311325.1. NCBI lineage: Eukaryota > Metazoa > Chordata > Mammalia > Carnivora > Ursidae > Ursus > Ursus maritimus. The sequence continues at coordinate 31,054,031 of NW_024426996.1, read as the reverse complement.
CTTCTTCATTGTCTTTCATCAGTGCTCTGTAGTTTCTATAGTTCCTTTACCTCTCTGGTTAAGTTTATTCCGAGATATCTTATGGTTTTTGGTGCTACTGTAAATGGAATCAATTCCCTAATTTCTCTTTCTTCAGTCTCATTGTTCATGTATAGAAATGCAACTAATTTCTGTTCATTGATTTTGTATCCTGCCACATTACTGAATTGTTCTATGAGTTCTAGTAATTTGGGGATGGAGTCTTTTGGGTTTTCCATATAAAAGTATCATGTCATCTGCTAAGAGAGAGAGTTTGACTTCTTTGCCAATTTGAATACCTTTTATTCTTTTTTGTTGTCTGATTGCTGTTGCTAGGACTTCTAGTACTATGTTGAACAATAATGGTGAGAGTGGGCATGCTTGTCGTGTTCATGATCTTAAGGTAAAGGTTCTCAGCTTTTCCCCTTTGAGAATGGTATTCGCTGTAGGCTTTTCATAGATGGTTTTTATGACATTGAGGAATGTACCTTCTATCCCTACACTCTGAAGGGTTTTAATCAGGAACGGATGCTGTATTTTGTCAAATGCTTTTTCTGCATCAATTGAGAGGATCATATAGTTTTTGTCTCTTCTCTTACTAATATGATCTGTCACACTGATCAATTTGCGAATGTTGAACCACCCTTGCATCCCAGGGATGAATCCCACTTGGTCATGATGGATAATCCTTTTAATGTACTGTTGCATCCTATTAGCTAGGATCTTGTTGAGAATTTCGGCATCCATAGTCATCAGGGAAGTTGGTCTGTAATTCTCCTTTTTGATGGGGTCTTTGCCTGGTTTGGGGATCAAGGTAATACCTCATAGAATGAGTCTGGTAGTTTTCCTTCTGTTTCTATTTTTTGAAACAGCTTCAGGAGTATAGGTATTATTTCTTCTTTGAATGTTTGTTAGAATTCCTCAGGGAATACATCAGGCCCTGGACTCTTGTTTTTTGGGAGGTTTTTGATCACTAATCCAATCTCTTCACGATTAATTGGTCTGTTTAAATAATCAGTTTCTTCCTGTTTCAGTCTTCATAGCTTATAGGTATCCAGGAAGGCATCCATTTCTTCCAGGTTGTTTAATTTATTGGCATATAGTTGTCGACAGTAGTTTTTAATGATTGTTTCTATTTCCTTGATGTTGGTCGTCATCTCTCCCCTTTCATTCATAATTTTATTAATTTGGGTCCTTTCTCTATTTTTTTGAATAAGTCTAGCCAATGGCTTATCAATCTTATTAATTCTTTCAAAGAACCAACTTCTAGTTTTGTTGATCTGCTCTACTGCGCTCCTCGTTTCTAATTCATTGATCTCTGCTCTAATCTTAATTGGTTTTTCGTGCATGGGTTAGGCCTGTTCTTCTGTTCCATCTCCAGCTTCTTAAGATGAGAATATAAGGACTGCATTTTAGATTTTTCTATTCTTTTGAGTGAGGCTTGGATGGCTATGTATTTTCCCCTTAGGACTGCCTTTGCAGTGTCACATAGGTTTTGGACCGATGTGTTTTCGTTCTCATCGGTTTCCATAAATTGCTTAAGTTCTTTAATTTCCTGGTTTACCCGACCATTCTTAAGCAGGATGGTTCTTAGTTTCCAAGTGTTTGAATTTCTTCCAAATTTTTCCTTGTGATTGAGTTCCAGTTTCAAAGCATTGTGGTCTGAGAATATGCAGGGAATAATCTCAGTCTTTTGATATCAGTTAAGACCTGTTTTGTGACCCAGTATATGGTCTATTCTGGAGAAAGTTCCATGTGCATTTGAAAAGAATGAGTATTCTGTTGTTTTAGGGTGTAGTGTTCTATATATATCTATGAGGTCCATCTGGTCCAATATATCTTTCAAAGCTCTTGTTTCTTAGTTGATTTTCTGCGTAGATGATCTGCCTATTGCTGAGAGTGGAGTGTTGAGATCCCTTACTATTAATGTATTATTATCTATATGTCACTTTTCTGATTAAGAGTTGGTGCGTGTATCTGGCAGCTCCCTTGTTGGGGACATAGATATTTATAATTGTTAGATCCTCTTGTTTGATACACCCTTTAAGAATAATATAGTGTCCTTCTGTATCTCTAACTGCAGTCTTTAGGTTAAAATCTAATCTGTTTGATATGAGAATTGCTCCCCCAGCTTTCTTTTGAGGTCCATTGGCATGAAAAATGGTTCTCCATCCCTTCACTTTCAGTCTGGATGTATCTTTAGATTCAAAATGAGTCTCTTGTAGACAGCATATGGATGGGTCATGTCTTTTTATCCAATCTGCAACCCTGTGGTGTTTTATTGGAGCATTTAGGTCATTCACATTGAGAGTGGTTATTGATAGAAATGATTTTAATGTTGTCATGTTGCCTGTGAAGTCTTTGTTTCTATAGATTGTAAATTTCTGTTCTGTATCACTCTTGGGGCCTTTTTACTTTTATAGACCCCCCCCCTTAATATTTCTTGTAGGGCTGGCTTGGTGGTCACATATTCTTTTAGTTTCCGCTGGTCTTGGAAGCTCCTTGTCTCTCCATCCATTATGAATGACAGCCTTGGTGGATATAGTATCCTTGGCTGCATGTTCTTCTCACTTAGTGCTCTCAATACGTTTTGCGAGCTTTTTCTGGCTTGCCAGGTCTCTGTAGACAGGTCTGACCTTATTCTGATGTTCCTCCTTCTGTACGTGAGGAATCTCTTCTCCCATGCTGCTTTCAAGATCGTTTCCTTGGGTGTAAGAATTGCGAATTGTACTCTTATGTGTCGTGGTGTCAATCTGTTCTCATTGATCTTGGGAGGGGTCCTCTCTGCCTCTTGGACACGAATGCTTGTTTCCTTCACCAGGTTAGGGAATTTCTCAGCTATAATTTGCTCAAATAATCTTCTAGACCTCTCTCTTTCTCCATCCCCTCTCTTTCTCCATCCCCTCGGGGAGGCCGATGATTCTGACATTGGAACATTTCATTGACTCAGTAATCTCCCATGGTCTTTCTTCTTGAAAGAGTTGTTTCAGCCATGTTTCTTCTCTTTCCTTCTTTTCTATCAGCTCATCCTCTAGCTCACTAATTTGTTCTTCTGCCTCGTTTACCCTGGCCATCAGAGTATTCAGTTTAGACTGTATTTTATTCATGGCATTCTTAATTTCTGCCAGATTCGTTCTAATGTCAGCCCTTAGAGATTCTGTATTTTCGTTAGTATTTTTTTCAAGCCTACACATCATCTTCACCATTGTTACTCTGAAATTGATTTCTGACAGTTTGGTTATATCCATTCCCATTAGTTCTGTGGTAGAGGCCACAGTCTCTGTGTCTTTCCTTTGTTGGGGGTTCCTCCTCTTTGTCATTCTGATGAGGAGTGGTTGTGGGGATGTACAGAGCCCAAATTATTGACTAGGACCCAAGCAAGATGCACTTGTTTTATAGGGCCTTAGGGATGTGGGCTTCTTCTTTTTTCAGCCTGCCTTCTGGGGGAGGGGCCTCCTGGTCTGATACTCAGGCAACCTTGTTTGGGCAGAGTTGCCCTGTCCCCTATGGGGAAGTGGGGGATGGGCACAGTGAGAACCGGTTTTTCCAGGCTTTTGTTCTCTGGTGGTTTTCCCTGGCGGCTTTCTGTGACTCTTCTGAGGGTCAGAGCAGCAGTGACTGTATCCTAGCCTCTGTCTCAGAACAGACAAATTGCAGTCCGCTCTTCACTGAGCTCTCCTGGCCACTTTAACTCTGTTTCTGTTCGTGCTGCTAAAAACCCCGCAGCGTCCCAGGTTGTGCGCCCCACAGCCGCTCTCCCAGTCCTCCCTCCCTGGGCTGGCATGTCTCTGCCCTTTGTACTTCTAATACTGTCAGCTGCCCCCGGTTCCCGCACGCGCTCCCGAGCTCACTGTTTCAGTCTGGTTCACAGACTCCCAAGCCCCCAGTTTCAGTCTGGTTTCCCGGGGGCTGCTGGTTCGTGAGTTCAGCCCCAGTGCAGGAGGCTTCTCTGTTTGAAGTGGTTTTTTGTTGTTGTTTTGAGTTTGTTTTTGTTTGTTTGTTTGTTTTTTGGTTGAGTTGTATAAGTTCTTTACCCTAATCATATGTTAACCTCTTATCGGATTTGTTACTTGTAAATATTTTCTCCCATTTAGTGACTGCTTTTTCATTTTGTTGACAGTTTCCTTTGCTGTGAAAAAGCTTTTTATTTTAGTGTAGTCACAATGGTATATTTTTGCTTTTGTTTCTTTTCCCTGAGATGACCTATCCATACATAAATGGTTAAGGCTGATGTTCAAGATTTCATTGCCAATGTTTTACTGTAGGAGTTTTATGGTTTAAGGTATCACATTTAGGTTTTTAATGAATTGTCAGGGTTTTTTTGTGTATGGTGTCAGAAAGTGTTCCAGTTTCATTCTTTTGTATGTAGCTGTCCAATTTTCCCAGCACAATTTGTTGAAGAGACTGTTTTTCACCATTGTATATTCTTGCCTCCTTTATTGGCTGAGTTACAGGATTGATCTGTCTTTGGTTGAGTTATAGGGTTAATCTGTCTTTGTCATAGATTAATTGACCATATAGGTGTGGACTTCTTTCTTGGCTGTCTATTAAATTGATCTATGTGTCTGTTTTTGTGCAAGTACCATACTATTTTGCTTACTATAGCTTTGTAATAATATCTTGAAATCTGTGATTGTGATACCTCCAGCTTTGTTCTTCTTTCTTAAGATTGCTTTGACTATTTTAGGTCTTTTGTGGTTCTGTACAAATTTTGGGATTGTTTGTTCTAGTTCTATGAAATATGTTGTTGGTATTTTGGTAAGGATTGCATTGAATCTGTATATTGCTTTGGGTAGTACGGATATTTTAACAATATTGATTCTTCCCGTATGTGAGTATGGTATATCTTTCGATGTGTTTATGCTGTCATCGGTTTCATTAATGTCTTATAGTTTTCAGAGTACCTTTGACCTTCTTGGTTAAGTTTATTCCCAGGCTTTTTATTATTTTTGATGCACCTGTAAATGGGATTGTTTTCTTAATTTCTTTTTCTGCCTTGTCATGATTAGTGTCTAGAAATGCAACAGATTTCTGTATATTAATTTTGTATCTTCCACTGTATTGAATTTATCAGTTGTAGTGGAATTTTTTGGAGTCTTTAGAGTTCTATAGATACTGGGATGTCATCTGCAAACAGTGACCGTTTTACATTTTCCTTATCAGTTTGGTTGCCATTTTTTTCTTGTCTGAATTCTTTGGCTAGAATTTCTAGTAGACTTGCCAATGTTGAGCCCCTTGCCTCTCAAGCTAAGTGAATTGGGAACATTCCCTTGTGTGACATCCATAAAATTTGGGGTACTAGATCTGTGTTCCAATCTTTGCACTCCTCTGGGAGAAACTGAAACTGGAAGTTGGGGGTTTTCTCCTGACTGTAAGGTGCTGTGCCATGTTCTGGGCTTATGTCATGAATGTGTCTCATATTTTCATACCCATTTCAATATAGGGTTGTTTTGTTTTCAGTCCTCTAATATAGGAACCACTCAACTAGTTTTCTGGATTGCTCTGAGAGAAGTGATTCATGTTTAGATATACCTTAATCCAGAACAGGTAAGAAATGGATATCTTGTTTAATGTACCTTCTATTCTTTCTTTATTCTCAATAATTATTTAAAATTTGCAATTTGGTGTGATCTTTAAGAAATTTTAAATATGCATAGATTGGTGTTTAATCCCCTGTTATCTGATAGGAGAAACTTAATTTACATTCTCTGCTAGTTGCTTTCTTGAAACAGTCAGGACTTGTCCTCAACTCAATGTTTTCTTGGACTAAACTATTTTTGGGGAGTTATATGAAGGTGAATCTGTACCTTATTTAAAGCATACTTTGTTATTAGAGAGAATAGTAGTCCATTAATGTACCACTTTGTATGAGTTGGGGTCATAACAACTTTTGGAAAGACTGAAAAATTTTAAAATTGTAGCCCAACACAAGATTTTAAGGAAAAAGAACTTTGTGTGCCAAGTTTAAAATAAAGGCATCAGGATAAAAGACACTGTAATTTTGTGATATTGGGCAAATTACTGAGCTGTCTCTGCCTAAACTCACTTAATTCATCCTGGAGTTGCTTTGACTAATAAATTTTTTTTTAACTGCATAGCATAGTACCTGGAACACTCTAGGTGCCTACTAATTTTTATTTAGCCTCATTCTCATATTTTTATTGTGTTGACAAAAATAAATTTCCAAGAGTTGGAACAGGAAGTATATGAATGGCTGACAGGGATAGAGTAGTTTCATTTGCTTGGTTTTGGCAATAAAGATTTTAAAGTCTGATTGGAAACATATACTTAGAACTATTTTTAAAGAGGTAGATTTTTTTTTTCTGTCTAAATTACTGTCTCCTTTTCACTAACTTTTACTCATCATATAGTGCTTCTGCATTCCCCACCCTGAAGAATTTTCTTTTGGGTCTCCCTCCCTCCTCCCCTAGGACTCTGGGAACATATCAGCGAGAATTAAGCCACATCATGCCTATGATGTACTGTTTAAATGCATCCAATGGAACCAACAGAAAGAGTAAGATTATGATAGTCACTCAGCAGGGAGCAGGCTATATTTTGGAATTTTCAACAGTGTTGTGTTAATATTCTAAAAAGCACAACCTAGAGGCTTTTAAATGTGAAGGATCAAGCGAAGAGAACTTATGTGTGGTTACTAGAACTTTCCCCCTTGATATTAAATCTTCTTTAGAGAAAAACGTTTTCCTGAGGTGACCAAATATAATGGCCTTGGGTCTATTCCCTCATTGCTTGTGCACAGATGCTAAATATTCTGAATCAGTTTGCTTTCTACCTTATTTTAGCTAGTAGAAATCTATATAAATAAATATTTCAAAATTAAAATGTATATTTATATACACATACAGATAGGGAATTGTTGCCAAATTGTTTATATGAATACATTTACCATTATTGATACATTCTTTGAAAAAGCATTTATTGGGAACCTAACAAGTACCAGGATGGTTACGATATAGTTGTTAGGGATATAGAGGGAAAACAGAGTTCCTGCTCTCAAATTCACAGGCAAGTGGGTGAATATGGGCATTTCACAAAAATACAAATATGGCTTTCATACAGATACAAAGGGAGCACATGCCAAAAATTTAAGTCATTAAAGAGATAACCTGCAGAATGGCAAAGCTGGTTTAATAATGTGAGTGACTAAAGTATATATAAAATAAGGAATAAAATGCCAAAATTCAGTTGTAGAACTATAAAATATACTTGCAAAATTGATTATAAAACTATATTTGGGATTATCTTTTCTACGAAATAGAAATTATGAGCACTTCTATCAGACAAAAATTATTTGCAAATTATCAGTATTCAAGGTAGCATCTAACATTATAGACATTGGGTCCTAATAAACAGCAAATAAAAAATCAAATCACAGAGAAACCCCTTTGTATTCAGATGACTTTAGGCAGGCTTTTTGGACAATGCTGTAGGATAGCTTTGCAAAGACATACAGTGATCTTTTGCCATGTTCTAACTCTGGATAATTTTTATGAACATTTGTATAAAGAAAGATAGGTAAATAGAGTTTTCAAATAAGATTTTGGAGTGATATGAGATTCAGGAAACACTTGTCAGAGGGTTCCTTTATAAATGTGTCAAGTAAAAGAATGATCTAAATAAATTTACTTCTAAACATTGGCTTACATTATGCAATCAGTTTCTTAAAATTGCCGTATTTGACGTTCTGAAGTTTGTTCTTTGGATCTAATCTATTGTGAATGCTTGTAATTTTCTTGACTGCCCTGGTAACCCTCAGTAATTTTAATTTTTATTTTCTGCATAGTCTATTATTTTTATCTTCCTAAATGCTGTTCAGTAGGTTTCAGATACAGCTGCTAACTTCCAGTGTCTTCAAATCTTGATGTGGCTGTGTACCCCGTATCTAATCCACGTGAATGAGGAGATTTGCAGCTCCCATGATTATTACCTCAGCCCGCTCTGTATAACGTAGCGTCAAGCAGGAATCTCTGAAGTAAAATCCTCTGCTGGGCCATCTGGTAATATAGGACAGTTTAAAATATTATTTGCATATACTATATCCCACAGGAAACCACAGTAAAATTCCCTCTTAGGCAAATCTGTGACATAGATATTAGAACAGAATTGTTAAAAGCCAACTTTTTTTTTTAATAGGAGATAATATCACACCCATTAACTCGATTGGGAATATATTTGAGATCCCTATTCCCATACCAACTTGTCATCTCCATGAGCAGATGTTAATACAAAAATAAGAATCACAATATGAAAATCACAAATCAACACTTGAATTAGTGGGCACAACTTCACATTGAAACACATCATTACCCTTTTTCATTATGAGATTCTTCGTTGGAGATCCCAAAGAAAGACAGGCTCACATAGCTCCAGGTAATAACTTGCCTTTTTAGTTCTAGCCTTTATTCCAGGTTAGAAGTTAAAAAAAAGAGTAAAATAACCTGTGGTTTTAGATCTTCTGAAGGTTTTCGTACTAGATCTAATAAATAAAATATTCAAGATCCTTAAAATTTGAAAACAGAAAACTTTTGGCAATATTAAGAAACTTTAAAAATTTCTATTTCCCTGCTACATTATCCATATACAAATTATAATGTGATTTTATTCTTTTCAAATTACCTCTGATTCTATATAAAGTGGTGTACACTAAACCTTCCATAAGGAATCATTGCTTAACTACATTCGAGGGAAAAACATATCTAATATCTGTTGGTTCTTAAAAAAAAAAATCAGAAAATCAGATAGGGGACCTTGTTGAAATATGTTTTTGTTGTTCTCCTACTTATTTTACAACAAATACAAATGTGTGTTTAGTTTTATGATATTTTTAAAAGATAATGAAATGCCTGCCTTCTTTAAATTTCTCTTACAAATTTTTCTTTCAATCATTAAAACGAGCACCTGGCTGCGAATGATAATTGGTATTATCACAAAAAAGCAAAATATTATTTTTTTAAGAAATAGTAAATGTTTATTTTAGCAAATTGAATATATGTAAAGAAAAATATATAATTGCTCTACTTCCCACTACCAAAAAAAAATTAGGCGTCATTATTAAAATTAGGTTAGTATCTTTCCAGACATGTTTATTTGCTTATAGAAAAACTAGGAGAGTCAAATAGATTAAAATCCTTTGATAAGAATACGGCTGTATTATATGTGGTAATTTGAATATGGATTATTGTATTTAAATTAATATAAGAAAAAGCAGTTAATTACAAGTGAAGGAATGGCTATCTGCAAGGCAAACAATACTACCTTTTAAAAACTGAAGTTTCTTTATTATTTAAAAAGATGTTATGACAAAAATTAATGTGATTGGAATCATATTTCTCTTAAATACATGTCTTGATTGTGGGCAGATTTACCTCTCTGCTGCAAAGAAGTCAGCAGCACTCACACATTTCCTCTCACTCCTCAGCTTTCATTTTTTTAGTTCCAGGATCATTTTTTTTACTCCCAACATTGAAAATATTTCTTTTTTTCCCCAGTTTCGATAACTACATTTTTTTTGTAGTTTCAAGTGTTTAAATTTCAGATAGTTAACATACAGTGTAATATTAGCTTCAGGGATAGAATTTAGTGATTCGTCCCTTACATACATCACAAGTGCCTTCAATTTAATAATAATTTGAGCTATTATCTAGAAATTGTTCTACATTTAAGAGGAATAACTGCTTAATGGTCTTTTGTCTATGGTTTCCTCATTTTTTAAGTCCTTTGTTTTGATACATATCTGAAAGTCTAGATTCCTTGGTCACGTTTCTTCCATCTTTCCTGTCACTTTTTAAACTTTATGTCAATGAGCAAGTTTTTTTTCCCTTACTAAGATTGTTCATAGAAATTCTTCTTTCCTTTTCCTTTTTTATTGAAGTATAGTTGACACACAATGTTGCATCAGTTTTAGGTGTACAACAGAGTGATTCAACAACCCTTATGCTATGATCACCACAAGTGTAGCTACCATCTGTCATGGTAGAATGCTATTACTATATACCATTGACCTTTTATCCCTGTGACTTAGTCATTATATAACTGAAAGCCTGTATCCCCCACTCCCCTCCCTGAGAACTTTCCCCCTACCATCTTACCTTCTGGCAATCATCAGTTTGTTTTTTGTATTTATGGGTCTGTTCTTGTTTATTTATTTATTTTTAGTTTTTTTAAAGATTTTCTTTACTTATTTGAGAGTGAGAGAGAGTGAGAGAATGAGCAGGGGGAGGGGCAGAAGAAGAGGAAGAAGCAGATTCCCTGTTGAGCAGGGAGTCCCAGGTGGGGCTCTATCCCAGGACTCTGGGATCATGACCCAAGCCAAAGGCAGACACAACCAACTGAGCCACCAGGCACACCCCTGTTTGTTTTTTTAATTCCACATATAGTGAAGTCATAGTGTTTATCTTTCTCTGTGTGATTAATTTTACTTATTTTACTAAGCAAAACACCTTCTAGGGCCATCCATGTCATTGCAAATGACAAGATCTTGTTCTTTTTATGACTGAATATAATCCATTCAGGGGTGTGTGTGTGTGTGTGTGTGTGTGTGTGTGTGTATAACAACTTCTTTATCCATTCATCAGTTGATGGACATTTAGGTTGCTTCCATATCTTGGGCTATTATAAATGCCATGGTAGACATAGGATTGCACATATCTTTTCGAATTAGTGTTTCATTTTTATAAGATGTTGACAAAGCTTCTGTTGACCATTTCCCCCACTTTTGATGATTGTATATTTGCATTTGTTCTGTTTATTTTTTTTATGATAATGGTATACAATATAAAATAGGATTACTACCCAAACCTATTGACCTTTTATTTGGAAGAAAGATCAGCTTTCAAAAATGAATACAAAACTGTGAGTTCATACTACACAAGAAATTTCAATTAATTTCATCTGTGTTTCAGAAGAACAGAACATTGATGTTAGTGTGTGTGTGTGTGTGTGTGTATATGTGTGTATATATATATATATATACATACACATAATTTCTTGGATAAGGTTTACAAATAAAATATAAGCCCCTAGTTAAATTTGAAAGAGCAAAAAATGAGTATTTCCTTTTTACTCTAAGTATGTCCTATGTAGCATGCTTACACAGGAGTTTCCTTTTCCTTTTCTTTCCTTTTTTTTATTTATCTGACATTCAGATTTGACTGGAGACCTATATTTTTATTGACTAAATTGGGCAACCCTATCCTTGAGAAGATAAGAAAAATATGAAGTGGAATAAAGTGAGAAAACATGATAAGGTCCAAAACTATTGAAATAAATGGTTATGTATTGTATATTCATGAACCACCCCCCCAAAAAAAAGTATTTTAAAATCCTAACCTCATGTGATACAATATGATGATATTAGGAGGTGGGGTCTTTGGGGAGGTACCTAGGGATTAGTGCCCATATAATATGAGATACTTTCTCTCTCCCTCTACCTCTTTCTCCCTCTCCCCCCACCTCCAAGCAAATGAAACAAGAGGCTCTCAACCAGAGCCCAACCATGCTGGTACCCTTATCTCAGACTTCAAGACTCCACAATGAGAAATTTGTCATTTAAGCCACCCAGTCTATGGAATCTTGTTATAACACACTCCAAACTAATTGAGACAGAGTCAGATTTTCTTAGGAGTATTACTTTATCATTTTTCTTCTTTTTCTTTCATAGTTGCTATGAAAGAAACTACCTACTATACTCTGAAATGAAAGTTCTTACCTACTATGCTCTGAAATGAGAGTACTTTTTTTCTGGTACTGTATTCACTTATATATTAAATCAATGCTTTGAAAAATTACTAGGAATACCCATACCATAGAATATTATATAGAAACAGCAATGAACAAACTATAGCTACCAAAGCAACATGAATAATGTTACAAACCAAAATTTGGGGAAAAATATAGCCAGACACAAAAGAATATTGTATAATCCCAGACACCTAATGTTAAAAAATAGTCATATTGATATTAAATATTAAAATAATGGTTATCTCCCTCACACCTGCTCCCCAAATATGTTTGGAAAGGGTGTGAAGAGGGTTAGTGACATACTGGTATTATTCTGTATTTTGAGCTTCATGGTTGTAGCATAAACATTCATCTTGTGACAGGCAATACATACACTTTTTTTCAATGAATACTGCAATTTTTTAAGTCAAAAAAGAAATTGAGTTTTTTCCAGTGTGTATGACATTGTTTAAGCACTTAATATCATTTAAGAGACAAAAATATGGATGATCAGAAATTATAATTTTTATTTTCACTTTTTAATTCTTATATGCTGAGATAATGAAAAATTTAGGATCCAGTATATGTTGGTTGTAAAAAAATTATTCCCTTTTTCAATTTTGTCTTAATAAACAAATTTTATCCACCTAAAAACTTTATCACTAGTATTCTATAACTGTGACATTAAAAGTATAGAAAGTTTTATTTATCTTTTAATTTTTCAAAAAGATTTATTTAGTTATTAGCGTGGGTAATTGGGGTCAGAGGGAGAGGGTGAGAGAGAATCTCAAACAGAATCCCTGCTGAGGGGGGCTCAATCTTAGGACCCTGAGTCAAAATCAAGAGTTGAACACTTAACTGACTGAGTCATCCAGGTACTCCTAGAAAGTAGTTTTAGATATAGAAGATTATTTTTACTTGTTCTTGATGTCTCATATTACACATATCTGAATCATCTATTAAAAGTTATATAATCTCGTATAATTTGTTATAATTGTATAAGTATGTAATTGAATTTATTATTCTCTTGCCATCCACTTTCATTGGTTACCCAAACCATTGAAACCATAAATCATTAACATTAAACATATATTCCTCTATCCAACAGGGTAGAAGATGTATAATATGGCCTAATTCATCCTAGCAGGTCATCTCTTATACCTGAATAATCTGTCTAGTCAGAGATCATAAACATGTTTTGTCTTAGCATCATTGCCATCATCACCATCCTTCTAATATAACATTATAACATTGTATTATAGCTTAACCTGTAAGTTTTTTAATCCTACTAATTAATCCTCTGTGAGAAAGGTCCTATTACTATCTTTATTTTATAGCTGAAAAAAAACGACATACAGTTTAAATAATTTGCTCAAAGTCATACAGCGGGGAAGTGGTTGTTTTGTAATGAGAAGACATATGTAAGAAGTTATTCACAAAGATAGTTAGGCTTTGGTTTTCTTTGAGAGAAAAGCAAAAGGTAAAAAAATTCTCTAATATGAAATATTAATCATCCACCTTGTTTATAGTATAATTTTAAATGTACTGTATTGTTATATTGTGTGTATTATATTTTGTGTATTGCATATCTTTTAGCAGAGATATGCAACTATGTTGGCAATATAACAATGTATTTATAAAGATCATAATATTACCACTCTGTCTTAACATACTGATACATTGTGACCTCAGTAATGGGAAATGCAGGCTTAAATCACTGAAATATTGTTATAAATAACATGGTTTTCTCCACTTAGATCCTAAGATTTATTTCAGTATGTTTCAAAATCATGTATATTATGTATGTACTGAAGTTTACTGTGCAATGGATACATATCTATTAGTTTATGTCTACATAAACCACATTTCCAAACTCTCATTAACAGCAAGAAACAAAATAATTCCTTCAGACCACAGAGGCAAAAAGGCAAACATGCAACTTGCTTAGTTTATCATATTTTTATTTGGTAGAATTATTAAACCTTAGTTTTATTTAGAAACACATGGAAATAATACAAAATAGAATAATACAAATTCTAACCAAGTGAATGCACTTTGTCTTGAAGATTTCCTAGGAATAAGAAGAAAGCAGGTCATGAAACACATATGTGTATAGTCTTGAGCTGGGTTCCTTCCAAAATCATATTTAGAGAGACGTTAGCTCTCTGAGAAACTGAAAACCAACATTAAGTCCACAGAGGTTAGTCAAGGAAGACTGTGAGAAAAGACAGTTCTGGGAACACATTAAATTCCTCCAAAAGAAGGCTTTCTCTCTTTTGCACACACTTATTTGGCTGTAGCAAGAGCAGCCACATTCCCAGATGTGTTTGGGAACAGTCCTCAGAAGCAGTGAGGATTGCAGTTCCAACTTCCACATCTATGCAAAACAAAGTGATTAGGTAGGAGGGAGAAGTCATATGTTCTTAGGTAGTGTTGCTTCACAGCATCTGTGTCAGGCTAGACCCAACTTGGAAAAAAAAAAAAAAAAAACAACTCATTTCCTTTTCTTTGAGGGCATATACTGGAGTAGAATGTTTTGGAAAGGAAAAAGAACAGCCAGGGAAGAGAAAGATTTTTCTCTCCCTTAAGCCCTGGCATATAAGTCATGAGATATTGATTAAAAAAAAAATGTAAAGATCAGAAATGTAAGGTAGCATAAGAAAGTCCTAAAGAAGGTCACCAGGGTGGCTCAGTTGCTTAAGTGTCTGACTCTTGGTTTCGGCTCAGGTCATGATCTCAGGGTCCTGAGATTGAGCCCCATGTCGGGCTCGTGGCTTAGTGTGGAGTCTCCTTTTCCTTCTTCCTCTGTTCTTCCCCCCACTCTGTCTGTCCGTCTCTCTAAATCTTAAAAAAAAAAAAAATAGTCCTAAATAAAATATTTAAAAAGAGCAATGTAATAGCTATTGTTTATGGAACCCAGGAGACACCAAATGACATTGAGAAGGTAAGGGATAATTAAAATTAGTTTATTTAAGGATTGAACCAGAAGGTTATGACCTAAGCTGTGGAATATTTTTATTGATTTATTGATTGATTGATTTAACAGAGAGAGTGAGAGAGAGAGAACATGAGCAGGGTGAGGGACAGAGGGAGAAGCAGACTCCCTGCTGAGCAGAGAGCCTGATGTGGGGCTCCATCCGGGGACTCCGGGATCATGACCTAAGTCTAAGGCAGACAGTCAACCAACTGAGCTACTCAGGTGCCCCAGCTGAGGAATATTTTAAACTTGAAACAAAATGAATTAGACCTGAGGCTCAGATAAACATCTTTCATTCTTTTAGACTATCAGGGACTAAATTAGAGATCATTAATGCTTCTATGAGAAGCCAAGAATAAAAATCTATAGAATATCTTAAACAACTATTTGGGAAGGAAGATAATAAGCAGAAGTAATCCAGAAGTCCAGAAGTAACCTTGTGGGTCTCTAGGCAGAAAATTACATAAACAGATATCTGGAGCATGGTCTAGAGGATGAAGTGCAGATGACTATGTCCCCTTGCGTCTGGGAACGTGCTCTGGGGATATTGACACAAGAAGAGCCATTGGAAGTGTTCTGAAGCTCGGGCCCTAATCAGGGGCCCCAGTTACCTGGGTCTAAGAGAGATATTGAAAGAATTTTCTAAAGTACTGTTAAATACGTGTTACCAAGGCATAAAATTGGATGAAATTTTATCATAATGTTTCCATTTACCACTTTTTCTTTTTTGCTATTTAATCTGTGCTACTTTCTAAACAATGATCAAAGTTTCAGCAAGGCATAACATTTTTGTGCTGATAAAAGAAAGTAATTTATTAAAAAGTTCTATGAGTTTTTATATTTAGATATTCATTTATTCTGTTAACAGTTTCTTTGCCCCAAATATTTTGTTAGGCACTAGACTATGGAAATAATTATTTTCCTTAAGGAGCTTTCAACCCGTGGGAGAAACAGAGAGAAAACCAGTGATGAGTGCACTGAAAAGGTTTGCTTTAAAGACTAATCAGCCCAAAGGACACTGTTCATAATCTAATGGCAGATTGAGGAAAAATTGCTCTTGGCAAGTTCTGTTTTAACTCTAAGTAGACATTAGTAAGTGGACACGGGGATAACGAAAGAAGAAAGAACTATTTTAGGCACAGTGACCAGCATATCAAAGATAGAAAACATGGGATAGCTAAATCTAAGGTTAATATATTTCACATGAGAAATAATTTGTTATATGAAACAAATGGCTTTCTTTTGTGCCCAGCTTTAATCATTAGATATGTCATCACCTGTCTGAAAGCTTTGAGATTCTTAGAAAAGCCTGTTAAATCACTGTGTGTGTGTGTGTGTGTGTGTGTGTGTGTGTGTGTGTAAAAGAGGGAGAGGGAGAGATGTTGTTTAATTATCAGAGATCTATGGGAATCATTTCTCACTAATGGGAAAAACAGGGTACAACAGTGAAGAACAACTATTATTAGTCTTTCAAATGGAAATGGGACTAGGTATTTTTTATGAGATTTGCCTGGGTTAGTGAGTACCCAAACTGGCAAGAGTTGACAATATCTGATCCCATTATTTGCCCTGGATTTTCATTTCCAATAATATTTCACCTCCTACCGAAATAATTCCAGAAAAGGAAACTGAAAAAGAGATAAGTCTATTGAAACTAAATATCTCTTATTTAGCTGTCAGAAAGGACATACATTATATCTGTAATGGATATAATGAACAAAGACTAAGACTAATTTTACAATCATAATTCTTAGAAAATTCCCAGTAAATTATTCCCCATAAATTACTGTAAGAATATATTGAATAAATTGAGTGTGTGGTATGGGTTTTTTTAAAAATATATATAGTACAATTTTGAAGATGTGCTACCAATAGTAAATAAGGGTCAGTTATTTTATAGTTAACTTTTGGAAATGTATTTTAAATATGTACTTCAAATAAAATATACCTAGTAAGTTTTTTTTAATTAGGTATAATTGACATATAACACCATATTAACTTCAGGTGTACAGCATAATGATTCAATAGTTGTATATATTGCCAAATGATCACTACAATAAATCTAGTTAGTTATACATAATTATAATTTTTTTTCTTGTGCTGAAAACTTTTAAGATCTACTCTCATAGGAACTGTCAAATATGCACTATAATATTAACTTTAGTTACCATGGTCTATATAACATTCCCATGACATTTATTTTATAAGTGGAAGTTTATACCTTTTGACACCCTTCACCTATTTTGTCTACCCCTGATATCGGGCAACCACCAATCTCTTCGTCTATGAGCCCATTTAAGAAGATTTAGTTTTCTTTAGATTCCACATATAAGTGAGGTAAGTATTTGTCTTTCTCTGACTTATTTCACTTAGCGTGGTACCCTCAAGGTCCATCTGTATTATCACAAGTGGCAAGATTTCCTTCTTTTTGTGAATAATATTATTCCAGTTTATAAATGTAACACACTTTCTTTATCCATTCCTCCATTAATGGACACTTAGGTTGTTTCCAAATCTTTCCTATTATAAATAATACCACAACAAATACTGAAGTGCATGTATCTTCTCTAGTTAGTATTTTTGTTTCCTTTGGATGAATCCCCAGAAGTAGAATTGCTGGATTGTATATAGTAGTTCTATTTTTTTTAAAAAAATATTTATTTATTTATTTGAGAGAACGAGAGAGAGAGAAAGAGAGAGCAAAAGCTGAGGGAGAAGCAGATGGAGAGGGAGAGGAGACTCTCTGTTGAGCAGAGAGCCCTGAGACTAGGCCCAGTCCCAGGACCCCAGCATCATGACCTGAGCTGAAAGCAGATGCTTAACCGACTGAGCCACCCAGGTGCCCTGGTAGTTATATTTTTAATTTTCTGAGGTAACTTCATACTGTTTTCCACAGTGGCTCCACCAATTTACATTCCCTCAAGCAGTGCTCAAGGGTTTCCTTTTCTCCATATTTTTGCCAACACTTGTTATCCCTTGTCTTTCGATAATAGCCATTCCAACAGCTATGAGATGATATTTGATTGTGGTTTTGATTTGCATTTCCCTAATGATTGGTGATGTTGAGTGCCTTTCAATGTACCTGTTGCCCATCTGTATATCTTTTTTGGAAAAATGTCTATTCAGATGTTCTGTTCATTTTTTAATGGAATTGTTTCTTATGGAATTATATGAAGTCTTTATATATTTTGGATAGTAATCCATTATCAGATATATGATTTGCAGATATTTTCACCCATTTGTTAGGTTGTCTTTTCATTTTATTGATGATTTTCTTTGCTGTGCAGAAACTGTTCAGTTTGATAAAGTCCCACATGTTTGTTTTTGCTTTTGTTGGCTTTGCTTTTAGTGTCAAATCCAAAATAATCATCTCCAAGTCTTATTTAAAGCAGCTTATAGGCTGTGTTTTCTTCTATGAGTTTTATGGCTTCAGTTCTTACATTCAAGTCTTCAATCCATTTTGAGTTCATTTTGTGTGTGGTGTAGGATAATCTAGTTTTATTCCTTTGCATGTGTCTCTTTGAAGAGACAGTCCTTTCCCCATTGTACGTTCTTTATCCCTTTGTTATAAATTAATAGACCATATATGCATGGGTTTATTTCTAGGTCATCGATTCTGTTCCATTAACCTATGCATCAGGTTTTGTGCCAATACCATACTATTTTGATTACTGTAACACTGTCATATAACTTGAAATCAGGGAGTATGATGCCTTCAGCTTTGTTCTTTCCCAAGATTGCTTTGGCTATTCAGGATCATTTGTGGTTTCATACAAACCTTAGGATTGTTTGTTCTATTTCTGTAAAAACGCTACTGGAATTTTGATATGGATTTCATTGAATCTGTAGATTACTTTGGGTAGCATGAATATTCTAACAACATTCTTCTAATTCATAAACACAGAATATCTTTCCATTTATGTGTGTCTTTTTCCATTTTCTTTCAGCAGTGTCTTATAGTTTTCATTCTATGGGTCTTTCACCTCCTTGGTTAAGTTCATCCCTTTTTTAATGCAATTGCAAATGATTATTTTCTTAATTTCTCTTTCTGATAGTTTGTTGTTAATAGAAATGAAGCCGAATTTAATATATTTTGCAACCTGTAACTTTACTGAAGTTGTTGATTATTTCTAGCGGTTTTTGGTGGAGACTTTAGGGTTTTCTGTATATGATATCATGTATTCTGCAAATAGTGATAGTTTTACTTTTTCTTTCTGATTTAGATGCCTTTTATTTCTTTTTCTTGCCCAATTTCTCTGGCAAGGACTTCCAATACTACATTCAATAAAAATGAATGAAAGTGAGCATCTTTGTCTTGTTCCTGATATTAGAGGAAAACTTTCAGGTATTCTCCATTCAGTATATTAGCTGTAGCTTGTCATATGTGGCCTTTATTATATTGAGGTACATGTCCTCTATACACACAATGTTGAGAGTTTTTATTGTAAATGGATATTGAATTTTGTCAAACACTGTTTCTACATCTATTGAAATGATCATATGATTTTTATCCTTCGTTTTGTTGGTGTGGTATATTACATTGATTTGCAGATGGTGAACCATTCTTGCATTTCTGGAATACATTCTACTTGTTCATAGTGTGTGATCCTTTTCATGTGTTATTGGACTCAACTTGTTAATATTTTGTTGAGGATGTTTGCCTCTATGTTCATGAAGGATATTGGTCTGTAATTTTCTTGTGGCCTCCTTTTCTGGTTTTGGTATCTGAGTAATGCTGGCTCTGGCAAATCTTTAAATAATCAACATTTATATAAATTTCATAATAGAAGTTAAGAAGAAAGTGTTGTTTCCAAAGCATGAGGAAAAGTAAACACTTTGGCAGAAATTATAGGTAACACGTTCTGAGTGTTTTCACTTGTATTAATTTATTTGAAACTCACACCAATCCTATAAGGAGTATTCTTATTAAGCTAATTTACAGATGAGAGAACTGTGGAAGAGATAGATTATATTATAAAAATTTGTCTAAGTTCATACAACAAATGACCGAAGGAACCAGCATTCGAACATAAACTATAATCCAGTTACTACTGTGTAATCCTTTTGAAGCATAAATCGCAATCAGTGATTACATAAATTGTTTGAAACCATAGCTTCTGAGCTCAACCACAATGCTTTATTACACCTCCTTTTTAAAGGATCTAAACATCTTCCTGAGATTTGTTGAAAATGCATTAATAATGTACTGGGACTGATCATAATCACTGTAAAGTATTAATCACTTATTTTTTGAGGTATAATTGAACAAAGTGAGACAGTTTTGAAATATGTCTTTACACCTGCTTAGGTGATCTAATCCCATAACATGGTGATTGTTGCGTGCTCCTTCTGATACATATCAACATTGTATTAATTATAATAGGGATCTAATAAGTGATCATCTGTGTCTTAAAAGAGTCAAAATTATTTCACATTTTGGATCCCATAACTGTGGAAAGAGCTTTATAAATCAATACTTGTTGAATGCCTACTATGTTGTGGATACTGAGGGATACCAAAAAAAAAAAAAATGTAATACATTTCTACTTACGGAGACTTGTGCGCTAACCAGAGAATAGTCATATGCTCCTGCAAGAACTTAGAGAATTATCTTGGGATCATGATTGTGGCTTTTGTGGCTTGCAGGTTTTTTTTTTGTTGTTGTTGTTGTTTTTTTATTGTTTCTTGAGAACTTTACTATATAATTCTCTACTCTGTTTTGTCACATTACTTTCTTCAGTCCTATCATTAAGTAAGTCCTTTAAAAGGATTAAAAGATGATTCATCTCTTATAATGGATGGGGTCCATACAGGCATATATCACTGTATACAGATAGGATAAATGATAATGTGTCAAGAAGCTCAAACATCTGTGTCTATCATTATCAATGTCTGGATCTATCTACCTACATCTGTATGGACATCTATGTCCATATTAGTCACATGATACAAACTGATTGAAAAACAGGTAACGAGAGGAGATATCACAAAGAAGCTTTATATAGAAGGTCATTTATTGATCCTACTTTCATGTATTTTGTAAGACTTATATGAAAAGCATTAAGCTAAGTATTGGAAACAATATTGACATTTATTGTTTATATTAAACCACACCATACCCCTTTCACTGTCAATCCTTTCTTCTACAGTTTCCTTTTTTTCATAATGTAGATATCTATATCTAACTTAATTTGTTACTTTATTTTGTTTATTATAGACCTGTCCTTGCCAGAAGGACAATGCTCCACAGGGACAGAGATTTTTGTTTTGTTTACTGATATATCCTAAGTACCTAGAAGATGCCTGGCGCATAATGAGCTCTCAATAAATATATGTAGAAATAGAATTTCTGTGATGATATTCCTCCTTGGAAGCATTTTATAGAATAGTTGAAAATCCAGAAAAGCTTATGAGAGTTATTTCAAAGGGGTAAGTCAGAGTTATTTCAGGAAAGTGGAACTGAAGGATCAGAGGAGATATGGAGTAGCGTAAGTTTCTGGTTATACAATGAGACTATTTAAACAAGTTAAAAGGAGAAGAATCAAGTTTTGGTTTTTGTTTTTTAATACTGGCAAGTATTGTTATATGTTTGGTTAACTCGGGATTTTAAAAAGCAGGAGAGAAAAATCCAGTTGAGATAAAGAATTAGTGTGAGATAGGTCATGTAAGAAGCAGAATTTAACACTTAGCTTAAGTCCTTGAAACAGAAGTGTTTATGAAGCNNNNGGGAAAGAGAAGGGAGTGTTGTTAACATTGAATAATGTATACTTCTGGGCCATTCTTTTAACTGTTGACAAGAGTACAATATATTCACAAAATACAAAAGTAGAGATTCATATCCTTCACCTAGGATAAATAGTATATTTATCAGTACATCTGTTTAGTAGGCTGGAAATTCAGTGTTCTTCAGGATATATACAGCCGAAAAGACAATTTAATGATAAAAGTTAAAAACTAATCAGCAATAATATTCAAAATAAACTTTATTGTACTTCAAATTTACTTCCCTCTCCACAAAAGAAATAGACTCTACACACTAGTGACTCTGCCAAGGTTTTAACATTCAGTAATATCCCACCAGTGCACACTAAAGAAAATGGAAAGCAAATGCCATGCCAAGATTAGATGCTTGTAGTTCTGTCTGCCTTTCCAACTCTCATCACACTCAGACACCAGGGACTGAAACAACATCATTTTAAACTTAAAAGTAAATTTTGTCATGTGAAAATTGCAGTTGAAATAAATCCTAGATAAGCATGCCCTTTTCTCTCAGGGAAAAAAAAAAAAAAAGTAAACTGGATTATAAGGATCAAATTGCCCCACTGCTTTGAGACATGTTCAAATATTCAGTTATGCACTATGCATTTGCAATTTATGCATCTTATTACATTCCTGTTTTTGTCATGTACTAATGCTAGATAAACAGATTCTCTGCAAAATAAACTCCACTTATGAGATGTTAAGGTTAGGACACATGCATATGAAAGCCAGCAAATGCAAATTAAAGCTACCTCTTGGTACTCAGACTGCCCTGTTGGGGGGGGAAAACACACACACACACATTCCCAAATGCAGGGAGATGGATGAAAATTACAAGTTAACATGACCACAAAATTGTGTCTGTTTTTTTTCATGTTTGCAAAAATTAGAAATATCAAATTCAGTGATTTGAATTTTTTAGTGCAAAAATGTCTAGTTACAAAAAGTACAAAACTCAGTAGCAGAGAAACGCATTAAAGTGTATATTTTAGGGGCGCCTGGGTGGCTCAGTCATTAAGCGTCTGCCTTCGGCTCAGGGCATGATCCTGGGCGTTCTGGGATGGAGCCCCACATCAGGCTCCTCCGCTAGGAGTCTGCTTCTTCCTCTCCCACTCCCCCTGCTTGTGTTCCCTCTCTTGCTGGCTGTCTCTCTCTGTCAAATAAATAAATAAAATCTTTAAAAATAAATAAAGTGCGTATTTTACATGTTTAATTTAAAAAAATACCAAGTAGCCAATATTTTTCTGCTCTTTGAATGTGACTTATGTTTAAAAAAATGACAAGGTGACAATAGTGGTAACTATTCTATGTTATGTTTACAGTTCCCTAAGAATTATAGAAGAATGAACCATTCTTGTTTTTGTGGCAGGTTTATTGAGATGTAATTTACAGACCATATAATTCATCCATTCATAATGTATAATTCAATATTTTTAGTATTTAGTTTAGAATTAGAATTTGGCATATTCATAGAGCTGTATTGCCATCATCACAACCAATTTTGAAATCTTTTCATTACCCCCCAGAACCAAATACTACAGCCTTTATCACCCCTCCAGCCCTAGGTCTCCTTCTGTCCTTATACATTTCCCTCTTCTGGACATTTTACATAAATAAAATTGTATAATATGTGTTTTGTTTTGTGACTGGCTTCTTTCGCTTAGCATGTTTTTAAGATTTATGTATGTCGCAGCATGTCATGTAGCAACACTTCATTTTTTATGGCCAAATACTATTCTACTGTATGGATAAACCACAATCCGTTTATCCATTCACCAGTTGGTGGGTATTTGGGTTGCATATTGTGAATAATGCTATGAATATTAGTGTTCAGATTTTTGTATGAACATTTGTTTTCATTTCTCTTGAATCTATACCTAAGATTGAAATTGCTGGGCCAAATGATAATACTCTATTTAATATTTTGAGGAACTCCAAGACTGTTTTACAAAGCAGTTGTGCCATTTACATTCCCATCAGAGTGTATGATGCTCACCAGTACTTCTTACCGTCTGTATAGATGGATGGTTTCCATCAGATTTCTAAAGTTTTCAGCCATTATTTCTTTGAATACTTTTTCTTCTTTCTCTTAACCTCTCTTTCTAGGACTTCCAGGAAGTATATGTTAGTGCTTTTAATGATATCCCACATTTATCTGAGGATCTATTCATTTCTCTTAATCTCTTTTTCCCTCTGTTTTTCGGATTGCATAATCTATCAGTCTTCAAATTCACTAATTCCTTTTCCTGCCAGTTCAAATCTATTGAGCCCCTTTAGTTAATTTTGTTTTTTTTCATTTTACTTACTTCAGTAGTTCCTTTTGTTCCATTTTTTTTCTTTCTTTCAATAATTTGCCATTATTGATATTCTCTGATGAGAATTTGTCATATCTTTCTTGATTTTTTTTTAAAACACAATTTCCTATATTTCTTTGAAAATACTTATAAAGGCTCCTTTTAAATCTTTGTTAAATCTGGCTGCTGGTTGCTCTCACAGGTAGTTTCTGTTGCCTGATTTTGTCCCATGTCAGAATTTCCCATTTCTTTACTTATAAATATTTGTTGTTGGAAACTAGATATTTTAGAAAATGTATTGTATTAAATATAAGTACTAGTTACCTACTACCCAGGGTTTATTACTGTTGTTTGCTTTTTTGTTTGTTTAGTGACTGGCTGGATTATGGTAGTGCACTCCCCAGCAGTGTGAAGCCTCTGAAATTGTTCCTCACAGGTACAGCCCAACATGCACAGTCACGTGGGGTAACAATGGTTTTGGCAAGGCTCTCTGTCTCTTTCTGATCCCACACAGTAGAAAGAACTACTAATTTCCAGTTGATTGTTCCATCTTCAACACTGCCCTTGGGCATAAATTGCTCCACAGACTGATCCAGTTTAAATCTGGCTCATTTGCAGGGATGGTTTTGAGGTCAGTGTTTGAGATTTATTCTAGCCCCCAAAAGAATGCTCCATAACTATCTCTTTTCCTGGTTCTCTCTTATGAACTAGCTAGCCTATGGTTTTGCTTTATATCTCCAATCAAACCACCAGTCTCTTCCTAACTGCTTTTTTTCCCACACTTTCCTTTGTTTTTAAGGGCAACCTTATGCTTAACTTTCCACATCGTTTCCAATAAAGGTATTTCTTTTGGGTGTAGCTTCAAGATTCTCTGTCTGGGCAATGTTTCAAAGTCATGGCTCTGGAACTGGGGGCAGAGACAATGGTGTACTTCTCTCTGAGTGCCACCTCTGCTTTAGGAACTGGATATTCAATGGAGGAAGTGGTAGTAGCCTTAACCTCTGGTCTTCTCAGCTTTCCTATCCTGACTTGTAACCTCCACTTTATAGATAAGATAGGATGAATAGAGGTCCTGTACTCTAGTACACAGAGACCAAGCTGGTACCTCAATCCCACAAATGGGAGCTGGACAGAATAAGGGAGCCTCTTGTCTACACCCATTAGGAATTTAGTCTAAGAGGTAACTGGGAGACAAAATGTAAGATGTTAATGCCCCACCCCTGACTGGGAGCTGGGGGTAGAGTTGTGTTCCTGGCTTCTCCTTCCTGGGGTAGAGTTTCTATCATACTGGGCAGGGAGGGCCAGGAGAGGGAAAAGGCTGTGGTTTAAATGTCAGATTCTTGCTGTTCTTAGGGATTTTAGTATATTTTCTTGAATAAATATTTATTTGCTGTATACTCTTGGGACTATTTCCAGAGACTTTAATTAAAAGAAAAATGTCACCAGTTTTTCTGGGAAGTAGATCCACAGAGCTCCTCATGTCGCCCTTCTAAAAATGGAAACTTCAACCTTTCATTTTAGGAATGCAAATCATTTCAAACTTTAATATTTCACATTGTTAGAAATTTCTCTTATGCTTTCTAAAGCTCAAAAAGACTAGTCCCTAATTTGTAGTCTTATTGATGATCAGAAATGGTTAACATATCCAAAGTTATAAAGTAACCAAAAGGAAGAACCGTTAGCTCTGTAATTGCTAGATTCCTTCTAGTAATAATAGTAACAGCTTTCACCAGCATGATGTTTTTCAAAGCCTACACACTGTTTTAAATTAATCCTGGCAATAAACTTTTGAGATGGTTATTGTAACTCTTGTTTTTTGTTTTACTGGTAGGGAAACATGACTGTGCTTGTCCCTCAGAGCCCTTCCTCTGTTCTCTCTTGCATTGCAGAGGCTGACCCTCAGGCTACACTTTCCATAATCCACTGCTACCTGGATTCTGGATGTGATCAGACAATAGCACCGTAGTAGGAATTGCCAGTATAGAGGAAAGAGAAAAGCCAGGTTATTTATCCTCCTTCTTTTCCTCTCCCTTCTCTCCTTCCGTTTTTACTACCGGCTTCATCTCCAGTATATAGTTCCAACTGCCATCAAATAGGACCAGTCAGGACCAGTCAGATGCTACATTTTCTAAGTAAAGTGGACCCTGCACTCCAGTAGCTTTGCTCCCTCCTTTTGTCTGTCTGGTCTTGGGTTTCTAGTAACTTTCTACTGGAATTCATCCATAGAAACCTTACTTTCTCCTTTTTTAGGCTCACATCTCCCTCATCATCCATGTGGCCAAGTGTCAAAATTAAAAACCCCTTTGTTTTGAATATTCAGATGGTTTCTCTTGTGAATTAGGTTTTCACTGAAACAATTACTAAGCTGTTAAATGACGAAAATGAAATTTGAACAGAGTATATTTGAATCTAATCTCAACACTGTTTCCACTTGTATAGCAGAGTAGCCTTTCAGACTCTGTCCAGTGTTGGTCATGTTTGGGAAAGGGCTATTCTCTGTAATGTAGAGAGACAAAATCTGTAACACTTTGTGGAGTGACAATTCTTAAAATTCCGTGTGCTATAAATATAATCAGGGTTACTCTTAGTTCTGTGATTATTCAGGAGATAATACTAAATCTCATCATGTATTCTTTACTGTTATCAACTTAAATAGCAAATGAGATAATATGTTTGATAGAATATAACTTATATTTGATATAATAGTACTTAATAAATGCCAGATTGAAAGTATTTAGCCACCTTTGTCCCTGTGTAGCCTCTGATTTATTTCAAATAGAATGGCACCCCAAAAAAAAAAAAAAAATCACATAGGTTGGCAAACCACTATGTTTGAATAAATTATCACAATTCAGAGACGGTCATAGAATATAGCTCATGAGAAAAAAATATTTAAAATCACTAAAAAATGTTCTTTTCATCATGAAATATATTTTAATATGCATTAATAGTATGGATATTTATGAGTTTATATATCACATTATATTTAGTCACTAAAAATACACATTTTACTTATTGTTTGCCATATTAACTCTTTCTCTTTTCTGATTAATATTTGGTAGAGGACTGTCAAACAGTAGAAAGGTTGAATGTATCCTGTATATACATATATACTCATGCGTATATGCTTAATGTAATTCATGAATACTATCTCATTTTTTTAAAAAATACAATGCAGATGACTATATTAAGCTGATTTACCTTTAAGCTCACTTTGCTTTTTTTCTTAAATGGGGTATTGGTTTGGTTCTAAAATACAATCACAAGGAAAGCCAATATCCCTTTTTATCCATAATTTGTCACTTTGTTTGCCTTATCTAGTGGCATATAATTTATGTCATTTAAAGCTTATTCTTTTTCCTTTTCATTATTACTATCATACCATCAACAAACATACATCAAGTGCTTACACATACGAACTCTGGTTACCAGAAGTATATTTAATTTAAAAAAAGCACTTAATGTCCTTTTCCAGCTAACAAAATCAAATTAAAATCTATGCTGACAAAGTAGAACAAATTATGAGATGGTTAATATAATGTGTATCTCCACAAACACGTAAGCGTGCATGCATACACGCTCACCGACACTACACACAAGCATACATGATGACAAAAATCCTAGAATTTTTAACCAAATGTGTATGCTAAGTGTTCCGGAAAAGCAGGTTAAATAAGCAATGACTTCTTATTATAGATTCCCCAATTTAAATAGCTACAATAAAGCCATCTGGGCATATCCACAGATGCACAGCTTGGCAGCAAGCACAGCAGTTTACAGAAGGTCATATGCTAAGTTTGGACATCCCAGCATTCCCTTTGCACTAAATTTTCAAAGCCAGATTATGAAGAAAAGAGTTGTGAATGTAATACACATGTATAGTTAGCAGAATTTTTGCATTTGACACATTTGAAATTGATTGCAGTTTAAGGATGTAGTTATGTACTTTCGAACCCGGTACTGAACACATATGGAAAGTCATTTCAGAGTAATACCTTGTAAGACCTAATTCTGTAAGTCAGGTTAGTTCTTTAAATGTGTAATTCATACTTATACCTAGACTAATTTTGTGATTCAGGCCGTGATTCGATTTAATTTCTCTTGTTTTTAAAAATCTAAATTTTAATGAATATGTGGTTATGAATAGAAATAAATTAAAAAATTATTATGTAGTGGTGCTCAAACAAGGGTGATTTTTCTCCCCAGAGGACATTTGACAATGCCTGGATACATGTTTGTTACAGTAGAAGGAGGGGTTGGTACAGGCACCTAGTATATAGTGGCCAAGTAGGCCTTGAGCTTTCTGTAATGCCCATGACAGTCTTCTTGTTATTGAGCCAAAAATGTCAATAATTCTGAGGCTGAAAATCCTGTTACAGTATATAACAGTGATGATTACATTTTATTGTCACTACTTCATAAATACACATGACCAGTTTGGTGTGTTATATGTAAGAACAGGGAGGGTTCACTGGGCAGACCTAAGAGCAGATTGGACATGGCGAAATAAAGAGTCAGAACCTGGAGTCTAATCGCTGGAAATTGAATATTCAGTTTGAAAGTGAGACAAAAAGAGATGGGTTGATAATAAAAAATACCTCACTGGGATGTGAGACAGTATAAGGAGATCTCAAAAACATGTAATTAGAATCCCAGAGGGAGAGAGTGGATCAGAAAAAATAATTTAAAGATCATAAGAGAAAACATTTTCCAAATTTGATAATAAACATCAACCTAAAAATCTAAGAGATTTAGTAAATCTCAAGAATATTAAATACAAAGGAAAAGACATCTAGGAACAGCATGACCTTTGAAAGTAAAAGACAAAGAGAAAAGTCTTGAAGATGGGTTGAGTGGTCAGGGAGGGAAGAAGAATCATATACAGGAAACTACTAGAAACTATAGAGGCCAAAAAAAAAAGAAGAAAAAAGAAATTTTCTATTTTTCCCAAATTCTTTATCCAGCAAAAATATCCTTCAAAAATACAGGTGAAATTAAGACATTTTTCAAATATCTAAAAGTGAAGTGAGTATGTTGCTAGCAAATTGCTCTCCCAGAAATAAGAAACTTAATCAGATTGAAGGTAAATTATACCAAAATACCTGGAGAAAAACTAGATCTAAAAGAAGGAATTAAGAGCACCAAAAAAGGACTGTAAATGGTACATATAAAGGACTACTATTTTGTTGTTGTTAGGTAATGTAAAAACATATTACTGTTTAGACACATTTCTGTTTGAAACAGAAAATAATGCTGTTGTAATAATTTGGGTTTATACTGTTTGCAGAACTAAAATACATAATAGCCAACGCATGGGGGATGATGTATGTAATTACACTGTTGGTAAGGTTCATATATTTTAAAACTATGAATATAAAGTGATGATAATAACCTTAAATACCCTGGGATAAATTAAAGATACATTTTATAATTCTTACAGAAACCACTAAGATATAATAAAGATACACTTGGTTAAAAATCCAATATGTAGAATAAAATCCATCTAAAAATATTAGAATAATCCAAAATAAAGCAAGAAAAAGAAACAGGAACAAAAAAGAAATGGGGGGGGGGGACACACAAACAGTAAGTATTTAGGTTTAATACAAGATATCAATAGTTCTGGTAAATGGAATGAACTTAACATTTCAGTTAAAAGGCATAAATAATCATAGATGATAGAAAAAAAGAAAAAAAGACCTAACTACAGGTTGGGTTGCACCTCTGAAAGAGATGCTCTTTAAATATAAAGACATGCATAAGATAAATGTGAAAGTATGGTAAAAGTTATATCATGCTAATAGTAATCATAAAATAGCTTAGTGGAGCAATATCAGTATTAGAGAAATTAGAATTCAAGATAATGAGTATTATCAGGGATAAAATGGCCACTTTATATTTATACAAGTTTTGATTCAACAGAAACACATAAAATCACAAATGCATCTGTACCTAATAACAGAACTTCAAAGTACAAAAAGGAAATTTTGACAGTGCTAAAGGTAGAAATAGACCCAAAGAATTTTCAGATGTTTTCCTTTTATTTTGTCTATATTTAGTCATCAACATACTGTACCAACAGGCAGAAATGACAAGAAGTCAGTGAATATATCTCACTTTTATTATTGTACTAAAGTAAGCAGAGAAACAGATAACCAGGAAAAGATAATCACAAAGCTGTCATAGTTCTACCTAGAATTTTAATTCAGAGTGCATGTGTTTTAACCATGAAATTAATCTCGCTCCTATTGTTTGGATCATGTTAAGGATATAAACAATATCAAATAGGACTGGCACACAATGACTGACAGAGGATAGGGAAGATTTGTCCTAGTAAGCGGTGACAAGAAGCCAGCTTGGAATTAACCCATTTGCAATTGCTAAATCAAAAGTCTTTATCATACACATAGAGATCCTAGTTAGCTGTATAAGAATGGTCACATATACTGAAAGCAGAACAGTCTGTGACTCGCTAAACTGTTAATAACAACTCTTTTGTTTTCAACACTAATTGACATAGTGCAAAAATACTGTGTTACTGATCTGTTATTTTTATAAAGCTAGCCAACGACATTTATCCCAGTGTCTCCCAAAATTTTTTGGACCATGCCCATTTTATTGATACCCAACACACACATACATACTACTCACTCATATAAAAACCTGGAATTAAAAAATGTTTCGTAAAGAAATGCATCCCCTTAGAAGGCATAATGGTAATTTGCTCTATTCTGTTCTATTCAATTACATTCTATTCTACTTTATTCAATTCTATTTATTAATGAAAGGCTTAACCCACTAAATTGATTTCATGATCCACTAATGAGTCATGAACCACAATTTGAAAATTAATATTTACACTATAATTACCATATTTGGTTAGAGTAAGCCACAAAAATATATAATAAAAGTAGTTTGTAATCATCACATTAAACTATTTAGACAATCATATTATGAATAGAAGAATTTAACTAGATTCTTTTAATTGGAAAAAATAACTTGATTCTTAATACTGTTCATCTGAGAGGTAGGCATGATTTGTAGTGTGCTACTTATTATCTATGACAACTTTTCCTCCTCAATTAAATGGGTTCCATGTGTAAAGACGGTTTCCTCAATGAGTCTTGAGACGTGAATGTGGAGTGAGATATATAAAAGGAAGGAGAATTAGAAACATTAATGAAAAGGATTAGAGTAGACTAAGATCAAGAGAAGAAAATCATACAAGGGCACCTGGGTTGCTCAGTCTGTTAAGCATCTCACTTCAGCTTAGGTCATGATCTCGGGATCCTGGGATTCAGCCTGGCTTTGGGGGGTGTCTGCTTGTCCCTCTCCCTTTGCCCCTCTCCCTGCTCATGCTCTCTCTATCTCTCAAATAAATACAATCTTAAAATCATACAAGAAAATATAAGGCAAAGAGAGAAAATAAGATAAATATATACAAAATATTAGATATCAATAAAGAAAAAAGAAATGTGATGCTGCTGCTGTGAAATGAGAAAATACCAGTATCAAGAACCCTTCAAAAGCAGAATTTACTAACGATAGCAATACTGTACTGAGCACTTCTTACCTGTCAGGTGATTTTCTAGGTGGTGAACATGTGCTAACTTATAGTCTCATAACAACCTAGAAGGCAGGCACAATTGTTATCCCCACTTCATAGAGAGGCAAACCAAGGTAAGGCTTTTCAGATCACAGAGCTTGCAAGTGTTAGGTCCACAACATGAACAGAAATTGTCTAGCCCCAAAGCCCACACTTAACCACTACTTCACATTCCAAAGTTACTACATTATGAGCTAGATAAAACTATATTCATGTTGTGAATAAGGGAGCTTTTAAAGAGTGCTACAAGGCAGTAAAAGAGAGAGCCATGCTTCAAATCCACATGACTCTAAATTTAAACCTTGTTTTCTTAAGAACTATGTTCTACAGACTTATTGTGAACATTTACTATTCCCACCACACTCTGCTTCGTGCTTTATCCCCTTTGTAATCTTAACCAATATGGTATAATGCTCATCAACAGGGATATTCCACAGGATACCATATTTGCAGTACTGTATTTAAAATCATAGGTATTACATATTTTATGGAAGCATATTCAAATGAAAAGAATTAAGGATAATGGCAGAGGAAAAGGGACCATGCTTGCTGGAAGATATTCATAGCTATAACATTTAACAGTGAAATAAAGAGCTATGAGATATCATTAATCCTCGTACAAGTTGTGTACAGGTCTACTGTTCAAAAAGTGATATAAGTACAATGCAAAACTGTGAGCACATTTAGTGGAAACAAGTCTTCACATAAATTAACAGTGGAGAATCATGATTAGTTACTGGAGACAGTGAAAATACTCTAAGCTTCTTCATACCAAAGGCCAAGATAAATTCCTGATATATTAAATAGTTAACAAAGAAAATTTAAAAAAATATAGATGAGCTTATTATGTCTAGAGTATCTTGGAGGCATAAAAGAAAGTTTAAAAATCATTTTAAAAATCTGAACATACATACATTAAAAAAGAACACCTAAATATAATCAAATGTAATCAAGAAACTTGGAAAAACTAAAGTATTTGCAAATATGTTATGCTTAGTTTAATCAATACAATGTTCACAAATATTGATAAGAAATACATGAAAATAACTTTAGGAAAATAGACTCCAAAAGGAAAAGGAGAAAGAGTAGTACTTAGGGGCAAACACAATGACCTTTGATTATGTGTGGACATGTCATCAAAGAATGGGGCCCTTTATGTGGCTTCACATTAATTAAGAGTTTGGGCTCTGAAATCTGATGGATGTGGTTTTGAATCCATATTCACTCAACCCCACAGCAGCTATGTGGCCCTGGTCTAGTTATCTTTAAAAGTTCTTTCAGAAATGTGACTGCTTTTAACAATGACAGCCCCCCCTTCTTATTTAATTATATATTGTTTCTATATTTTAGGAAATTTTTCAGTTATAATTTCTGCATGGGTTTCTCACATTATCTCTTATCCATGTGGATTTGCTTCATATAGATTTCTTTAAAGTATCATGCATTTCCTCCTATCTTTCTTCTGTTGTCTGTCTCTTCCTCTTTTTTTTTTTTTTTTTTTTGGCCTGTCCCTATATCATGAAGATTATTTAATGAACTTACCCTATAAAAGTAGCATAATTAATACATATGGAAGTGATAATATAGAGCCTAAGAAGGGGGTTCAAATTTGGAAATTTTCAGAGATCTGAAAAAGATAGGGTTACTATATATAATACCAATACTGTTAAATTTGAATTTCAAATAAATACTATTTGGAACTTACTTGAAAAAAAAAAGTTTTTAGTATATGTGGCAATCATGAGGGGCATGTACCAAATAAAATAATCCTAACGTTGGAAAATTCAATTTAAGACCATTTGGGAGTTGACCAAAATGACAATCTAGGAACTTAGAAATGAAACTTAAAAAAAGGCTAAAATAAGTTGGACTACTAAAAATGGAAGAATGAGGTATAAAGCATGGAACTAGATTTAAAACTCTTCCTGGGTCAGAAATTATAGAACAGTCATATGAGGCAGGCAATTTTGTTTAGTACAAATAAAATGACTGACCCTAAGATATCAGACATGACTTAGAAGATTTATTTCAAGATTGAGTCACCAAGGGGAAAAAATATTAGATTTATGGTTATGTATAATCCAAAGAAATAGAAGTCTAGATGAAATATTTATTTAGGAATGGAACCAGAAGGATGATGCAGTATGTCAAGTCGAAAGTATGTCAGATGTATTAGTTGAAATGGATGCAAGTATCCTAAAATTCTGTTGGAAGGACAATGGCACCACATGGAAGGATAGTTTTATCAACTTTTATTAAAACCAATAATTGTATCAAGCTTTTTTGTTCTAGGCATAAGAATGCTTTTCCTAGAAAATATATATACAAGATCAACATGTAAAACAGACAACAATGAAATTGGAGTGGTAGTGGTAGAAGTAGTTGAGGGGCGCAAATACTCAATAAGAACCAGGTTAGAAATTTAACAGCCTTAAACACTGTAATGATGGATTTCCTCACTCTAGAATGAACTCAAACATAAGCACACACACATACACTCAAAATTGTAAAATAATTTGGAGTCTCAAAGTGTCAATTGATTATTTTGAAATATAATCTTTTTAAAGATTTATTAGAGTGAGAGTGCAAGCAGGGGGAGTGGCAGAGGGAGAGGGAGAAGCAAGCTCCCTGCTGAGCAGGGAGCCCCATATAGGGCTTGATCCCAGAACCCTGGGATCATGACTTGAGCCTAAGGTAGACACTTAATCCCTTGAGCCACTCAGGTGACCCTCAAATATAATTTTAAAAAATTATTTTCTCACCTTTTGGAGTATTTGTTTTTTACTGGTGGTTGATACAAGGTCATAGGTATACATTCTGGATAACTAAGCTATAGTAAAGGCTATGCTCTTTTCTCCTCCAAAGGGAGTTCCAAAGAACAAGAAGCAATTTGATCAAGAATATATTTGAAGCAAAGGCATGCAATTCAGTAAAAATAACAGGAACAATGAGCAAGAAGAAATAAAAGTTGTGAAATATGGAGTCAGACACTGATTTTCCTTACCGTTGTGGTGTCAGAACTAAAAATTTATTTTGCAAATTCTAGAAATGTTACGTGGAAATTATCTAATTCTTGTGATATGAGGGATTTTTACAAGGGAGATAAGAATAAGGAAAGAAAGCGAAACCTCATTTTTATTTCAAAGTGGCAAAGCATGGGTATAATGTGAAATAGAATGTGAAGATATCTCTCTCATAAAGGAGGTATAAAGCTCTGGGATTTAAAGAACATAAGCAGGCATTTCCAATGCAAAATCATTTAATAGAGTTCAAAGGCAGAGAGTAGAAATTGAAGAAATAGCAGGCAATAGAAATATTTTATCTTTACCTACACTGAATAAGCCTTTCTAGATATTCTGTTCTCGGACTTTTATTTATTGTACTCTCTTCTGGGAATTCCTACCTGCTTCCAGGAAGCTGGGCAGTTCCACTCCTAGAACTTCAGATATCCCCTCTGTGTTGTTAGTGTCCTCAAGTAAAACAGGTATTTCAGCATTGCACAGGGGTTTTCCGGAGTGGAGATGGTGGGTGTCAGACACACATATAATACATGCATCCATATGTAGTTGGTAGGAGACCAAAAGCAATATAGATTGCATTTGCATTGCAACTCAGAGCCAGCCAGCCACCTTGTTTTGAAACATCTGAATATTACAAACCTCACATTTGGTCCTCATTTTGAGGGTAGGAATGCTGTAAAACAGAAACACCATTTCTTTTTATGTCTTAGAAACCTAGACTTTTTTTTTTTTTTTTCTTTTAAGCTTTACTTTTTGAGAGAGAGCATGAGTGAGGGGGAAGGGAGGCAAAGGGAAAAACAGAAGCAGGCTCCCCGCTGAGTAGGGAGCTTGACTCAGGGCTTGATCCCAGGACCCTGAGATCATGACCTGAGCCTAAGGCAGATGCTTGCCAACTGAGCCACCCAGGGTCCCCAGAAACCTAGACTCTTGATAGGGCTATACCTATTCATCTTGGTGGTGGGCAACCTAGGAAGATGGAAGTTGAGAGGCTTTTCTCTCATTCAAGGCACTTAGTTTTAATGTACAGTTGGCATGACTCAAAGCTGAGTTGGAAGCAGACTTACTCTGAAGTCTACAGTGGCAAGGCAAGATAGTCATTTTTCTCTCTCCAGCCAGTAGACCCTGAGAGGGACTGCTGTCCTGTTTTTTTTGTTTGTTTGTTTGTTTTCTTGTTGTAAGATGTAGTAGAAACCTGGGGGCTGGTATCTGTCTAGAGTCAAAAAGGTATTTGAATCAGCTTGAGAGTGCTAATGAGTTCTGTCCAATCCAAGAGAAAGATTAATTCACTATCTACACCAAGCTTAGATACCAGCAGTGAGATGAGTGAAGAGACAGTGACCAGAGGATGCTGAGGACAATGCCTAAACCAAAGGATGGCATCTTCTCACTAGTGCTGTCCCATCTTTGCCCTGTCTCTGCCCATTTTCCCCCGACCCCACCATTCCATTGCCATAGGATTGAAAAGCTGTACTCCTTATCCAAGAAACACATTCTGAAAATCTGGTTTTATTTAATTAAAATGAGATCGAACATCACTTAAGTAGACTATTTACATTATTACACAGGATTAAGTATACCATTTATAACTAAATAAAGTTAATGTTTTTTCACATTAGAGCATGAGTGAATTCTCATCAGGAAGTAATGAATAAACAAAATAAAATAAATTAAGATTAAAAATGAATACTTTCTGAGCACATAAAAGTTATGGTATAGGTGAAGTTTGCAACTCACTGCTAGCAATTCTATTAATTTCACTGCATTTACTTAACACCCAATGATAATTACACTAAGTATCTCATTCACATTCTTTGGCAAATTTGCCTCCAGAATCTTGTAATGGAGGGAATTGAAGGAAGTACTGTGGAAAGGAGGGCTGAAATCCTACCTTGAAAATCTCTTTGCTCTGAAAACTTTCTTTTCACCTAGAGTGAATGTTTATTTAGTGTGGCTTTGATAGAATTGAATAAAACTTATTTAGTGCTTTTCCCAGTGTCTGAAGGAGGGCCTACCTGGAACTGTTTATTGTGCTTTTAGAGCAGATAAATGCAGAAATTATGACTGGTAGTTATATGTGAAATCTTATTTATCTAGGCAATATGCAAGTTCAGTCTCTGTAAACTTAAATGTGTAGATGTGCCTTTCCAACTCTCTTTAGATTTGGATTCAAGTAATAGTTATTGATTGCCACTTACAAACCAGAACTAGTGATAAATTCTTCATAAATATCTGATCTATGAAATCTCCTGAAAAATTTGTGAGGTAAATATTATTATACCCAATTTATAGATGAGAAAACTGGTATTGAAAGCAGTTAATTAACTTCCCAAGGATGAATGACTTTAAAGGTGATAGAGCCAAGATTTGCATTTTGGTGGTCTTGTAATTTAATTCTAATGCTTTTGTTGATACTGCTGCTTTCTTTTTTCTTTTTTTGTTTTTATTCCTCCTTTCTTAGGCTCCATTAGAAAGTCAACCTATGTTCTCGGGACTCTGATATTCAATCATCTTTCCCTGCTCCTAAACCCATTCAAATTAAACAGATTGGGGCTTTAAAAATAATGTTTCAAAACAAACCCAGCTTAGTTTCATGGCAGATGTTCTAGTTCTAGGCTGAATTAGTCACCAAATCTGCCACTCCTTTGTATGTTTTTATTGTTGTTGATTTTGGAGAATGACACTAAATTAATGAATTGCCTTTCAAATCCCCCTTGAAAATGTGCTTATAGCCATGGACAGTAGGCCCAGGTGTGGTAGCAGAGTTAATTAGAATGTGCACATTAGATGCATCTCAGAAGGCTGCATAGCCAATGCAAATTTTCAAGTGCTTAATGTTCATTCAGATGTGTGTAGCGATTGCAGCATTACAGAGGACAAAACTAGAATGCTGTGAGCTTATGAGCTTGGACAGCCTTCTTGTGAACTCAGAAAACTGAATGAAGTGAGGTGGCAAAATCTTACTGATTCCTTTGGAATTGATTCTTATTGCATTAACCAGTAGGATGCACATCTTGCATAATAATAATTATATTGATATAACAGGACATTCATTTTGGCTTGGTTCAGTACACAGTGTCTGTTCATGTGCGTACTGGCCATTTTTAGAGTACTCATGTCAAATAAAATGGTAGCGTCACATGACAAACATGTCTAATACTCTTGTTTACCAGCTAGTGATTATGTTTTATCTTTAAAAATGCCTGTAATTTTTGTTGGGGTTTTATGCGTCAGGATACTATACTTCTTTTGGGGGGAGGGGAGGCTCACTTTTGTAACAAGTTGAGAGAGACAAGTCTCTGTCAGACAGATGGAAATCAAAATAACATTATTCTTATTGAGTAAACCAGTTAGAAAATGGTGTTTTAGATTTATGACAAAAACAAAAGAACAAAAAACTCCGTGATGCCAAAATTAGGTTTGAAGCAAGCAGCACTGGACAGTCTCAGACCTCCTCTGTCAGTAAGAGGCCTTTTCGTGCATAGCAGTGAAAGTGCGGAATGAATGCATTTTATAGATAAGAGTTTCTAAAATGAATCAAACTAGAGCCTAGCCATACATATTAGTTCTTCTCCTAAACTCACCAGTCAGTTAAATTGGTTACCATTTGACATGGTAATGTCAAATGTTGTATTCCATAGTAGAATCAAATCTTGCTTTGTCAAAACAAGAACAAGCGCAAACCGTCAAATTTTAAAGTGCATCAACTTGAAAATTGGAGTTATAAAAAAATAAGTTAGGCAAAATGTGTGGTGTCCCTCTCTGTCTCAAAGAAGGACCTTTCTTTGTCTTTCTCTCTCTTTCTTTGTCTCTACATTACAGAATGCATGTAAAACTGCCTGTGTATGCGGGTCAGTAGCATACAGAAGTATTATAAGGATTTCACATTGACTGTAGGAAACCAGCACAGTTCTTACTAAGGAAGGTCCAAAGGCTTAAAAATTGTGATTAAAAAAAAAAGTATTTTCACAAGCTTGTGTGTTTGAGCTGAGGTAACCCAAACTATGTCTTAAGTGTCTCATATTTATATTATCTCCTATTGTATTAGTTTCCTATTGCTATTATAAGGAATTGCCACAAACTGAGGGGCTTAAAAGAACACATATTTTTTATCTTACAGATTTGGAGATTTGTAGTATAAAATGAGTTTCTCTGGGCTAAAGCAAATGTCATTAGAGCTCCATTCCATCTGGAGACTGTGGGGGAGAATTTATCCCCTTGGCTTTTCCAGCATCTAGAAGCCACCTGTTTCTTGGCTTGTGGCCACTTCTTCCATCTTCAAAGACAGGAGCATAGCATCTTCTAATCTAAGGACCTTCAAGAAACTCTTCTGTGCATAAAAAATTGTGTATAAAAAATTTCTGAAAAGGACTCTAATTACTTTGGGCCCACTCTACTAATCCAGGACAGTCTCCTCAATTCAAGGTCCTTGATAAACACACCTGCAAAGTCCCTTTTGCCATAACTAAGGTAACATATTTATAGGTGCCAGTGATTAGGACATGGGTGGTTTTGGGAGCTTTCTGCCTACCTCACCCAGGCATCTCATATAGCCTGAGGGGGTGTGACTTTTGCTCATATTCACACCCAAAATCCTTGACTATAAAAAAAAATCAGAAGTAAAATCAGAAGTAAAAGCAACTGTATAGAGTCCTAAGTTATAAATGTAATATTTAGCTTGGGTAAAAGACAAAAAACACATGATTATCTCAATAGACACAGAAAAATCCAATACCCACCTATGATAAAAACAGTAACAAACTAGGAATAGAATTGAGCATTCAGAAATAAATTCTTACATTTATGTTCAAGTGATTTTTGACAAAGATATCAAGATAATTCGATTCGGAAAAAATAGTTTTTTATAACAAACAGTGTTTGGGCAGCTGAGTATACACATGCAAAATATGAAGTTGAATACCTACCAAATACCATATACAGAAATTAAGACAAAATGCGCGATAGATCTAAATGGAAGAGCTAAAACTATTAAACTCTTAAAGAAACAAATCTTCATGTCCTTGGGTTGGGTTGTGATTTCTTATATATGACACTAAAAGTACAAGCAATGAAAGAAAAATCATGATAAAGTGAACATCATAAAATTACAATCTTTTGTTCTTCAAATGACAATCACAATGAAAGTGAAAAGACAATTTACAAATGGGGAGAAAACATTTTCAAGTGATATATCTGGTATCCAAAATATATAAAGATCTCTTAACAGTTCAGTAAGAGTAAAGCCATCTCTTGAAGTTCTTCAGATGATTGAAGGTAGTTTATATAATTTTACAAAATTATGATAGATTTATTTGGCCTTTCTTGAGCTACAACTCTATAAAAGGAATTATAACTTCTTCGTCTCTTCACATAACTCAGATAATAACCGTGGCCATTGATATCCTCCCTAAGGCAAATAAGGTTGATGTGGAAATATCAGGAGATTTAATTCAGACAAACATGTAGTCAGATTCTGGTTAGGTACTTAATTACCTGTATGACTGCTGATAAGTCATCTGACTTTCATAACCCTCATTTGTTTTTTTTTTTGTTTGTTTGCTATTAAGTTAAACTTAATAATGCTAATTGATGGACTAATTCTATAAATAACACAAAATTGCTATAAGCTTGCCACTGTTTTAAGCCCACGGGAAACAGTGCCAAATATATAATATTTACTATATTTCAGTGTACAGTTAGGGTTATAGGAATGATTACACAAAATAATATATTACTTACATTATCATATACAGAGGAGGCCTAAATTAGAAACCAGTTTTTCTTTATATGCCCGTACTGAGTCACTTCACATCTGTAATATTCTGCAAGGCCTATGCCAGTTCAGTTGTATTTCTTTCAACAAAGCATTAGATAGTACTTTGCTATTGTATACCCTGAACAGGTCTTGTTGAAATTTAATTTGTATGAAATAGGCTTATTTCTCTAACTTATTAGCAGTATTTAGAATTTGCACCTGGCTGTGGGAATTACTGACAAATACATTGATCTCACATTTGCATTACTTAAAATATTTACCGAAAAATGTAATTTTTTTTTAATATTGGCCACTAACCTAAATTCTCTTTAGTGAACTAACTGTTTCAGCAGTTCTGACAACAATTTTACAAAAAATGATTTGTGATTTCTGACTTTTTTCTTAGAGATACAATGAAATAATGGCAAGAGTAGAAAAACCATTTTTTAACTTAATTTTAAAGATTTTATTTATTTATTCATTCATTCATTCAGAGAAGAGGGTGGAGGAGCAGAGGGAGAGGGACAAGCAGGCTCTGCACTGAGCTCAGAGCCTGATACAGGGCTTGATCTAATGACCCTGAGATCATGACCTGAACTGAAATCAAGAGTCTGACACTTAACCAACTGAGCCACCCAGGTGCCCAAAAAACCATTTTTAAAAATATTTAAGTATGTTTTGTTTTTATTTTCCTGGGGGGAAAAAGAAAACCAGAAGATTTTAGATTACTGTAATATGTGTGATGAACTGGCTATTTCAGAATGTGGAACAACTCATTTTGTTGTTGCTGTTCATGTGATTTTTGTTGAATTTTAGAGTGCTTTAGTCTAAGAGCCTGCCAAACCAGGGGAAAAAAAGAATTATACTGAGAACAAACAGTTCTTGAAGTTAGCAAGTCAGTGAGAAGCATAAAGCTCTGGCTTAATTTTTTTCCTTCGTATCACTGAACTGTTTTCCACAACTTTGGTTGACATTCACAACAGAACATTGCTAGTAAGGCAACAGAATACAAGCGAACAGAAGTCAGAAACAATAACATTTTGTGAAGTAGGCCGGGATAATGCATTCTCAACTCTGCTGAAGTTAAAAAAAAAAAAAAAATTAAAAATACAAGATTGCTCAAATTATAATTGATGATTTAAGAAGGGAATGAGGTAGAAATGTTATAATTTCCATGAAGTTTGGACTGTTTATATAATTTCTAATGGAAACATAATGATATAAATTTATAATTGTTTATTTCACAAAATCTTATACTTTTCAAACTGAAGTAAAGATTGTTTACTGAAATCAACACAAATCATATGTGTACAGGTGCATGGAATTCAACAGGGTAGATTCACAATTGTAACTAGCACCCAGATGAAGAAATAGAACACTGCCAACTCTGGAAAACTTCTGCCCCCAAGTTGGCTACAAGTCACTATCTGCCCTCAATCCTGTCATAAAATAACTATTAATCTGATTTCTAATATCTTCAGTTACTCATAGCCGTTTTGAAATTTTTATAAAAGAACCATGAAATATGTATTTTGTCTAATATTCACAAAGTGCTTTGTGAGATTCACCCATCTTTTTGCATATATAAATCATTAATTTCATTGTTGTACAGTATTTCACTATATGCATATACAATTAAGTATATAAATTCTACTGAAGATGGACATTTCTGCTACTTGTTAGTGGCAATTAATAATAAACAAAGAGACCATTAGACTGAGGTAGCTTTAATGCCTTAGTAGCCTAAGTAAGCAAACTAAATCTTTACCCCGTAAATGACTCAAAGTATAGAAATCAAAACCTGAGTACAACCAATCACAAACAGCCAGCTAGGCTTTCCCAAATAAGGCAACTGTTTAAGCTATACCCAATCAAATCATTTCCTTGCTGTGCTTCCACATCTTCTCTATAAAAGACTTTTCTCTGGTTCCTTGTGTTGGAGAATTCCTAAACACTCTGGTTTGGTGATGCCTGACCAGAATTAATTTTTGCTCAAATAACCTTCTAAAAATTAAAAAAAAAAAACAAAAAAACTTCCATGAGCATTCTTATACATGCTCATACATGCCACTAAACCAAAATGAAGTACTAAGTTGGAGAACTTATCTAACCAGATATTGAGTTACTATCGAGCTATCGAAGTTAAGAAAAGCTGGAACTGGCATAAGGTTAGATAAGTAGATCAATGAGAAAGAATAGAGTCCAGGAACACACACATTTACACATATATGCATGCTTGATTTATGACCTAGGCAACAGTATAATTCAATCTGTATAGAATGATCTTTTCAGTGAATGATGCTGGAACAATTTGACATGCTTAAAAAAAAAATTCATGCTCACCAAATGATGTGACCAAAAAAATATTTTAAAAAATTAGACTTGGTGGAGATATTCACATTATATGTATGTAGCAAAATTTTCATATACATACATATATACATATATATATGCCTAGATATACACACATACTCACAAATACATACATATACACATATATATGGATACATAATATGAATATGTGAATAAATACAATAAAGGCAAAAAATCTATTTTTAATAGGGAAAAGACTAGAACAGATACTTCACAAAAAGGATATTGAAATGATAAAAATTAAAAAAAAATTGTGAGCCATCATTAATCATTTGAGAAATGCAAATTAAGACCACAATGAGATATTACTGTATATGCATCAAAATAACACAAATTTAAAACAAGACAAATACCAAATATTGATGAGAATGAGGAGAAACTGGTATTTTCATACATTGCTTATAGGAAAGTAAAATGGTACAAGCACTTTGGAAAGTTGGTTGTTTCCGTGTTCAGCCTATGATCAACAGTTCTACTCCAAATTATATACCCAGGAGAAATAAAGGCATAAGTCCACAAAAATCCATGCAAAGGATGCTCACAGGGTTTTATTTGTAATAGCTAAAAACTGGAAACAATCCAATTGCGTATCAAAGGAGAATGGATAATAATAATATACTTAAAAATAATTCTACACAGCAGTAGGAAAGGATAAACAAATGTCACATGTAACAAGATGGATAAATCTCACAAGCATAGTAATGGATAATAGAAGTCAAACACAAAGACATATACAGTTTTATGTTTAAATTCAAGTACAGTTAGCTAATTATATGAAGTTCAAGCACAGTTTGAAATCAGAATAGAGTTACCTCTGGGGAGTAACATAGCCTGGGAATATATACAAGGAATAAATGGATGCTCAAAACATTCTAAATTTTTACCTAAGTGGCAATTACATAGAGGTCACATATATATACAATATTTAAGCAAAATATAAGATTATTGCCCTTCACAGGTTTTTTAATACATTTAACAAATTTAAAACAAATAACCAGCTTGTCTGTGTACCAAAAAAAAAAAAAAAAAAGGAAAAGATTGTCTTCCCATCCAGGTACAGAGCTTATTCATTCACTGTTTAAGTGCTGTTTACTTTCTCTTAGTATTTTTTTTTTAAGATTTATTTATTTATTTATTTGACAGAGATAGAGAGAGCCAGCGAGAGAGGGAACACAAGCCGGGGGAGTGGGAGAGGAAAAAGCAGGCTCATAGCAGAGGAGCCTGATGTGGGCCTTGATCCCATAACACTGGGATCACGCCCTGAGCCGAAGGCAGACGCTTAACCGCTGTGCCACCCAGGCGCCCTTTCTCTTAGTATTTTAAAATTGTTTTCTGAGTAAAAGTATTACACAGTTTATTAGATTTCCCTGAGATGTTTTGTTTTGTATATTATCTATTATAAACATAATTGCTATTTTTTTAAATTTCTGAAAGCAATGATAGTTTTAGATTTTTCTTTTCCAGTTTGTAGGATTTAAAACTTTTTTGCCTTTTTACATTAGCTAGTAACTTCCTGACACATCAAACACAAGTGATGCTATGGGGTATTCTTTTCTGATTCCCAGTCTTTAGGGAAAAGCTTTCCACACTTGACCATTAATTTTAATTGTTGAAACTTTTTGTAATTTTTTTTGCTAGGATTCATATTGTTGTCTTG
Source organism: Ursus maritimus (assembly GCF_017311325.1). Classification (NCBI taxonomy): domain Eukaryota; kingdom Metazoa; phylum Chordata; class Mammalia; order Carnivora; family Ursidae; genus Ursus; species Ursus maritimus. The sequence goes on along the minus strand of NW_024426996.1, from coordinate 31,009,836 downwards.
AATATGTGTTGACTTTTATAAATTTTTTCATCTACTGTGAAGCGAATATGGTTTATATACCTTATTTTTTAAATATAGTGATTTATCAGCTTTACTATGATAGGCTTAGCTGTTGTTTTCTTTGTATTTATCTTGCCTCATATTTTTAGGGCTTTTTAAAAAAAGGTTTTATGTATTTGGGAGCAAAAGAACCAGGGGAGTGACAGAGGGAGAGGGAGAAGCAGACTCCCCACTGAGTGGGGACCCCAATACTGGGCTAGATCCCAGGACCCTGAGATCATGACCTGAGCTGAAATCAGACGCTTAAGCGACTGAGCCACCCAAGCATCCCATGGGCTTCTTAATCTATCTTAATATATACCTATGAACAGATTTGGAAATTCTTGTTTGATATCCAATGCAATATTTTTTCTTCCCCATTTTTACTTTCTGCCTGTTATGGGATCTAATTACATACATTACTAATTTACTTCTGTCCTATATTTCTCTTTTATACTTGTCCAAATTTAGGATATTTTTGCTTTCCTTCTTTCAGTTCACTTATTCTTTTTTGTGACATGCCCAATCTGCTGTTAAATTCATCTGAGTTCTGAATTTATAATACTGGATTTTAAAATGTACTTGTGATCATTCCTCAAAGTGGGTCATCTGTGAGTCTGTTAATATTATCCTTCTTTGTCTCTTAGTTCTTTTTCTTCATATGCCTGCTTATTTTTTATAGAATGCCAGACATTTAAAATTTTAAAGGCTCTGTATGATTTTTTTTCTTCCTCTGAGAGGTTTCTATTTATCACCTGGCAGACAAGAGGGACTGAGTTCAGTAAAAGCTGGGTTACAGCCTTGTAAAAATTGTGTACACTTGACTTTTCTAGGGAATGCATACACTCCTAATTGTATAGCCAACATTTATTTCCAACTGAGGTCTGGAATATTTTCTCAACACTTTTCTTTTCTTTTCTTTTCTTTTCTTTTCTTTTCTTTTTTTTTTTAAAGATTTTTTATTTATTTATTCGACAGAGATAGAGACAGCCAGCGAGAGAGGGAACACAAGCAGGGGGAGTGGGAGAGGAAGAAGCAGGCTCAAAGCAGAGGAGCCTGATGTGGGGCTCAATCCCACAATGCCGGGATCACGCCCTGAGCCGAAGGCAGACACTTAACCGCTGTGCCACCCAGGCACCCCTCAACACTTTTCTTTTTGGAAATTCTTTCAGAAATTTCAGGCTTTTTTTTTTTTTTTTTTTTTTTTTTTTTTTTTTTTTTTTGCTTCAGTGCTACCAGACTGTGGAAAACTCTGCTCCACAGGTCAGTGGCTGTTGGTAACTTCCTATCCTACTGCCCTGTGCATCTCAAGAATTTGGCATGCTTCAAGTGGAAAACTGGCACAGTATCAATATTACTTTTCTGGGATTCCCTTCTTACAATGTGAACACCCACATCCCAGTTTCCTGACTACCTTTACAGTCCAAATTCAAATTTATGGCTCTCCACTCATGGGAACTTGCCAAAATTCTACTCCTTTGAAAAAAAGCCCTCTGCCTAAACTTACTTCCTAGATTCTTGGCCTTTCCATACACCAGTAATGGCAGAGGTACTGAGAAAGAGAGTGGTTGCAGAATATCAAGTCATTTCTCTGTGGTTCCCTTTTCTCTGAGATTTTGGACTTTCAAATTTTTTTCAACTCTGGTAAAATCCTTTACCATTCCTCATGTTACTGATTTATATGTTTAAGGGACTATGACAACATGGTAACCTCTTTATTATTAACATGTTGGAAATAGTCCAATTTGGGTCTGACCCTACCAACTCCATCCGCTTCTCCATAATTCTGTAGAACAAGTCTAAGAGTTCTATATGTGTAACGGTATTGGCCCCAAGGTCATTGCAGAGAAGAATATAAACTGGACATTTTGTCACTAATTACACAGTTCTGAGATTAGCATTGTATTTTCTAATGTTTAAAGCTAAATGAAACTTTGAAATGACAGATGACTTATACTATTTTTTTCATGTAGTCCATTACATTTTTTTTTACATGAAACAGGTGTCATGGTAGGCATAAAAAGTAAAATACTGCCTAGTCACTAATTATGAAGGAAATATCTCTTAGAAGCTGCTTGGATTATGTCAGAAGAAAAAAAAAATTAAAAGGAAGAAACCAGGAAGTATTGGTAGAGAAGAATTCTAAGCCTAAGGAAAAGCTAAGAAACTTTGGGTGGAATTACAGTCAGTAAAAAAAGAGGAATTTGAATGTATTTCCTGAGCGAAATGGAGAGAGCAGTCAGAGAAGTACAGGTGAAATAGAAGCAAGAAACTGTTCAGAAGTGGAAGAAATATAATAGATTGCATGACAAGGCCAGACAGCTTCTCATAATCAAACCCATAATTGTGTTCATTCTAATTTGAAGTTTATCAACTTGGTCTGAAGCTTTACTCTTTTTAAAAACATTTTCTGTGCGTGTGGAATTTAATGTAATTATCAAGTCAGAAGAAATAGAATTGAAAATATTACAAAGTAGTAACACGTCTCTAGAAAAAGTAAAAGTTTTCAATTTTTTATAGTGTTAAGTCATTTCACTTCTAACATGTTCTTACTTGCTTTATGACTTATTGATGAAGAATTGGAAAAAATGGAAACTAAGAAAGAATAGAATTCTTTAGTGACATTGGTCCTTGTTTTGTCTAGGCCTCTAACTTTAATAAGGGCAATAGCTAACAGAGCTTATGCTAGGCAAAGAGGCTCATGGATCCTCAAGCACGTGAAATATCTGCCCTGAATACTGCCACTGGATTTACTGACTTCCAGATGTAAGATTGTTTTATGTGCAAGCCTTGCTAGGGGGGAAAAGACATGGTTCTAGAAATCTCATAAGAAACCATGTACCCAGGAAATTTTCATCTCAGTTTTGTAGCTGTAGCATATCGCATCTGTGTAAGGTTGAAGAGTTTATCTGAAATGAGCTTCTGAACCTTTCAAGGTTTCTAACGTAGTTTTGGTACAAAACACATTTTCCTTTGTCACAATCTGGAATGTGGAAATACCTTCTCAGTGAACCAATATCAAATATGACAGTCAGTCTGGTATTAGCAAAACATTTATTTTTTTTTTTCTAAAAATCCATCAATCAAAGAAATGAAAGTTAGGGGATTTGATGGACTGCACCTATATGCCAGTGTGCTAATGGATTTTTTCTATAAGGAATACTCACAAACATGAATCACTGTATGGCATATATATGTGTTTTTTTGTAAAGGAAAATTATTTAACTCTTTAGTAAAGACACTCTGCATTTTTTAAAATTTTGTCCCCCTGCATTAATTCAGAATGATGCTGCCTTTAGAGTCGGGGAAAAAAAAAGGTTAATTTATTGTAAAATCAATTTCATGCTCAAATTACATGTTATATTGGAAGATGTGAAGATACCAAATTATGGAAAAAAAAACAATGGTGATTGGAAAATACTTGTTAGGTATTAATTTATTTTAAAGTGATTAATATTTTACTTTGAAATAATTTAGATTTACAGAAGAATGACAAAAGATAATATATAGCCTCTATTCAGCTTCTTCTAATGTTAACATCTCACATAATTATAGTGTATTTATCAAAACTAAGATTTCGTTACAATACTAAATGAAAAATTTAATTTGAATTCCAATAATTTTCCCAGAACTGTCCTACAGTAGGGTTTGTCTGATGTTTTCCCATGATTAGACAGGGTTAGAGATAAAGGGGTGAAGAACACACAGGTGAAATGCCATTCTCATCACATTATATCAGAGAGTACATGATATCACATGACATTAATGGTGATATGAAAGTTTATTACTTGGGTAAGGCAGTGTTTGCTGGTTGTCTCCACTGTAAAGAAGTTACTTTTTATTCTTTTTATTTTTTTGTCCCATACTCTTTTCTTTGGATGTGAGTCATCAACTTTATCTATCCTATACTGGTGAAAGGAAGAGAAGTAGTAAATAACCTCCTGAACAGAAAGTGTCAGAATATATGATTTTAAATCCTTCTATAAAAATGAGTTGTCCCTTTCCCTCATTTATTTGATATTCAGTATTTTCATATCAGTGTGGAATCACATCCTTTTATTCTTTAAGTTATTATAGGATACTATTGCTACTTATTTTGTTATTCAAATGGATATATTTCATGTTGGCTCCTGTGTACATTTGACTTGCCCCCTTCTCATTTATTCATTTATTTGTTTATTTTATTGAAATACATCTGACATAACATTGTGTAAGTTCTTTAAAAATTTTTAAAAACACACTGTGTAAGTTTTAGGTGTACACCATATTAATTTAAATCATTTATATATTTCAGTATCATTGCCATTGCAGCATTAGTTAACACCTTTATCACATCATATAATTACCATTTATTTTTTGTGGTGGGGATAATTAGGATATAGTTTCTTAGCAGGTTTGATATTTATAATACAATATTGCTATCTATAATCACTATATCTCTAGGAGGTGTTTTTTGTTCTTGTTTTTTTGTTTCATTTTTTTGTTTGTTAGTTGCAGGTTTGTACCCTTAAACATCTCTTCTATTCCCCCATCCACCTTGGTGACCACCATTTTACTCTGTTGTTACAAGTTGTTTTTTTTTTTTTAATTCCATGTCTAAGTGATACCATACAGTATTTGTCTGACTTATCTCACTAGCATAATACCCTTAAAATCCATCAGTGTTGTTGCAAATAGCAAGATTTCCTTCTTTCTCAGGGCTGAATAATATTTCATTGTGTGTGTATATATACATCTTACATCTTTTTTATCCATCCATCTGTTGATGGGCACTTCTGTTGTTTCTATATGTTGGCTGTTGTGAATAATGCTGCAATAAACATGGGAGTGCACATATCTTCTAATATCCTCTTTTCATTTCCTTTTGTATACACCCAGAAATGGAATTGCTTTATCCTATGGCAGTTGTTTTTAATTTTTTAGGAACTATCATACTGTTTTCCATAGTGTTTGCCCCAATTTGCATTCCCGCCAACAGCATACAAGAGTTCTCTTTCTTCTACATCCTTGTCAATACTTGTTATATCTTACCTTCTTGATGATAGTCATTCTAACAGGTAAGAGGTGATATTGCATTGCAGTTTTGATTTGTATTTCCCTGATGATTAGTTATGTTGAACACCTACATGTAACTGTTGTTTGTGTGTTGTCTTCTGAAAAGTGTCTATTTAGTTCCTTTGCTCATTTTTTTTTTAAAGATTTTATTTATTTAACGAGAGAGACAGACAGTGAGAGAGGGAACACAAGCAGGGGGAGTGGGAGAGGAAGAAGCAGGCTCCTAGCAGAGAAGCCTGATGTGGGGCTCGATCCCAGAATGCTGGGATCACGCCCTGAGCCGAAGGCAGACGCTTAACAACTGCGCCACCCATGCGCCCCTGTTCATTTTTTAATGGTGTTGTTTATTTTTTTTATTGAATTTTGTGAGTTCTTTATGTATTTTAGATATTAACCCCTTAGCCAATATATGGTTTGCAAGTATTTGCTCCCGTTCAGTAGGTTGTCTTTTCCTTTTGTTGATTGTTTCTGTTGCTGTGCAGAAGCTTTTTAGTTTGGTGTAGCCTAACGTGTTGATTTTTGCTTTTGCTGTTTGTGCTCTTGGTGTTATAGCCAAAATAATCATTGCCAAGACCAATGTCCAGTTGTGTTTTCTTTATGTTTCAGTTTCATCTTGTATTTTCCTTGCCTCATGTGCTAGTTCATTTCAATGGGATGATGTTTTCCCATTTCATTTAATGGAATGATGTTTGATATTGGTTCACTGAGAGGGTATTTGGAAATCAAGATCTGAGAGTAGGTTTGTTCATTGTTACTGGGGTGTCATTGCTTGTAGGCCCTCTCAGCTGGTGGAGCAGACAAATATAAGTGTGTATAGTAATGTGCACATGTACACTCAGACATCTATACCTACCTGAATCTATCTATCGTCTATCACTCTACTAATCTATCACCTATTTATACTAAAATAAACGTGAATTCATATAGCTGTTCTAATCCAGCACCATGGGATTCATTCTAGCCTCCCCTCTTTCTTAATCGTAAATTCTTTCTCTGACGGTGAAAAACCTGGCTCTTATTATCTATAATTTATATAGTTATTTGTTCAACCTTGGATATATATAAAGTAATTTCAGAATTTGTAACCATTACTTCTATGTGGAAGAAATTATAAATTAGGGTACAGGTTGGTAGACATTTTTTGTAAAGTGCTGGATTTACATTTTAAAATGTAAAACCATTTTTACCTTGTTGGCCATATAAAAACAGGTGGTGGCCAGATTTTGCTCACAAGTTGGTTTGATAACCCTTGAAATAGCTATGGCATTTATGTGTAATTCTTTAGCCATTAAAAACATCATTTACTGTAGTCCCTTTGGCTAGCTTTTTACTCCACCCTTTCAGTGAAATTATATCATATACTTGTGTTAGTTTAAGATCCCCAATTAGATTCTCTAGTTTGTACTTCAAGCATAATCAACATCATAAACTTGATCTGTTTTGTTTCTTATTAATTATCTTATAACTCCTTTAACTATGTAAGATGTGTAATTTACTAATTGAAAAAAAAACAAAAAAAATATTTGTTTCTCACTACTAAGGTTGCAATAAAAGGATTACCTCAGTAGAAATGCCATTACAGTGATGTCCATAATCATTTCAGGACAAAAAAAATTTCCATGCCTCATTTAATTTTCATGTCTTGATCAGAAAAAGCAGCAGGAATCATTTTGAGACTACGAGAATGTGTTGTGGGTTTTTTTGGGTTTTTGTTTTTTGTTTTTTGTTTTTTTGGCTGGTTTCTTTTTTTCCAAGATATAATTGACATACAACATTGCCTGAGTTTAAGGTGTATAGCATGTTGGTTATCAGAGGCTGGGGACACTGAGGAAATGTTTAAGGGTCAAATTTGCTACTGGTAGAGAAATCCCCATTTTACATTGTTATAGGCAGAATTCTGAGATATCCCTGAAGATTTTCCACCCCTGATAGCCACTCCATGTATAATCTCCAGAAAAGTGTCTATAGTAGATTTTATTACTGTGATTGTTTTATGTCCCAGTTGACCTTTAGATAGAAAGATTGTATGGGGAGTCCTGACTTAATTTCATGAGCCCTTTAAAAGCTGAAAATTTTCTCTAGCTGGCTACAGAAAAAGTCAGTGATTGAAGTATAAGACAGATCTGATGCACCATTGGTGGCTTGATAATGAAGTAGCCACATAGTAAGGTAATGGAGACCTCAGTTCTGCGCCCACCCACAAGGAACTGAATTCTGTCGACAACAAAAATCAGCTTGGAAGTGTAATTTTCCACACAAGAATATGGCCCAGCTGAAACATTGATTTCAGTCTTGTGATACTCAGAGCAGAGAATCCCAGCATTCTGTGCTCGAATTCTGACCTATAGACCTCTGAACTAATAAACAAGTCTAATTTTTAGTTCCTGTGTTACTCATATAATTTGTTATGCAGAAATATAAAATGAATAGTATAAAGTAGTATAAAAATATATACCCAGGGTAATTTTAATGCCTAAGATAATTTCCTAGCTAGTTGAAATCTTAGTATATTATAGAAATTAGAAATCCATTTTCTTGATGGACTCTGGGAAACAAACTGAGGGCTTCAGAGGGGAGGGGGTGGGGGAATGGGATAGGCTGGTGATGGGTATTAAGGAGAGCACATATTGCATGGTGCACTGGGTGTTGTACGCAACTAATGAATCATGGAACTTTACATAAAAAACTAGCGATGTACTGTATTGTGATTAACATAATATAATAAAAAATATTATTTAAAAAATTGATAAATCTTGAAATCTGGGTTGATTTACCCAGGAATATAGAACTAATTGTGTTAAGTCAAAGAAGATAATGCAATTGGACCACTCTTAAAGTGCTCCACAGCCGGGGCGCCTGGGTGGCACAGCGGTTAAGTGTCTGCCTTCGGCTCAGGGCGTGATCCCGGCGTTCTGGGATTGAGCCCATCAGGCTCCTCCGCTATGAGCCTGCTTCTTCCTCCCCCACTCCCCCTGCTTGTGTTCCCTCTCTCGCTGGCTGTCTCTATCTCTGTCAAATAAATAAATAAAATCTTAAAAAAAAATAAAAATAAAAATAAAGTGCTCCACAGCCAATTTAACATACCATGTTGTTCTTGATAGAGATATATTTGTCATTATATATTCATTTTTCCTATTGTAATAATTTAATCACACTGCTAAAATTTGGAGAACATGATTAAACAGAATTCATAATCTCATTTGGGAACCAATATATCGACAGGTTTAAGTTATTTTTCTATAAAGTCATTGGCTCTCCACAATTAACATCATTCATACTATAGCTGAAAGCTATAGTATGTTGGCTGAAAGCCAATGAACTATAACGTGCTTTGAAATAAAATAAATATTTGAGCATCTACTTTGCAATGAAATTATCTGTAATTATTTTTTCCCATATTGAATTTGGAGTCATAAGAAGTACTAGCTTGAACTCATTCTTAGACTTTTACCTTGTATGTCACAATTTGATTCTCTGTTCCTCCTAAATAGAAGTAACTCTCCCACCTGAAGGAAGGGGAATTTTAGGACTGAGTATAATGGAGAGATAAATGGTATATCATAAAATAGTAACATGCTAATCCCATCCTTATTTTGTTGAGTATTTACCTAATTACTAAGTTCTTTCATGTTATTTAAAGAATTTTAAAGGCTTACTACAACCTTATGAGGTATCACGGTGGATCATATTTCCAGAGATGGTCACAACAATATTTTCTATTCCACAAATTCTGTTACCATATCATTTTGCTACTCCTCCATTTCAGAGTTATGGTCTGTTTTCCCTCCCCTTGAATCTGTGCTGGCCCTGTTACTGCTTTGATCATAAAATGTGGCAGAAGTGATGTTCTAGGTGTCTCAAAGCTTCTGCTTTTGTGCTCTGGGTGAAGTCAGCCACTATAGTACAAATTCAACTACCCTTGAGACCACCATGCTTTAAGAATGGCCAACTAGTCAGGCAGAGGAACTGTGTGAAAATAAGAGTTACATAAAGAGACTGATTATAATAGTGAAAAAGCCATTTTGGACAATTCAGCCCTCACAGAAACCATGTGGGGCAGCCATTCTCAAGGAGGTGAACCATTTTCTGCAGTCTCTGCCCCAGTTGCAGAATTGTGAGCAAATGACTTGCTCTGGTTTTCAGTGCTACGTTTTGGCACATAGGAACAGCAGTAACTATAAGTTCTGACTTACTTCCTCCTTTCTCTTGGTGAATTCCCTATGCTCTCTTATTTAACAAAACTTTCAACTTGTGACTATGGGCCATCTCTGCTACCAAATAAAGGATATGTCACTTTTTCTCCCGACTTTCTCTACCATCATCAGTATTTTCCCTTTCTAATAGATAATTCTGAGCAAAAAATATACTTCTGTTTCTCCCATTATCTTAAAAAATAGTTTAAAAAATCTCATGACTCTCTATTTCTTTCCAGTTACTGTTCCTTTTTTTTTCTGATCCCTTTTTAGAGCAGTAATTTAAGAGAGGTATCTGTACATAAGATGATATTCATATCTTACCATTCTCTTGAATCCAATCCAGTTAGGCTTTTACTCTGTTTCCCTCTAAAAATGCTTTTTGGGAAGATCGCATTATCTCCAGTTGCTAAATCCAGCAAAATTTTTCATCCTCATCTTCCTTGGCTTACCAGTTAATATTTATACACTTGATTACTCCTCTTCCTTAGTTTTCAGGATCTATACCCTCCTGGTTTTCTCTTCTTAGCATCCTTCTCTTCTTTCTCCTCTCATTTCTAACTTTTAAAGTTGACATCCTCAAGGCTGAGTCTTTGGTTCTACGATTGTATATCTATACCAATTTCCTTGGAAATAGTAAGACTTACACACTTATGTCATTAGACCAGCTCTTGTTTGAATCCTAAATCTGCATATCCATCTTTCTTCTTGCCATATATCCATTGGTATTCAATAGACATCTAAAACTTAACATGTCCAAACATGACCCCTTTCTCCTGAAATTGCTCCCACAATTTTTCCAGTTCATTTTCTTTTTGCCAAAACTTTTTAAAAAAAAATTATCCTTTACGTCTCTTTCTTCTCTTTTATACTCAGTCAGTAAATCCTGTTGGCTCTGCTTCTCACCACCTTCACACTGATCCAAGCCATTCTTGTCTAGACTGAAACAGTTCTGTTTTCTCCTAACTAGTCCATCTCCCAAATGGATCCCTAATGTCTACACCTAGCAGTTAGAATGAACCTATAAAAAACAAGTCACTTATTTTTTTTATATTCATTTCTGTTCAAAATACTCAACATCTTCTCCTTGTCACTCAGAAATAAAACCAAAGAACTTATAATGGCTTCCAAGGGCCCACTTTCTGTCCCCACATTACTTCTATAACAAATCTTACAACTTCCTCCCTAGATTACTCTGTTCCTCCCTAGATTACTACAGAGATATAATCAACAGACTTCATAAATTAGAATGCATCTTAATGAAGGTAGGGATTTTTTTTTTTTGGTTTATGTGATCACTGCTGAATTCCTAGAATTAAAAATCATTCCTGATACAAAGATGGACTCAATAAGTGTATGATGAACTCATGAATGAATATGATAAAAACTATCAGCATTAGGAAACTTCAGGGTATTTAATAAGAAACAAAAAGATCAAAAGGTAGATGAAGTTGTTTGAAATTCTAAAGATTTAAATCTTGTAGTAAGCCTTTTTCTGAAAAAAAATCTAACAGGCATCAGTTTTAAAGATCTGTTTACAGGTCTAAATTTATGGACTAAAGTTATAAAGGTAGGGGCTTTACTTGGGAAGCTGTTTTCTCACAAAGTTAATTTTTTCCTCATATTTTATTTCTGCCATTAATATTGGAAACCTTTCATGATTCCTCATATGTATGGTTGGCTTTTATACTTGTTTTTGTTGTGTGTGTGTGTGTGTATGTGTGTGTGTGTGTGTGTGTGTGTGTGTTTCAGACATACCTTAATAGACAACTAAACATAAAATCAATATTGTTATCAGAATATATGATCAGAAAATGTCCAAATCAATGTCATTTTTAAAGATAATTTTTTAAAGTCTTAAAACACCTCAAAATGAATTAATTGGGTTTTCATGGTGATTTTACCCTTGACTTTTATAAAATGATTTTAATGATTTCAAGTTAGGTAATGATTAAAGAAAAAATTTCTGCCTTAATTAGCAACCTTGATATGCCAATTAATTTTTAGAGCACATGATCAACAATTCTCACTACGCTGCATATTAAGTATGTGTTACAAGACGTTATATTGTAGACTAGTGTCTAAATTATAAACAATAACAATACCAATAATATTACCATTATTAGATGGTTTTAAAGATTTACTCTTTTTTTATTTAAATTCAATTTAATTAACATATAGTGTATTATTAGTTTCAGCGGTAGAATTTAGTGATTCATCAGTTGAATACAACACCCAGTGCTCATTACTTCAAGTGCCTTTCTTCATCAGTGATTTATACCCATAGGTTCTTGGTATTTTGCATATATTTCTCTAACATCTCCATCAACCTTATTGACATGTATTACTATTCCCATTTTATAGATGAGAAAAGAGGATACCAAATTTTATCTAACTTGGCCAGTATCACACATCTAGTTAATTACAGAGTTAAGTCTGGTTCTAATTCCAATGTTTTGGGTACATCTTTACCAGAATTTGATCACATTTTCCAAATTCCTAGTAATTCTAACTTTTTCTCCCTCTTTGTCATTTTATCTGCTGCATTGTGTTAATGTCTATAAGCCTCCTGATTTTATTTTTGAGCAAGATGCAAAATAAATTAATAAACTAAATAAGTAGCCAAAAAAAGTACATTAATGAATTAATGGTAGTATTAGATAGCTATTTAACAGATAAAGATATTAATGTAGTCTGAAGTCTTTTGAACTGGCTCCTAGTAATTATATAATTTTAGAAGCTAGACTTCTAAAAAGATATGAATTCAAATTCAGTTGTCTTTTTGCTTGTTCATATTTTTAGTCTTCACCCCCTCATCCCACTGTTGTAATCAGATTTTTTTTTTAACTTCAGAAATTGTTTTTCTCAGTTGGCGAATTTTTATATTTTTGCTATCTCTATTCTCTCTGTTAAGATTCCCATCTATTTATTCATTATAACCATATTTTATTTTACTTGATTTAACTACTTGTCACTGCTACTTTCAAACCTTTTCCTGCTAGTTATCATATCCAATTTTCTCCTTCTTTACAGTGTCTAAAATCCATTATCTCTTGCTTGAATTACTTTAATAGCCTCCTAATTATTCTTCTTGATTCCATTTTCACTCATGAACAATTTATTCTCCACAAAACAGCCAGAGTAGTTTCTTTAATAAAACAATAACACTTACTCTCTTACTTAAAGCCCTTCAGTGGCATTCCATTGCATTTAACAAAATTAAACTCATTATTTGGTCTAGAAGACCCTACTTGTTCTATTGTAAGCCTACCTTTTGGTCCTCATCTCCTGCAACTCTTTTTTAGTAACAAACCAGTGGCCTCATCACTGCTGGTCTTTCTCTTCCTAGAACTCACAAAGTATGTTCCAGGTTTTGGATTATTAGACTAGCTGAAACCTGCCAGAAACCTAGTTCAGCTATTATCATTCTATGATTCATTCTTTCTTGACTGCGTTATTAATGCAAATGTCATGTATTCCAAAGGACTTCTTACTGCCTATTATTTCCTCATTTATTTATTAATCAATTTGTTTATGGTTTCTCCTTCTAGAACATAAGCTCCAAAAGAACAGTGGGCATTCTTTTTATTCACACTGTTGTATCGGCAAAGGATGTAAGAGTACTTAACACATTGTAGGAACTCAGTAAATAATTCTTGAATAAAACAATGGATGAGGTAATACCTTAATTAGTATAGAAAACCCTAGATACCTATTTATAGGAAGAGATACTTCTAGAATTTCAAGTTAGAAAAATTTGCCCAAGTATTCCGATAGACACCTTATGAACTAGAAAAAAAGTTCTTCTGATAAGAGTAACACAGTAAGTGGAAGGTCACATTATATGGAAAAGAAAAAAAGTTTGGCTTGATGACGCCAGGTACAATATATGAACCTAAATGTGCACGAGGTAATGTTTCTTAAAAAAGCTTGTGTAAATACTGGAAGCCTTGCTCTAGTTGGTGCTCTAACAGTCTTCCTTTGAAAACAGTTTCTGGGTATGAGATTACGAAGGAAAAATAGGAATAAACCTTATGCTGAAGGGTGGAGAAACTGTCTAACCTGGGCCTCAACTGTTACGAGATAGACAACTGGTTCCGTGCTCAAGTTCGGCTGTTCGCTCCTCAAAAATCAGTACTCAAGAGACAAGTGATGGTGGGAAAGGAACGATCGTTTTCTGCACAGAGTCAGAAACCTGGGAAGATGGTGAACTAATGCCCCAAAGACAGTCTTCCCAGTCCAGGGGAAGCCAGAGGGTTTTTAACCAGAAGGCCAGGGAAATGGTGGGGGCTAAGTGCAGGTGGAGCTGGTGCTCGTGACTCTGAATAGACTTCCTGGCACAGTGGCAGTTATTATTTATTTTTTTTTAAGTTTAGTTATTTAAGGAATCTCTATACCCAAGGTGGGGTTCAAACTCATGACCCTGAGATCAAGACCTGCATGCTCTACCGACTGAGTCAGCTAGGTGCCCCAGTGGCAGCTATTTTAAATGTGGTCAAGCCTTATCTTCTGGAAAAGTCTGGTCATTCATTCATCAAGGGCAGTTGTCTGCAACATCTGAAGGAAAGTAGGTTAGCTCTGCTACAAACCAAGAGACTTGTGTCAGCAAGCAAGGGGTGCATAAGCTTAAAGCAAGTTAACCCTTAAGACTGTGTAGAATGCTGTTATACATTCAGCCAGGGAATACTCACTTCACTGGACAGGCATCTGCTGTGTGCTGTATGTGATCAGTGCCCATGAGCAACTTCTTGTGTCAGTGACCAAACACTGAGATTGACTTTGTAGTTACCGTTCGGCCTGATATTTGAAAGCATCACTGAATATTTTGGATTAAAGAAGCTGTGCTTGGGGTTCTTCAATGATTTCAGGCAAGGGTAGTCACAAGAGAAAAACAATGGATTTCTTCCTAATAAGGTTGGAAAGAAGTCAATGTGATTAAGTGGAGTAATATGACTCTATCCGTATCCTAAACTACTAAATTGGGTTTTTCTAGCTTCATAGAAGATGGAATAGGATGCAGCTATTACTAAGTTTGTAGAAAGTATTTTATAAAATTGGAAGATAAATATAATGCTGAACAACAAATTTTGAATTTCAAAATTATAAAATGCTGATTTCAAACATACATACAATATTAAAAATCATTAAAATTTTATCTCTTTGGTTGATTGTATATTATATGATTACAATTTTTGAATGTTCTTTTATTTTCCCAGTTTATGCAGAGTGAATACATTACTCATAATCAGGCGAATACCTTCAAAATTATATATACACACACATTTTACTGAAACTAGTATTTTTATACATAATGACAGTTCAAACTTCTACCTATAAAAATTCAGTTTTCCTAAGAATTCAAAGAAATAAACATGTATCACATTTTTAAAAGTACTTGTTTTTAGTTCTCAATTTTTACTTGCATGGTAATAACATTATGTAAAACTTCAATTCACTTGAGTACTTTAGTCCTTTGTAATTCGCCTAGTGGTATATTTTTATTTTATTCCATAATCACATGACATTTGGAGATAAAACATTCTTCAAGTTAGTTTTCATGTGTTTGCTGTCCATACAGTCAGTTTCATGAGGGCACATTTCCATAGGCCGGCAAGTATAGTATGCAAGAAGCTTTCTGTTACTGACATGACCAACACAGGAAATAGTAGCTAATATATAGTATATTTTTCTTTCTTTTTTTACTCTGATTTATCAGATTCTCTCTCAATACACTCATAATTTGGGGAATGTTTCACAATTTAACAAATACTTACAGCCAGCTTTTCTCAGTGCTATCATCTCATGTTTTTTAAATTAAAAAGAATTGTATTTATCCCTGCCCCCACTTAAACCCATTTAGTTTTGGTTTAAACCCAAGACTAAATCTTGTTTTAAGATCCATTGAATCATAACCTATAAAGCTTTAATATTATAACATGTACAATTATAGGCATTAATAATGATCAATACACATGTCTTATTTATATATTCTCATAGTTGACTGTAACACAATTAGCAATTGTATTCTCAGATAAACACAATAAAAGTTACAGTTGAACCTACGGGAAAGCAGAACATAGCCTTTAGCTAATAATCTTAGAAGTTTCTTATATGTTTGTAGTGATAGGGAAAATAGGCTTTTTTCTTTTGAATATAAAGCACATATATTGATCAGGTGAAATGATAGATAGGTATTTATGAAAATAAACAATGTAAGTTTATTGAAGCATTGAAAGTTGTAATAGTACATTTTTATGAACATTTTATATATAATAATAAATGATTATTAATTCAGTGTTCCTATAAGACTGTACCACTGGTTTATTCAACATCAAATACCATCCCAAAACTTAGTGATCTAAAACAACAGTCATTTATTATTATTCTCAAGCCTAAGGGTTAGTCATGGTTCATCTAATCTCGATTTGGCTCAGTTAATTTTGTTTAGCTGGTCTATGCATCTGAGGGTCAGATATAGGTTCAATTTGTGGCTGGGCTTTTGAGGAAAAGCTTGGTTTGGGCAGCGCTATTTTATCTATCACTCATTCCTCCTGAGACCTGTGGGCTAATTGTGCAAAGTCTTAGTTTAAGACAACTTAGTTATATAGCTAACATCTCATTGACCAAGACAAGCCACATGGTGCTGCCAAAGGGCAAAGAATCAGGCCCTGCCTGGATAGGAAGTTGCTAAAAAGTTTCATGGTAAAGAGAATGGATATAGGCTGAGAGAAAAAATTGGATCATTAATGCAATCTACCAAAGAGGGGAAAAAGTAATAATGTACTTTGTCCTATGTCATATGAAAAGTACCAATTAACGTATTTTACAAACAAAGAATTTGTGATCTCTAACTGTATAGACAGTTCAAAGATAAAGTGAGCATACAAATAAAAAGCAAAAACAGAGATATTGGTCTCCATCTGGACACCAATAAATACCATCTAGCTTGAAACAATAAATGTTGAAATTGAAACACAGACAAATCTTGCAAGATAGGGGAAAGAGCAGAGTAAATGGAAAGCCTCACTTCTTAGTAAAAACATGGATTAGAACTGAGGAGTGAGAGTAAGCTTAAAGATGTTGTATGTACTAAATTATACAAACTCAGCAGAAAACTTAAAACTATGATAGGCAAATACCTTACAGGTTTAGTTAGCAAGGTCAAAGAAACAAGAAATGGAAGACCCCTTGGAAATTGTTGCAGTGGAAACAAGTATTAAGTGACAATGAAGATAAGAGAAAAAGTTAAAGAAACCATTTAAAAAAATTAAGAATTCTATAGGATTTATGTCTGTTGAAATACGGTAATTTATTCCAAAGGGATTTAAATACCTCAGAAGTGCAAAATGCTGCTTGTAAAATTTAAGTTGTCTTTAGTTTTTGCCCTTGGCAGGTGGGGGTTCATAATAGATTTAGAAAGAAAGATATAAAAAGACATTTCCTTGTCCCTGTTGAAAGTGATATTAACTTGAATAATATTTTCTATTCCTTGACATTGTTGGATCTTCCAAAAACATTTTTTTTCTTATTTGTTCCATATGACAATACTATGGGGTGATGCAATTTATTTCCATATTATAAATTTTTAAAAATCTATTTGGGTCAAGTCAGTAAGTGTGTTAGTCAATGTTCAAGTATTTATTCAACACTATTGAAGCACTGTGCTAGAGTAATTCAGCCTCTTAGAGACTATCATTGAACAGGGAAGAAAGGCATTAAACTGATAACAGCAGCTAAACAAGGGAGTAATACTCCACGATCTGAGCACGTGAAAAGAATCTTGGAATAAGAGCACCAGGAATGAAATCTGATTTTTTTGCATTGTGTTCCAGTGCAATTTGCAGAGTACAACAAACTGTGTCACAAACTTATTTTTTAAACCAAAATATTTTAAAATAGTACAATACTAGGAAAGAGTATCACAAGAGATTCCTGAGAATGTAGATTCCAGTTTTATTTTAAATATTTATTCAAATTCTTTGTTGTGCTCCACTGTTTCTAAAAATATAAACATTTTAATTTTATTTTTGAAAAGGGAAAATTCAATACTAATTGGTTATTGAGTGTGATACTATTATATCAAGCTTTTCATTTTAAGGGGAAAATGAAGAAATTGAAGAGAACTTACTCAATATTGATTTTTACCATTTCACAAATCTGTCTTCTGACTTGGTAAAAAAAAAAATTCCCCCCAAAATATACACATAAATATAAATTAATACAAGTGAAGACAGTTTTCTTAAAATTCATGAATTATGAGAGACAAATAATTGGAGATATCTAGAATCATGAAAAAGTAAAGTTTGATTTAACATTTTAAAACATAGTGGTGAACTATTTGATAAGTGTATTTTCTTGTTAGGCGTTAAGTCAATTACATCATATTACTTAACAATTTGTCTTTATCTTTCCTTATTGAAGTATAATTGATTTACAAAGTTCTATTGGTTTCAGGTGTACATCACAGTGATTTGATATTTTTATACATTATAAAACGATCCCTACAAGAAGTGTTCTTACCTTCTGTCACCAAAGTTATCACAACATTTGCTATATTCTCTGTACTGTATACTATAACACTGTGACTTACTTATTTTATAACTGGAAGTTTGTATCTCTTAATCCCCTTTACCTCTTTTGCCTATCCCCCTATCCTCCTGCCCTCTGGCGATCACCAGTTTGTCCTTTGTATCTATGAATCTGTGTTATTTTGTTCATTTTTTTTCTGGAGTCCATGTATTATTAAAATCATACGATATTTGTCTTATTTCACTTAGCATAATATCCTCTATATCAATCCATGTTATTGTAAATGGCAAGATTTCATTCTTTTATGGCCAAGGAATATTGTGTATATATATATATACATCACTTCTTTATCCATTTTTTGAAGAGTGGACATTTAGGTTGCTTCCATATCTCGGCTGTTGTAAATAATGCTGCAGTGAACACGGGTGCATAATTCTCCTCAAATTGATGTTTTTATTTTCTCTGGATAAATACCCAGAAGTGAAATTGCTGGATCATATGGTAGTTCTATTTTTAATTTTTTGAAGAACCTCCATACTATTTTCCATGGTGGCTGCACCAATTTATATTCCCACCAAGAGTGTACAAGTGTTCCCTTAACTCTACGTTCTGGCGAACACTTGATATTTTTTCCTTATTTGATAACAGCCAATTTGATAGTTGTGAGGTTATATCTCATTGTGGTTTTGATTTGAATATCCCTGATGATTAGCAATGTTGAGCATCTTCTCATGTGCCTATTGATCACCTGTATGTCTTCTTTGAAAAAAAAAATGAGTCCTTTGACCATTTCAAAATTCAGATATTTGTGTTTTTGATATTAAGTTGTGTAAGTTCTTTATATATTTTGGACATTAACCCCTTATTGAATGTAGGATTTGCAAATACCTTTTCCCATTCAGTAGGTTAAGTTTTCATTTTGTTGATGGTTTCCCTTGCTGTGCAAAAACTTTTTGGTTTGACATAGTCCCATATGTTTATTTTAGCTTTTGTTACCCTTGCCTGAGGAGACTGGTCCAAAAAATTGCTGTTACGACCAGTGTCACAGAGATTACTACCTATCGTTTCTTCTAGGAGTTTTATGGTTTCAGGTTTTACATCCAAGTCTTTAATCATTTTGAATTTATTTTTGCGCATGTCACTGTTCAGTTTTCTCAGCACATTTTTCTAAGAGACTGTCTTTTCCCCATTGTATATTCTTGCCTCCTTTGTCGTAGATTAATTTGTTATATATGCATTATTTATTTATTTCTGGAGTTTCGTTATATATGAAATTCATTATATATACATTATTTATTTCTGGACTTTCTATTCTATTCCATCGATATGTGTGTGGGGGGGGCACACATGTGTTGCCTTTGTCTGGTTTTGGTGTTAGGGTGATGCTGGTCCCATAAGATGTTAGGAAGCATTTCTTTCTGATTTGAGAAAGATAGGTACTAACTTTTTAAAGTTTTGGTAGAATTTACCTGTGAAGCTTTCTGGTCCTGGACTTGTTTGGGGGAGTTTTTAAATTATTGACTCAATTTTGTTACTTATAATTAATTGATATGTTCAGATTTCCTATCTTTTTACCATTCAGTCTTAGATGGTTGTATGTTTCTAGGAATTTATCCCTTTCTCTTAGGTTGTTCAATTTATAGACATATAATTTTTATAGTAGTTTCTTACAATCCTTTATGTTTCTATTGTGTCAATTCAAACCTCTCCCCTTCAATTTCTAATTTTTTATTTTGGGTCCTCTCTCTTTCTTGATGAGTCTGCCCAGAGTTTCGCCTATTTATCTTTTCAAAAGACCAGGTTTAAGTTTCATTGATCTTTTGTATTATTTTATAAGTCTCTATTTAATTTACTTTCACTCTGTTCTTTATTATTTTTTCCTTCTACTAACTTTGTACTTTGTTCTTCTAGGTCTTCTAGAAGTTGGATCTCTTTCTCCTCATTTGTTTGACTCTCTGTGGTTTTTTGTTTTTTGGGGTTTTTTTTGTTTTGTTTTTTGTTTTTGTTTTTGTTTTATTTACTTTTTAGGTAGTTAACATGCAGTGCAATATTGGTTTCTGGAGTAGAATTTAGTGATTCATAACGTACATACAACATCCAGTGCTTATCTTAACAAGTGCCCTCCTTAATACCCATCACCATCTAGCCCATCCCCCACCCACCTCCCTCCATCAGTTCTTAGTTTGTTCTCTATTGTTAAGAGTCATTAATGGCTTGTTTCCCTCTCTCCTTTTTTCTTTCCTCCCTCCCCATATGTTCATCTGTTTTCTTTCTTAAATTCCACATATGAGTGAGATCCTATGGTAATTGTCTTTCTCTGACTGACTTATTTCACTCAACATAATACATTCTAGCTCCATCCATGTCATTGCAAATGGCAAGATTTCATTCTTTTTGATGGCTGAATAATATTGTTTTATATATATATATATATATACACACACATACATACATACACACACACACACACACACACACCCCACATCTTCTTTTATTCATTCATCAGTCAATGGACATTTGGGCTCTCTCCATAGTTTGGCTACTATTGATAATGCTGCTGTAATATTAGAGTGAATGTAGCCCTTCAAATCTGTAGTTTGTATCCTTTGGGTAAATACCTAGTAGTGCAATTGCTGGATTATAGGGTCATTCAATTTTTAACATTTTGAGAAAACTCCATACTGTTCTCCAGAGTGGCTGCACCCGTTTTTATTCTTACCAACAGTGCAAGAGGGTTCCCCTTTCTCTGTATCCTCGTCAACACTCGTCGTTTCTTGTGTTCATTTTAGCCATCCTGACAAAGTGTGAGATGGTATCTAATCATGGTTTTGATTTGGATTTCCCTGATGATGAGTGATGTTGAGCAACTTTTCATGTGTTTGGTTAGCCATCTGGATGTCTTCTCTGAAAAACTGTCTAGTCATTTCTTCTACCCATTTCTTAACTGGATTATTTGTTTTTTGGATGTTGAGTTTGATAAGTTCTTTGCAGATTTTAGATACTAACCTTTTATTAGATATGTCATTTGCAAATATCTTTTCCTATTCTGTAGGCTGCCTTTTAGTTTTGTTGATTGTTTCCTTTGCTGTGCAGAAGCCTTTTATCTTGATGAAGTCCCAATAGTTCACTTTTGTTTTTATTTCCCTTCCTGTGGTGATGTGTCTAAGAGAAGCTGCTACAGTAGAGGTCAAAGAGGTTTCTTCTGTGTTCTCGTCTAGGATTTTGATGGTTTCCTGTCTCACATTTAGGTCTTCCATCCATTTTGAATTTATTTATTTATTTTTTGTATGGTATAAGTAAGAAATCCAGTTTATTCTTCTACATGTTGCTATGCAGTTTTCCCAGCACCATTTGTTGAAGGGCCTGTCTTTTTTCCACTGGATATTCTTTCCTGCTATGTTGAAGATTAGTTGACCATTTCTGTTTTCTATTCTGTTCCATTGATCTATGTGTCTGCTTTTGTGCCAGACAAAAAGACAGTACCATACTGTCTTGATCACTACAGGTTTGTAATATAACTTGATATCTGGAATCATGATGCCTCCAGTTTTGTTTTTCTTTTTCAGGATTGCATTGGTTATTCGGGGTATTTTGTGTTTCCATACAAATTTTAGGATTGTTTGTTCTAACTCTGAAAAATGCTGGTGGTATTTTAATGAGGATTGCATTAAATGTGTGGATTGCCTTGGGTAGTATAGATATTTTAACAATGTTTGTTCCAATCCATAAACATGGAATGCTTTTTCATTTCTTTGTGTCGTCTTTAATTTCTTCCATAAGAGCTCGGTAGTTTTTAGAGTATAGATCTTTTACTTCTTTAGTTAGATTTATCTAGGTATCTTACTGTTTTTGGTGCAATTGGAAATGAGATTGATTTCTTGATTTCTTTTTGAGCTGCTTTGTTATTGGTGAATAAATATGCAACAGATTTCTGCACATTGATTTTATATCCCAAGACTTTGCTGAATTCATGTATGAGTTCTAGCACTTTTTGGTGGAGTCTTTCAGGTTTTCTACAGAGTATCATGTTGTCTGCAAATAGTGAAAGTTTGACTTCCTCTTTGCCAATTTGGATGTCTTTTATTTCTTTTTGTTGTCTGATTGCTTAAGGCTAAGACATCCAGTACTATGTTACATAGTAATAGTGAGAATCGACATCCTTGTCCTATTCCTGACCATAGGGGAAAAAGGCTCTCAGTTTTTCCCCATTGAGGATGATATCAGCTGTGGATCTTTCATATATGGCCTTTATGATGTTCAGGTGTATTCCATCTATCCCTACGTTGTTGAGACTTTTTATCAGGAAAGGATGCTATATTTTGCCAAATGTTTTTACTGCATCTATTGACAGAATCGTATGGTTCTTATCCTTTCTTTTATTAATGTGATATATCACATTGATTGATTTGTGAATATCAAACCACCCCTGCAGCCCAGGAATAAATCCCACTTAATCGTCATGAATATTCCTTTAATGTACTGTTGAATTAGATTTGCTAGTATTTTATTGAGAATTTTTTGCATCCGCGTTCATCAGGGATATTGCCCTGTAAATTTTCTTTTTAGTGGGGTCTTTGTCTGGTTTTAGAATCAGGGTAATACTGGCTTCAAATAATGGAAAGTTTTCCTTCCATTTCTGTTTTTTTGGAACAGTTTGAGAATAGGTATTAACTCTTCTTTAAATACTTGGTAGAATGCCCACAAGAAGCCATCTGGCCCTGCACTTTTGTTTGTTGGGAAATTTTTGATTATCGTTTCCATGTCTTTTCTGGTTATGGGTCTGTTCAAATTTTCTATTTCTTCCTGTTTCAGTTTTGGTAATTTGTAAGTTTCTAGGAAGTTGTCCATTTCTTCCAGATTGCCCAGTTTGTTGGCGTATAATTTTTCATAGTATTTTCTTATAATTTTATTTCTGCAGTGTTGATTGTGATCTCTCCTCTTTTATTCATGATTTCATTTATTTGAGCCCTTTCTCTTTTCTTTTTGATTAGCTTGGCTAGGGGTTATCGATCTTATGAATTCTTTTGAAGAATCAGCTCTTGGTTTCTTCAATCTGTTCTACTGTATTTTTTAAAATTTCTATATAATTTCTTTCTGCTCTAATCTTTATTATTTCTCTTCTTCTGCTGTCTTTAGACCTTATTTGTTGTTCCTTTTCTAATTCCATTAGGTGTAAGGTGAGGTTGTGTATTTGAGACTTTTCTTGCCTCTTGAGGTAAGCCTGTACTGCAATATACTTCCTTCTTAGGACTGTCTTTGCTGTATTCCAAAGGTCTTGGGCTGTCATGTGTTCATTTTCATTTGCTTCAATGTATTTTTTAAATTCTTCTTTAATTTCCTTGTTAACCCATTCCTTCTTTAGTTGGAATGTTCCTTACTTCGATGTATTTGAGGTCTTTCTAAATTTTTTCTTGTGGTTGACTTCCAGTTTCATAGCTTTGTGGTCTGAAAATACACATGGTATGATCGCAGTCTTTTTATATTTTCTGTGGGCTGATTTGTGACCCAGTATGTGATCTATTCTGGAGAATGTTCCATGTGCACTTGAGAAGAATGTGTATTCTTCTGCTTTAGGATGAAACGTTCTGAATATATCTCTTAAGTCCATCGAGTGTGTCATTCAAAGCCATTGTTAACTTGTTGATTTTCTACTTAGATGATCTATCCATTGCTGTAAGTGGGGTGTTAAAGTCCCCGACTATTATTGTATTTTCATCAATGAGTTTCTTTATGTTTGTTATTAATTGATTTATGTATTTGGGTGCTTCCAAGTTGGGGCATAAGTACTTACAATAGTTAGGTCTTCTTGATGGATAGACCTCTTAATTATGATATAATGCCCTTCTTCATCTCTTGTTACAGTCTTTGTTTTAAAATCTAGTTTGTCTGGCATAAGTATGGCTGCTCTGGCTTTCTTTTGATGTCCATTAGCATGATAGATGGTTCTCCATCCTCTCACTTTCAGTCTGCTGGTGTCCTTAGGTCTAAAATGAGACTCCTGTAGGCAGCATGTAGATGGATCTTGGTTTGTTTGTTTTTTTAATCCATTCTGGTATCCTGGATCTTTTGATTGGATCATTTAGTCCATTTACATTCAGAGTGATTATTGAGAGAACTGAATTTAGTGCCATTGTGTTTGTTACCTATAGAGTTGGTGTTTCTGGTGATGTTCTCTGGTCCTTTTTAGTCTTTGTAGCTTTTTGTCTTACTTTCTCCACTCAGAGAATCTCCCCCCTCCCCCTTAAAATTTCTTGCAGGGCTGTTTTAGTGGTCACAAACTCCTTTAGTTTTTGTTTGTCTGGAAAACCTTATATTTCTCCTTCTATTTTTTGTTTTGTTTTGTTTTGTTTTTTAATGTTTGGGGTTTTTTAAAAGATTTTATTTATTTATTTGACAGAGACACAGCCAGCCAGATAGGGAACACAAGCAGGGGGAGTGGGAGAGGAAGAAGCAGGCTTCCAGCAGAGGAGCCTGACGTGGGGCTCAATCCCATAACACCGGGATCACGCCCTGAGCCAAAGGCAGACGCTTAACGACTGCACTACCCAGGCTCCCCTGTCCTTCTATTTTGAATGCAGCTTTACTGAATAAAGAATTCTTGGCTGTGTATTTTTCCCATTCAACCCATTGACTATTTCCTTCTGCTCCTTTGTGGCCTGCCAAGTGTCTGTGGACAGATCTGCTGTGAACCTGATCTGTTTTCCCTTGCAGGTTAAAGACCTTTTTTCCCTTGCTGCTTTCAGGATTCTTTCTTTGTCTGTGTACTTTGTGAACTTGACTATGATATGCCTTGGCAGTGGTTCAGTTTTGTTGAGTTTAGTGGGAATTCTGTGTGCTGCTTGGGTTTTGATGTCTGTTCCTTCCCCAGATTTGGGAAGTTTTCAGCTATAATTTGTTCAAATAAACCTTCTGCTCCTTTTTCTCTCTCTTTATCTTCTGGGACTCCTATGATATGAATGTTATTACATTTTACTAAGTGGCTGAGTTCTCTAAGTCTACCTTCATGGTCCATTACCTTTCTTTCCAGCTTCGTTATTTTCCATAATTTTATCTTCTGTATCACCGATTTGCTCCTGTTTCATCCATGCTTGTTTTTATGGCCTCCATTTGTGTTTGCCTCTCAGTTATAGTGTTTTTAATTGCAGCTTGACTAGATTTTAGTTCTTTCATCTCTCTAGTAAGGGATTCTCTAGTGTCTTCTGTGCTTTTTTCAAGTCCAGCTCATATCCTTATAATCTTTGTTTTAAATTCTAGTCCAGACATCTGACTTAAATCTGTATTGATTAAATCCCTGGCCGTGAGTTCTACCTCATGTTCTTTCTTTTGGGGTAAATTCCTTCATCTTGTCATTTTGTCCAGAAAAGGAAAGAAGAAAGAGAAAAAATACCAACAAGAACAACACAACAAACAAACAAGAAAACACAAAGAAAAACAAAAACACAAAACAAGAAAAGAACAAAGAAACCTATATCCTGGGTGCGTTTTGGTCTGCTTGTTTAAAAAAAAAAAAAAAAAAAAAAAGATCTAGGGGCATCTGGGCGGCTCAGTCATTAAGCAGCTTGAGGGATTGAGTCCTGCATCAGGCTCCCTGCTCAGCAGGGAGCCTGCTTCTCCCTCTGCCTGCTACTCCCCCGCTTGTGCTCTCTCTCTCTCTCTGTCAAATAAATAAATAAAATCTTTAAAAAAAAAAATCTATATCCCAAAATGAAAAAATAATAGACTAAAAGTAGATTCTCTCTCTCTCTCTCCATATGTACGTATATGTGTGTGTGTGTGTGTGTGTGTATATATATATATATATAGTATATATATATTTTTAAAAAATGAATAAGAAATAAAAAAGGAATCAGAAAATAGAAAATAAATTAAAAAATAATAAGAAATAAGTAAAAAGGAATCTCGATCCTATTTCCCATAGAGCTGAAGCTTTGCAGCACTCTATGATCAATAAGCTTGGTGTGAGCTAGTTATTTGTGCTGGCTTCTGGGATAGGGGGCTGCTTTGCTTGTTCTCAGGCCAACTTGCTTCATTGGAAATGTTATCCATTGATGCATGGGGGCAGGGCTTGGTGTACATGTCTCTAATTCACTAGGTGGCACTGTTTTGTTCCCTGAAGGCTTTCAGCACTGATGGGCAGGATGAAAATGGCTGTGCCCTAATCTTTAGCCTCAGCGCTGAAAGTTCATGCCCCCTACTCTTCAGTAAGTCCCCACAGAAAAACAATCAGTCACACTATTTGTTTCCCCAGTTTCCTCTAAACCCTGTGTTCACCCTGTTTATCCATAAGATAAAATGTCTGAGGCATTTTATCTTAGGCGCTGATAGTTTCAAAACTCCAAATTTCACGGATGTCCCTGGTGTGGACCCACACTGTTCCTCCCGGGGAGGGTCTCGCCATGCTTGCTGGCCCATCCCAGGAAAGTGGTCGCAGGACTGCAGGACAGTTTGCAGTTTATAGCAGAAAGCCAGCACGAAGACCTGCTGCTTTTTGCCGGTTTCCTGGCTCCTATGCCTGGGAACAGCATAGCACTTTGGTGCGTGCCACCTATTCTTCCTACAACCAAGGAATCAGGGTGGTTTGTGTTTGTTTTTAATTCATAAAAGTCTTGTTTAGCCCCAAGACTTCTCCCAGTTGTGAAGGAGTGGCCTTGTGTAAGAGCATTCCCTGTGTAGAATATATACGTCTTGCTGCTTTGGTAGGCTGGCTGGAGCTATAGCAGGTGAGCCAGGGTATCCTGGGATACAACACCCCAGGGCCATCTTGATGAGATGGCTGAAGCTGGAATTGTTGTAGGCTTGGGGTGTCCTGGAGTGTGCTACTCTGGTGCCACCTTGGCAGTCCAACTGGACCTGGAGCTGGGGACAGGGAGGTGGCAGGCATCCTAAGGTATCACCTAAGGTCACAACTGAACACTGATATGGAAAAAAATGTCTAGAAGTATTTCCAGTTAAAACAGTATTATCCATGAAGCAGAGCAAACTTTCAAGGTCATTTTCCTTTCTTGACTACTTGGGCCACCTTGACAGGGAGGCTAGTTTGGGCAAAGGATAGGAAGTATCTCAGACTGCACTATGCTAGTGGTGCCTTGGAAATATGGGGAACTGGAGTAGGCATGGGCTCTGGGGGGACCTGTGGTGTACAATGCTTGGGCTGCCTTGGCAGACTGGATTGGGTACAGGCTTGGGGGGTGTTGAGAGTATATTACCACAGAGTCACATTGGCAGGACAGCTGGGGCTGAAGAGGACAGGGGCCAAAGAGGTCCTGGAGCATTCCGTGCCACAGTGGCCTTGGTGGGATGACTGTGTTGTATTCAGGCCCAGCACCGTGCCATGTTGCATCCACCTTAGGTGGAGAAGCTGCAGCTTGTGTGGGCCAGGAGTCTGGGGTGGGCTGGGGCAGTCCTAGCAGGCTAGCTAGAGTGCCTGGACCCTGCTTCCACTCACACCATCAGGGTGGAGCAGGAAAGTAAAAAATAGAGCTTGCTGGCACATCTAGTGCTAGAGAAAGTTCCAGCAGTTCCCCACCAACTTGATGAATGCTCTAGATTTAGTAAATAGGGTTTCTTCACTTATAGTCTATTTTCCCTTTAAACTGGTACATATTTTTTTCAGTGTGCCCCAGGGCAGGTGAATCTGCATGTAAGCCCCTCAGTGGCATGCCTCCCTGTGCAGGTTGCTGTGTTGGGGTCCAGGTTCTCGTTCTCATGTCTTCATCTTTCCTGCCCTTCTCCATGCAGTTCTTCTATCATTTATGGTGTAGGAGGTGTACAATCAGCCCTCCATTCCTTTTGAAAAGGAATTGCTCTTATGTAGCTATAGATTTGGTATGTCTGTGGGAGGAGGAAAGTTCAGAGTTTTCCTATATTGCCTTTTTGAATTGCTTCTCTAAGCCATCTTAAGAAACAAAACACATAAGAAGACTTGCTGCTAAATATGTACTTTATTTTACAATAAATATAAAAAACAAATATCATCATGGTACATTTGATACAACTATTTTTTTATATTGTAGCAAAATGTTATGAGAAGGAAACAGAATCAAACCTGCTAAAGAAAAATCCAAATCTTTAACAAGTTTTTCTTTCCTTTCAATGTAACAAAAAATTATTTATAAAATAAGTAAATGCCAAGGATTTTTCAGGTATTCTGCTAAGCATTGGGAACTTACCAGGAACAAAACCTATACCTCTGCTATCCTAAAGCTGCATCCCAATAGAAGAAACAGGTATTAAATATATACTCATACAAATAAGATATAATTAAAATTCTGTTGACAGTTCCATAAATAAACATAGGAAGCTATCAAATCATTTCAAACCTGACCCTGAATGGGGTGAGAGTTAGGAAAGATTCCCTGGGAAAGTGATATTTCACTAAGGATTAAAAGAACATATCGGATTAACTCAGGTGAGTTATTTTTGAGGGAAGAGGAGGGAGCAGGCAGGTAGCATATGGATAGCATTTAAGTCATGAAATGTCATGTCCTATGGAAGTATACTTTCTGAGCCACTCTCCAACATTAAACTTAAGGGTGAATCAATTTACCTTATTGACATTTTCTACCATTGATTGTAATGTGTGTGTTATCTCTGTGAAGGCAAATCACAACCAAACACTGATATGGAAAAAATGTCTAGAAGTATTTCCAGTTAAAACAGTATTTATCCATAAAGCAGAGTAAACTTTCAAGGTCACTTTCCTTTCTTGACTACTATATATAAAATTGCACTTCACGCTCAATTTCTGAAACTTTTAATCCCTCTTTTTTGCTCATTTTCTTCCTTATTAGCTACCACTATATATTATACTTCATTTTGCCTTTTTCATTGGAATATAAACTCCATGATTGTAGAGATTCTATCAGGTTTGTTAGCACCTAAAACTGACCCGATTGTAGTGCTCAAGAAACTGTTGCCTGAGTGAATGAACAAATGAACGTACTTACCACTTTGGAATCCATGAAGAGTAGGCAAGTAATGGCGTGACATGATTTTAAAAGTATAATGGAAAATCAGTCTTAAAATATTTTCCCTATTCAGCTGTTCTTCCTAAGATTTCCAAAGTAGAATACACTTTAACTAGTGTATTGAAAACAATTATTAGTATAAGTGTTATACATAGTAGTTCTAAACTGAAATAGGAAGAATGAATAAGGGGGGAAGGAACTGGTTTAAGTATCGGTTTGACTTTATAATAGAGGTGGTTTGGAGACCTAAAAAGTAGTATGATGACTAGAAAATCACAGAGCTGTAATCTGAACAGAAAGCAGATGTTGTATAATTGCAGCTGATTTAGCATGACAACAGTGGTGCTTTGTGTTTGTCCCTCAGTTGGACACAGCTGTTTTGCCTGCTGGACGGAACAGGCACAGGAATATTATTATTGCATATGAATTGCATTCTTTATTAGAGAACATAGATGTGGATAAATTGAGGCATTAACAGAAAGGACCGTGTTAATATAATTTATGTTTGACCTAAACTTAGTATCCTTTCTGCTCACATTCACCCTCCACTCCTACTCAGGTGGTATATTAAAAAAGAAAAACAAAAATAAACTGAAGCTCACATCCTAATGAAATTGTCGGAAGGATCAACAAAAATGATGAAATAAAATATAAACACATTTCAAAAGTGAAGAATAACTAAGATGGGATTTTTTGTTTAGGAAGATGTGGGGTTTGGATCTATTGGAAGAAGATAGATAATCCTTTTCCAGCAGTCAACTGTGTATGACCTGGCAGAGTTAAGAATGTCCATACACCAACATACTCACGTGCATACACAAAATATATGAGGAGAAAGAAACCTCCCAGGGAAAAAGTTTTGAGACTCTGGCCTGTAAGCCTTTTAAAAGAGCAAAGGTATAAAACCATATTCCATGGTCTAGGGATGGTCCCTGCATAAAAAAAAACAAAACAAAACAAAACAAAAACTTACCATCAAGATCTTAATAAGCCTGGAAGACAGCTGGTTCCAGTACAGCACGTGATGGGTGTAGAACCAGTACTGAATAAGTCTCTGAGATGCCATGTATCCTTTAAAAACAACAACAACAACAAAACCTTATTAAACTTTTCTGTTTAGATTAGTTATAAATTTACCAAAAAAACCACAGACATTATAGACTTTTCATGTCCTCTGCACACAGTTTGTCCCATTGTCATTGTCTCAAATCTAATCTTGATTTGCATCTATTAGGTTCTACCTAATATCCTTTTACTGTTCTAGAATCTCATCTAAGATGCCATGTTATATCTTTCTTCTGTTTCCTTCATTAGAATGTAAACTCCGTGACCGTAGGGATATTATTGTGTTTGTTCCTGCTATAATCTTAGCACCAAAACTGACTAGACTGTAGTGCTCAATAAACTATTGACTGATTGAATGAACCGGATAAATAAATGTACTTACCACTTTATGGGAGGTATCTAACACTGACATGATATTTTGTAGAATGTTCTCCAGGTATGATTTGTCTGATGTTTTTGTCATGGATAGACTGTAGTTATGCATTTTTGGAAGGGATACCAGAGAAGTAAAGTGCCATTCTCATCAGATAAAGGGTATATATGCTATTAACATGACTTATCACTGATGCTATTAACCTTGGACATCTGGCTAAGGTAGTGTTTGTCAGGTGTCTCTACTGTAACATTTCTTCCCCTCCTCTCTTCCATACTGTAATCATTAGAAAGCGACATGTACGTAATCCAAAATTAAGGGATGGGAATAATGCTGCACCTCCTTGAGGAGTATCTACATCAATAATTTGGTATCTTTCATGCTAGAGATTTGTCTGTTCTCCCTCATTCATTTATTTATCCAATCATGGGTTTATATCAGTATGGATTCATGGATATTTTATGTTTTGAACCATTATCCAATACTACCATCATTTCTTTGATTTCCCAAAGTGTTTCAGATTAGGTTATTGGGAGCTCCTTCTGGTGGATCCTGCGTTCATTTGACACAATTGCAAAATTTTTCTTTTTGAGTTCTTCCTTACAGTTCTAGAATCCAATTTTTCCAAAGGGCCCTGCTGTCATTTATTGAAGAATGATATTAAAATCAAGACCTGGGCATTGTGTGCACTTATTGCTACTGGGTCATTACTTCTCCAGGCCTTCTCAGAGATCATAGCGAAGAGATCTTGTGAATATAATAACCCATGTGTACGGAAAAATGTGTGGACCCATCTATCTTCTATCTTAAACTAAACCTGAGTTCATATTGGTATCTTCAACTCTAATCTAGTACCACATGGTTCATTCTAACCTCCGCTCTTTGTGTATATTGTAACTTCCCCTCCAAAAGGGAGAAACTGTTTCCCCCATCTACCATTCATTTGCTTATTTATTTATTCCCAGTGTATTAGTATAGCAGTTCCAATTTTTTTAACCTGTACTCCCATGGGAAATAACCTTATAACCTAGAATACAGAATGTATGTACACTTCCTTTAGTCTGTATGTAGTCAGGCAGATTTACTTGGGTCATTACCTTTTCCCTCAACAACTTTAGTGAAGTTATATAAAAAAAAATTGTTATTTATTTACAATCTTTTGTCATACTCTGCATTCCATTCTGGAATTCTGCAATCTCCTCATTTACTGTTTTTTAACTTGCATACATTGAGTTTAATTATTTGGACTTTGAGGTCTCTGGATTTTGGAAAATGCATACTGTTGTATATCCACTATTATAGTAGCATTCCTAATAGTTTTGGTACCCTGAAATGTTCTCTGTGCTTCACCTGTTCGTTTCTCCACCTGAACTCACACACTCCTGAAAACTATTGATTTTTTCTATGGTCTGTATAGTTAAATCTTTTCCAGAACATCATAAAAATGGAATTATACATTGCATCGCCACTTCAGGCTGGCTTCTTTCACTTAGAAATATGTATTTAAGATACACCTGTGTCTTTGTGACTTCATAGCTCATTTCTTTTTATTGATAAATAGTACTTTACTGTATGGATATACCACGCTTTTTGTTGCTTTTAGCCATTCACCTATTGAAGAACCTCTTGGATGCTTCCAGTGAGTGGAATAAATCTATTATAACATTCTCATACAGGTTTTTGTGTAAACATAGGTTTTTAAGTCAGTTGGGTAAATATTTGTTTTTAGTTTCTTTCTTGTAATGTCCTTATCTGACTTTGGTACCAGAGTGATGCTTGCCATGTAAAATGACTTAGGGAATTTTCTTTTTTCTATTCTCTGAAAGAGATTGTATAGAGTTGGTATTATGTCTATCTTAAATGTTTGGTAGAATTCACAAGTGAAACCATCTTATCTGATGTTTTCTCTTCTGGAATGTTTATGTCTATTAATTTATTTTACTTAATACATATAAGGCTATTCAGGGTATCTATTTCTCCTTAGGTGAGTTTTGATAGATTGTGTCTTTTAAGTGATTGGTTCATTTCATGAAAATTTTCATATTTGTAGAGAAAAGTTGTTCATAGTATCCCCTTAGTACCTTTTTAATGTTCATGAGATGAGCAGCATTACCTCCTGTTTTATTCCCGAGCCTGGCTAGGCATTTATCAGTTTTATTTGTCTAATTTTTATTTTCTACTTTTGTCTACTAGTGTTTAAGTTTCTACTTTTTATATAGTTTCCTAAGATGAAAGTTTAGGTTATTGATTTTTATATCTTCTTTTCTAATGTATGCATTTAACTATGAATATATCTAAGTACTGTTTTACTGGATCTCAAATATTTTGATAAATTATATTTTTGTTTTATGTAATTCAACAATTTTAAATTATCTTTAATTTCTTTTTGGACTTATGAATTATTTTATAGTGTTCTGTTCAATTTCCAAAAATTTAGGAAATTTTTAACTATTTTTGTTATTGATTTCTACTTCAAATCTGTTGTGGTCTGGCAGCATATTTTGTATATCTGTACTTTTACATCTGTTAAGGTGTGATTAATGACACTGGATATGGTCTATTTGGTTAATGCTCCAAATGAGCTTTAGAAGAATGTGTATTCTACTGTCGTTGGATGAAGTATTCTATAAATGTCAGCTAGATAAAGTTGATTGATAATACTATTTAGATCATCTCTATTCTTATCCTTAACCTACATAATCAATCAATTACTGACAGGATGTTAAGAATTAACTGTTAGGGGTGCCTGGGTGGCGCAGTCGTTAAGCGTCTGCCTTCAGCTCAGAGCGTGATCCCGGCATTCCAGGATGGAGCCCCACATCAGGCTCCTCCGCTGGAAGGCTGCTTCTTCCTCTCCCACTCCCCCTGTTTGTGTTCTCTCTCGCTGGCTGTCTGTCTCTGTCAAATAAATAAATAAAATCTTAAAAAAAAAAAAAGAATTAACTGTTAATACTGGATTTGTCTATTTCTCCTTGTAGTTCCATCAGTTTTGCCTCATGCATTTTTCACTCTATTAGGTATATAAACATGTAGTATTGTTTTGAATTTTTTAATAATTGACCTTTTAAAAAATTATGTAATGTCCTCCTTTATCCCTGATATTTCTCATTCTGAATGAAGTCTCCTTTTTCTGAAATTGGTATAGCTATTCCAACTCTTTTCCACTATCCCTTCAGTTTACCCTATTTGAGTCTTTATATTTTACTGTTTTTTTTCTTAAGATTTTATTTATTTATTTTACAAAAAGAGAGAGCAAGAGAGCACAAGCAGAGGGAGCTGCAGAGGGAGAGGGAGAATCAGGCTCCCCTCTGGTGCAGGCTCCCTGGGATCATGATCTGAGCCAAAGGCAGATGCTTAACAGACTGAGCTACCCAGGCGCCCCTTTATATTTTACTTTTGAAAGATAATTTCACAGGATTTGAGTTTTAGGTTAGCAGGGTTTTTTTCTTTTTTTTTTTTTCCCCAGTATATAAAGACTTCACTCAACTCCCTTCTTGAATGCATTGTTTCTGACAAGAACCCTGCTATAATTCATGTCCTTATTCTTCTATTGGCAAAATAACCTCTACACTGGCTTCCTTTAAGATTTTCAATTTGTCTTTTGTTTACTGCGGTTTATATATGATTTACCTGTGTGCGTATGTGTGTGTGTGTCCTAAATCTACTTGGTATTTTCTGAGCTTCCTGGATCTGCGATTTGATGTCATTAATTTTAAGCAGAATGTTATTGACCCCAGGACATTTTTTTTTTTTTCAAGCAGTTTTATAGTCTGTATGTTTTACTGGTTTCTTTAGACTTTTTATATGATGTGCTTATATTGATATATTTAAATTTTACCACTTCTGTGTTTTTTGTATGTTGATATTTTTCTTAATATTTTCTGTGATTATTTTCATTTTTTTCTTTGAGTTTCAGTTTTGGAAGTTTTTACTGACTACAAGTTCACCAATTCATTTCTAGCTTTTTATTTTGATTCTTATAGTTTCCATCTCTCTGCTAACATTATCCATTTTATATTGCATATATTCTACTTTTTCCATTATAGCCCTTACCATATTACTCATGATTATTTTGAATTCCCTGTTATAATTCCAACAAATGTGTCATATCTGTATCTGGTTCTGATGCTTGCTTTATGTCTTTGGATTTGTGTATGTGTGTGCTCATGTGTGTGTGTTTTTCTTGAAAGTCAAAAAGGGTATATTGGGAAATAGGTATGGAAGTAAATAGGACTCCATTGAGATGATTTATATCCATCTGGGTATGAGCTGGACTCTGTTTAATGTTTATTGTAATTATAGGTAAAGGAGGCTTTAAATTGCTTTAGCATCCTTGTTTTTGTTCTCCGTCTTGGCTTTCTTGCTTTCCTTTATACTGTTGTTCAAAGAAATTCCATCTCTTGCAGCTCTGTCAGCTGTAATCCATTGCTATAATACTGGAGGCTTATTGGTGTGGTGATGGTGTTTTCTATAATCTTGATTCTTTGTCTTTTAGTGGGGCTGTGGCTTAGATGTGTGTCCTTTACAAGTATTTTTCTCCCTCCTCTAGAATAAATTTTATCCCCTCCTATCCTCTAGTTCTTTTTCTAGCTGCAGTAATCTCTGTTTCCTTGAAGCCTTGTCCTCTGTTGACTATTTGTTTTCCGTAGATAATACAAGACTAGAGTAGCCAGAAGTAGGGCCGAATTCCTTTCTCCAGATAAGGAAAGGTTTCACAATTGTCCTCAGGTAAATTTCTTGCCATAGAGATTAAGTCTTTGTTAGAGGAGTCTAGGGTTTTGCTACTTTAGGGCCAGGGCCAAGAGGGGCTCTTTTTCAGATCTTTACCAGGAGAACCTCCTCAAGTTCCTGAAGGTAGAGTGTGGAGGCCTGCCAATGACTGTAGCCTTTCTGGAAGTTTCTCACTCTCATGCTATGTTGCAGTCAGCTTTCAGTAATTCAACATTAGCATTTAAGTGTTCTACCACTTTATGGCTGCCAGTGACTTCTGGTCCTGGTAAGGAATTCTTAGAAGCTGTATATTTGTATATTCCCTAGTCTCTCCAAATTTCAGAATGGCAGTTTGTCTAGCTATCTCAGTTCTCTGATGGGTCCAAGAAAAGTTTTTGATTTTCAGTTTGTACATCTTTATTTATTTTTTTTTTTCCGGTGTAGGAGAGGAGTGAGGAATTCTATGTTCTCTATATGTTGAAGCTAAAACTGAAATTCCTCATGCATTCATTTTGGGGAGAATACATGTATGAATATGAGCTGACAATATCTTTGTCCCTGAAGAACTGTAACCTGGTTTTTATGAATCACTGGAGAAGGTATTACAACAAGGGGGATGAGCAAATAGAACAGTGGAAGTCTCAGGGGTGACCATGATCCAGTCACTGAGCCTAGTCAGCCGGATATAGTAATGCTATGGGAGGCTTAGGAATCAGAAGGCAGAGCTGTCTGGTCTCAGCAGTCCAGAAGGAAATACTGGAAAACTCAAGGAGAAGAAGTAGAATGTAGAAGCTAAAAATTTAGATTAACACTCAACAACAATTTTTTAAAAGTTGAAAAAATATGCAAGTTTAAATAGCTCCATCTCTGAAAAATTTCCCTTAAATAGATATAGACCATAAAAATATACCATGGAGGCAGGTCAGTGTGGATTTTTTTTTTTTTCATTACATAGGATAATGCATAAAGCTCAAGATGATAATTTTTTTAATTAAAAGTATTAACTTTATGGTGTATATTCTACATACAAATCTCTAGAAGTTTCTAAGTTTATTTATAGCAGATGTAAATTAAATATCAAAATGAATTAATGCAAGAGTGTTGAATCTCACATAAAGACTTCACATGTTAACAACTTTAGGTCTTTAAATTTGCCTGTGTAGGAAACTTGTTATAGTTCTATAAATTGCCCAATTATCTTCATTAAAAATACAAGGTATTTGAAACCATAGTTCACTTACATTCTACTTATCTAATTCTTTGACCAGATTTCTTCTGGTTTAAATTGCTCTAAGCTAAATATTCACTAATATTGAACTGAAAGCAGTGCTATTGAAGCAAGTCAGTTTTAATAAATCTGGAAGAATGTACTTTGACAATCCTTTTGAAACTTCTTTGATTTTCAAACAAAGGAAACAATTTTAAATGACTGAGAAATAATTTTTAAAAATGGCCAAAGTTAATAAGAAAGTAAGACTAGAAATATAAGTAGATATGAATTATATATTATAGTCCAACAGAATGTAAAAATACAAAAATGCCTAATCAAGATTAATCTGATAAATAGTATCAGATTTTAAAAGTATTTTAGTACTCTCTTTTTAATCCCATTTCTACCAGACAATTCCATAGAATCACACAAAATTTTGTAGAGAAAATACAATTTGATGGTGACATATGTTTTGTATCTGCCCTCCACCAATCTTTTGTTATAGGCAAATTGCTTTTGCATTATTCCCTAATCAAAATCTATAACAGTAATCTTAATTAAAATACCTCCCACCTTCTTTTATTCAGGTCTATATCTCACCATCCATTGAGATCAACATAATTGCCTTTTTTCTATAAAACTCTGCAATGGTCTTACAGTAGCAACTGCTTACTCCTTTCAATATATAAGCCACAGAATATGCTACATTTTAATGATATCTGGTTTGCATACTCATTGTATGCCCCTCAAATAGGAGTCCTTCAAAGATTAAGAGTTGCTGTATTTCTAGGGCTCATATCTACTTCTCTGTATATACTCAGTAAAGACTTGCTGCTACTGGAGATTAAATTGCCATCAAAGAAAGGATATTTATTTTTTTGTTTTGTTTTTATTAAATTGTCTTCCTTTGGATTATGGCAGTCATAATTTTAGAGCTCATTTTTTATAGAGAGATAAAATAAATGAGTTCAACCATGGAGCTTCCAATATGGAAGAAATAGAAACTTTTAGATGGGAGAAACAACCATAGGAAACAGAACAATTTATCCAGCTGTGAATGCAAATAATCTGTATTTGCCACTCCTTTGATTTCCATTCCACTCCTGATTTTAGTTTCACATTAGCATTATTGTGATAAGTTTTTATCTATTCTTTCTTTTACACGTATCCAGAAATAAAGTCTTAGGAATTACAGTAACAGTTAAGAATTAATATAATCATCGTCTGATAAAAATAACAAAATAAATGATCTTCAATTTCTGTTTTGTTTTGAATTAAGCCCTATCTTCTTCCTCCTTTGCCTTTCATCAGGATATATATCATCTTCTTTTACTAGTTCTTATCATTTGAGAAATCAGGAAAATATTTTCAAATCAATCAAAGAAGATGGGAGAGAAAGCTTTTCTCAGACTTTTGTATAGCGTTTTCAATGAATGTGCATATATCATTTCTTTATCCACGGGGAAAAATTATACAGCAGTGAGATCATTCCATTATTACCACCCTGAGTTTTTAGAATAAACCTGAAAGTTCTGAATTTATGAAAGAGCATTTTATTCATGAGCCTCAAAAACCCTAAGTCTATATGTAAAGTGGAAAGTAACCTGAATAAACAGAAAAAGTTGAACTCTCACCCAGCCTGTCCAGTCTGCTGTTTTCAATACATCTTTTACTTATGGGCCATGTTCACATAGTGGAATGTGTTTTCATTGGACATTGATTACTATTATTGTGGGGCTAGTTTGGATCAAATCTCACTTCCCACAAACCATTTCCTATCAGAGTTAATGGGTTTGCAGCTCATTTATAATGATCATATTGGCAGGGATTTAGCTGATGTTTTCAAATACTCAATAGGAGAGGTTTTTCCACTCTCCTGAGTGCCTCTCAGCTGCAGGTAAAGAATGTTACAGCTGGATGAAAGAGCTAATTAGAGCCAATTATAGCCTGAGTGACCAGCAGTGGCATTAAAATGTCTGGCAGAATCTACCTTGTCCTTACAACACAGAAGTTTTTGAGTCTCTACGAATACCTGTCTTGGAACATTAAACATTTTATAGAATTGCAGGTAATAAGCACTTAAATTTAATAATCAAAAGAGGCATTGCCAAATGAATCCTGAAAGTAGGACTTCACTAGACATGATTTTACACTGACTGCCAAAGGCATCTCAAAATTAATAGTAAATTTCAGATACTTAATGAGAAGCATCAAGGTTCTACAACCAATTTGGACTTAATAAATCTGGTGACCTGAATTTAATTCAACTTATATATTCATATTTTCTCATATGAAGTACCTTGGCTCAGCATTTTGGAAAAGCTATTACCAGACTTTATTTTATTTTATTTTATTTTATTTTATTTTATTTTATTTTATTTTATTTTATTTTATTTTATTTTATTTTATTTTATTTTTCCACTTTGTCCAATAGAAGACAGTCAGTGAATTTGTGTCCACCATCTCCTTTCCTACGTACTCTTATTCATAAGGACGTAGGATCTCATCTGGCCCTTAAAACATAGGGTAGAATTTATATAGGCAGAAACAGAGGGATAGAATTATTCTATCTTTGCTATTCTTTATAGCTTTTGTTTGACAAACAAAATGGTACGATTGAGGAACAGAGCAAAACAGAGTATTTAGCACTAACAGAAACAGAATATTTAGCACTAAGAGACATTAAAGAAGCATATATCATTTTCAAAATGCAGTTGTACAAATTTATAATTTT
Organism: Ursus maritimus; assembly: GCF_017311325.1. Lineage (NCBI taxonomy): Eukaryota > Metazoa > Chordata > Mammalia > Carnivora > Ursidae > Ursus > Ursus maritimus. The sequence goes on along the minus strand of NW_024426996.1, from coordinate 30,970,961 downwards.
TATCTAATCTACCTCTCTTCAATATCTATCCATCTATCATGAATATAGGTATTTATCTGAGAAAGTATAGTACCATGTTATAATACATCCAGATGTTCCAAACAATACTTAGAAGTAAATATAATGAATTATTTTTTGAAATATTTTTAAAAGGGTGAAAGATTGAAAATATCATAAATGGGAAATATATAAAACATTTTATTTATATGCTTTATGCTTGAAAGGTAAATGTTAGATGTAGAAAATTATATGAGAAGTTTCTACTGCTTAATTAGTTTTTAATTTAATACACAAGACCTACATTTATTATAATTGTGTATATTTATAATGCACCATTTTCTGAAATTCACAGCTACAGTATGTAGCCATAATTTATAAGGGAGTAATCAATAATTTCTGATAGGTTGAACACAACAAAATCAATTAACATCTATATAAAAACAAAAATTGTTTTTCTGGTATGCATTTCCAAGCAGCTCTAAAAACTACATGATGAAAATGCATTTCATGGAATTGTTTGTCCTTACTCAAATTCAATTCCAGTTATGACCCTGAGAGATGATTAGTAAATTCAACTTTTTAATTAGCATTTTGCATAATTCACTGAAATTATAATGCACTCATGCATTTGATTGTCAAGGTACAGATGTGCTAATATGAAACTATAATTTTCTCATCTAAATAACTCTTAGTAAAACCTCTAATTTCTTACAATTCTACTGTTTAGGACCTATTACTGTTCATTTTAAAAAATGAGTTCAGAAGTGGATTTTGAAGTCAGTTTGCATTGTTATCATAGATTAAGATAGTGGGAACCAAAGGAAACTCACATTATTTAAAAGGTTGTTTATTCTATTTTATTGAAAACCACTTGATCACAGTTAAAATAACTTTTGAATGTAAAAAGTGGCTTTCTGTTTCAATCACTACTAAATTATAGCCAAATAGAAATTATAAAATAAAAAAAATAAAGGGATGTTTGGTTTTTTTGTTTCATGGAACACAAGTAGCATAGAGCAAAAATAGAGTTTTCACCACAATACATTCAGGTGACATCAGTACTAAACCAAAAAATATGGACATGTTTTTGATATTTGGTTTCCTATAATGGTACCTTGCACTTGAAAAAATATGAAAAACAATGTTGATTTATCTGTTAAGTATATTCCTAAGCTTTCCCCCCAAATACATCTGTTTATATTGAAGTTTAGTATTTGTTTCTTGCAAATAGCAAACTCCTATCAATTGGGCATCTCAGCTTCAACTCTGAATTAAATGAAAAAAAATAGTAAAATAGGGAATGTGGTCTTTCAAGGGAAGTGGCAGGGTACACCATGTTTTTATTTAAAAACTCACTATGACTTTGTTTTTCTTTCTGTACACCAGAGGGACTGTTAGAATGAAATAAATGTTTCCAAATGAGGTGAGAGAACTTGCAAGCTAGGATTTCTGCCATTGGTCCTATTTACAGTTGAGGTAAACTGCCAGGAATCAAGCACCCACACACGTGGATGGTTGCTATGTACTTCGCCAACATAGATTTTTGTGCTCTGGGTGCTGAGAACATTGGCCAGTAAAACTTATTATTGCAAACATGTGTGGCAATGCTGAATGAGACTTCTAGGGAGTGGTGTGGTAGAAGGAATATTAGCATTTTGAAGCAAATGCTTCCTTAGGACATAATATAAAAAGCACTTCCTATATTTCCGAATTCTGCTGTACAGAATTCATATTACACGGATAATAGTATGAAAAGACCTCTGTGTTACTCCTGGCATAGTCTACATGGGTCCCTAGCAGGTAATCCCTCACAGCAATTTTACAGCATCTGGCTCTAGATGTTCATAAAATAAAGTGAAGCATTGCATTTGTGGCAATGCTGATGAGCTGAGATGGGCTCATGTTGAGTTCCACTGTACTTCTGCGTAGCATTATATTGTATCTCATGATTCTTTCATGCTAAGATATTGTATTTTTTCTCGTTTACTTACAAACAGTTGTATAAAAAATTGAACTCAGATAGGTTTGATAACATGTAAATTAACTTGAAATTTGTGAGAATGAAGGTTGCCAGAAATGGCTAAATGTTTGAAAATCATCATATTAGAAATGTTAATGTGGAACTTTATTTGCAGAAGAAAGAATGGTTACTTGCAAATAAGAAAGGAGTTGATAAAGTATGTTCCACTAAAGCCGTAAGTGTAAACTTACAATGCTAAATTGTTTGTTACATGGGCTTCTGAACTGAATTCTTTGTGTAATCTTCATGCACATACTGCTTTTACCTTCATTCAATGATTTTTATTTTTAATAGCAATATGAAGGTCATGAACCCTTAACAGTAAAAATGATGAAGCTCTTGGAATTCCAAATATATTTAAAGGAAATCTTTCTGGATACCATTCAAATGAAAGCATAAAGCTAACCATTTATAAGGCCATTTAGAAATTAAACCCAACTTTATGGGACCTCATAGTAATATTTTTCTAATATTAATGCTCCCAGAAAGCTTTCAGTTGGGAAGGAGGTGATATGATTTTAAAGACAAGCTGACAAAAAGAACAATGGAGAGAAAGTAAAACATACTTGTAGCATGTTGTATGTAAATCATATCTGTAGATATTTCCTTGTTTGGTGACATTATCCATGTTCTCCAACTTTACCATTAACCTGAAGTGTTTGAATCATTTTGGTTGCTTTACTGTAATATTTCTAAAGAAAATTGAACATTTTATAGATAAAACCTCACTAATTTAAACATAGTTTAAATTTAAAGTTTATCAGAGGAAGGCATATATATCCATTAGGTTTCACTGTGGCTGTACCATACCCGAATTATAAAGCTAATTTTGTCAGTCCTGTTCTTAAATTCACTTTCAGATGTTTTTAAATTAAAGAATAAGTCAGTACGCTAATGTGATTCACTTCTGCACCTTGTTTTGTTTTGTTTTAGTTTTGTAAGAACCCACCAAACTGTCTTCCAAAGTTGCTGTTCTGTTTGCATTCCCACCAGCAATGAATGAGAGTTCCTATGGCTCCACATCCTTGCCAGCATTTGGTGTTGTCAGTGTTTTGGATTTTGTTCATTTTAATAGGTATGTAGTGGTATCTCATTGTTTTTAATTCACACTTCTCTAATGATATATGATGAGCATCTTTTTATGTGCTGACTTGCCATCTGTATATCTGCTTGGTAAGATGTCTGTTCAGGTCTTTTGCTGATTTTTTTTTTCCTATTTAGTTGAGAGAGAGAGAGAGCTGAAGCAGAGGGAGGGGCAGGGAGAGAGGGAGAAGCAGGCAGAGTAGTAAGCCCAATGCCATGCTTTATCCCAGGACCCTGAAATCATGACCGACGGCAGCCACTTAACCCGACTGAGCCAGCCAGGCACTCCTGCTTATTTTTTATTGGGGTTGTTTGTTTTCTCATTGAGTTTTAAGAGTTCTTTGAATATCTTAGATAACAATTCTTTATCATATCTGTCTTTTGCAAATGTTTTCTCCCATCTATACCATGTCTTCTCGTTTTTATGACTGGGTCTTTTGCAGAGCAGCAGTTTTTCATTTTAATGAAGTCAGCTTATCAGTTCTGTCATTGATCCTGCCTTTGGTATTGCATTTAAAAAGTTATCACCATATCTAAGGTCATCTAGATTTTATCCTATATCATCTTGTAGGAGTTTTATAGTTTTGCATTTTACATTTAGGTCTATCATTCTTTTACGTTAATTTTTGTGAAAAGCGTAAGGTCTGTGTCTAGATTTTCTTTTTTGCATATGGATATTGTTTTCCAGCATCATTCATACAAAGACTACATTTTCTCCATTATATTACTTTTCTTTGTTGAAAATCACTTGACTATGTGGATTGACTGCATTCAACATTTTTCATTCCTAGTATGTAATAAAGAATATTTTTTAAAACATTATATTTTTGTTAATGGTATGTACAGTTTATTTTTTATTAAATTTAGCTTGTGACTTTGTCAAACTCATTTCTACTCTGATGGTTTTGCATGATTTGAGGTTATTTTAGATAATCGTGTCATGTGTAAATAGTGCCAGTTAGTTTCTTTCTTTTCAAATTCTATTCTGCATATATATATGTATACATATATATATATGTATACATATATACATGTATATATATACATATATATATACATATATATATGTATACATATACATGTATATATGTATACATATATATGTATATGTATACATATATATATGTATACATATATGTATACGTATATATATATGTATATATATGTATATATTCCTTACCGTATTGCTCTAAAACTTCCCCTACATTCTTGAATTGTGGCAATACTGATACTTCTTTTAATCTAGATAAGAGAAATCATGTTATAATTCATCTTTAAGTACAATGCTTGTTGTATGTTAATATCATTAGGGAAGATGTGATGATTATGAAGTAGTTACTTTAGAGTCATAGACTGCTAAGTGTTTCTATCATGAATGAGTATTTCATCAAATTCTTTGAATCGTTCACATTGAGATTTTTTCCTTTTATCTTTAAATGTGATGAAACTAACTACTAAATATTTAACTATCTTTGCAATCATAAAATAAGCCCAATTGGTTATGACATAAAATTAGTTTCATATATCCCTGGATAATATTAGATAACTTCAAAAACTTTTTGTACTATTCTTTTTGGTTTTGTTTTGTTTTGTTTGTTTTTTGTTTGTTTTCTATTCTTCTTATGAGAATGATTACCCTGTGATATTCCCTTCTTTTAATATCCTTGACAGGTTTGGGGCCAAGTTTATGCTGGTCTGATATAAAAAAGAATTAAGGTTTCCCTCACGGTCTATTTGCTGAAAGAATTTGTGTAAGGTTGAAATTTTTTTTTTTCCAATAAATACTTGGGAGTATTTAACAGCAAGGCCATCTGGTCCTGGAGATTTCTTTGAAGGGAAGATATTTAATCTTAGATTTATTTTCTTTAATATAAATCATGTTACTGATATTTTATACTTCTCTCAGCATTATTAAAGTTTCTTTCCAAAGTATTTCTGCATTTTAGCTAAACTGTCGATTTTATTGACAAAAATCTCTAACATAATTAATATCTCTACTATTTTAATATGTGAAACATTTACATTGATATCCTAATTTTGCAACTGATATTAATAATGTTTTCTCATATTTCTTTTTGATCTGACTACCTATTTATGAATTTTATTGCTTTCTTTAAGACCCAGCATTGGTGGTGTTCATTTTCTAGTTTGTTTTCTATTTAATTGACTTTTGCTATTATCTCTATTATTTTCTTTCAATTGCTTTCTTTACATAAGATGTGATTATCTTTTTCCAGTTTCTAGATTATAATAAAGGAAAATTTTGATTTTACATCTTTTGTGAGGAGCCAATGTGAATTTTTCTTTGTCCTATGTGCTACTCATAGACTTTTTAACTTCTTGTTCTCTTTTTGTCATTTCCTAGCTTAATCCCAATGTTAGAAACACTTTGTATGATTACACTTATATAACAAATTTTGGGAATTTTCTATGTTCATCTGAAAATGTGTATTCTTTTATACACGTTTGTATAGGGTACAGTACTCTATACATCAGTTACATCATTTGCTAATCATGTGTTTAAATTCTCATGTATTTAAATTATTAGGGTGCCTGGGTGGCTCAGTTGGTTAAGTGTATGCCTTCAGCTCCAGTCATGAACCTAGGGTTCACATCAGGCTCCCTGCTCAGTGGGGAGCCTACTTCTTCTTCTGTTCCTTCTGCTTGTGCTCTCTCTCTCTGTGTCAAATAAATAAAATCTTTTAAAAAATAAAAATAAAAAACCAAACTATTAGCAATTTGGGAAAGTTTGTTAAAGGCTCACATTACAGTTTTGAACTCTTCAAATCTACCTTTAGTCAATATAGCTCTACGTATTGTGAAATAAGATTATTTGACAGAGATTTAGATCTTCCTATTTAATTGACACCTTAATCATGATGATATATGTTTTTATCTCTAATATTTATAGCTTTAAGGTGTCTGACTTAGTATAGCCAAATTACCTTCCTTTTGTTTATTGTTTGCATAATATAACTTATCTTTCCTTACATGATTTATTTGGGATTATTTTGTTTCCTATTAAAAATATTACTATATATTAGCCTGTTATACATTTACCTTCTTAAAACTTGTTCCCTTAGAATTAAAACTAGCATCCCTGGTTAATTACAGTCTTATACAAAGAATTACTTTTACCACTTCCTCAGTAATGCTGGAATGGTCCATTTTTCGATTTCCACAGTAGTGGTAGAACCTAAGAAATACTTTAGTGCTACATATTTCCTTCCTCTTTGCCTTTTATCTTTATATTGTTTAATTCTATATGTATTTCAAATAACCAAAATATTTTAATTATTTTGACTGTATAATTTCAATTTAACTTTCTTAAAAATGCTAATTCTTTCTTTTGCTTGCTCGAATCTGCTGTTGACACGCTCTAGAGTGTGCTGACACACGCTCTAACTCTTTCATGTTAGCTATTATAACTTTTCAAATACAAACTTTCTTTTTTAAAAATAATATCTGTCTCATTGATATTTTTTATTTGGTGAAAAAACATTACTATACTTTTCCTTAACTCTTTAGACACAGTTTCCTATATTTCTTTATATATATTTTAAATAGCTAATTTAAAATCTTTTTCAACAAAGTCCAACATCTAAGCTTCCTCAGGGACATTTCCCACTGCATGCTTTATGTTTTCCTGTGTATGAGCCATACTTTCTTATTTCTTTATGTGTCTTATAATTTTTTTGTTGATAACTGTTGATTTTAAATAATGCGGCAAGTCTAAAAATCAGAATTGTCCCTTTCCATAGCATTTATTATTGTTTCTCTTTTGGTGGTTGTCTTTTGTTTAGTGACTTCTCTAAACTAATTCTGCAAAGTTGTAGTTTTTGACATGTGTAGTCCTAAAGTCTTCGCTTGTTACCTGACTATTCTAATGAGATGGAGATTTCCTTGAAGATCTGAAAACAAGTTTCCCAGTCTTTCCCAAGGAGTTTACTGGGTATTTTGGGTACACCTTTAACACCCTGCTAGGCTCTTTACAACTCTGCCTTAGTCTTCATTTCCTGCTAGGGCAGATTCAAAGTTAGAGGCATGAGTTTAGTGCCTTCTTGGGTCTTTCCCAAATATGTACACAACTCTGCTCATAAGTACAGCCCTATTCTTATTCCCAGGAATATAATTAGAACTTTTCAAAGGTCCCTGTGAAACTCTCATTCCCCAGCTTCCTTTCTTAGGTGTTTTGATTAACTTATTCTTTGCCGTCATTATTACTGACTGCCTCAGGCAATGTTAAACAATTGTCTTTGATGATTTGTGACAAATGCTCCTGGGGACAATTCTGTTCATTCTGGGAGAGCCTGAGTGAGGTCCAGTGAAACCAAGTTTCCCAACAGGGTCTTCCAGGGAACAATTACACATATTAAGGATGACAAATCCCTAGGAATATGATTTTAAAGGACCTCCAATCTTCTTTTGCTCCCACCACTGGCTGAAAGGTGTTTGTGTTCACCATGATTGTCTGGCTGCTGATTTTCAAGTCTACCATGAAGCTGGAGAGGAGGAGATGGCAATAGAGCAAGTTAAAATACCATGAAACTCATTGTACATACTGATATGAAGTCATTGTTCTTGAGTCCATGCTTCCCAGATTGCTGCAAGCCTTTAATTAATTTCCACAATTCTGAAAAAGTTGATTTTGACCCTTTTTGCAAGTGTTCTCATTGCTTTTATTGAGATTATTTTTTGACGTACTTCCTCTACCATTTTTGTTGGCATCCCTACAAAATTTTATTTTTTTTTAATATTGAACATGATTTATTCAAGGTGAAATCTCAAATCAGTGAGAAAGCCATTAATGTAATCTTCTCTCTGCTAAGTGTTCTGGGTGTTAGGCCATACTGTGTGCTGAGTTTTGACTTTTGATTGTTGTTTTCAAATTCCTCTTGGGTATTTAATTATAGTTCATATTAACGAGATAGCCAATGTCACATTCTGTGCCTTATCACATATACCGACTAGTTTTGTTTGGTTTTTTTAACTATAGTAAGAACATTCAACATGAGGTCTACACTTTCTACAAAATTTTTTAGTGTACAATACAGTATCAGTAACTATTGGCACAATGTTGTACAGCAGTTCTCTAGAACTTACTGGTCTTGTATAACTAAGACCTTATACCTATTGGACAATATATTCTCACTTCTTCCTCTCCCCAGACCCCGGCAACCACCATTCTGTTCTCTGCTTCTATGACTTTGGCTATTTTAGATACCTCATACAAGTGAAATCATACAGGTTGATTTTTTAGTGTTAAAGTAGGTTCATATTCCTGAGATAAATCTTAGTTTGTCAGGATATACTATGACTTCTATAAATTGTTGGATTTAATATGGTAAAATTTTCTCAAGGATTTTAACAACTGTTTTCATAGGGAATATTGGTATGTACTGTTCTATCTTAATAATGTCTTTGGTTTTGGTATTTGTGTTATACCGGCTTTATAAAATGACCTGGGAAATATCCCCTTACATTTAATATCCAAAAGGGGATGTTATTGAAGAATTGTTACTGTCTTCCTTAAATTCTTGGTTGAATTCCTTAAATTCTTGGACCTTGAGCTCTCTTTCTGGAAAACTTTTAAGCTATTATTGCATTTTTTAAGATGCAAGAGACCTATTCAGGTTATCTATTTCTTCTATATCAATTTATATGTAGTATAAAAACCTTACAATAACATATTTCCACATCTTTCCTTCCAGGTTTTATTCTGTCATTGTCATATATTTTATTTGTACATACACATAAACCACATACTACATTGTTACTGTTAAATACTTAATTGTCTTTTAGAGAGACTTATATAATATGAAATATATCTTATTCATAAATTACAAGATTAAAAGGCACAGCATAGAGAATATACTCAATGGTATTGTAATAGCATTGTGTAGCTACACTTGTGGTGAACATAGTATAGCTTATAGAGATATTGAAGGTAAAGAACAGTTCCATCACTACAAGGATACTTTATGTTGCTCATTTGTAACTACATCCTCTCCTTTTCCATCTGCCAACATTGCTAATGATTTACGACCACTGATTTGTTCTTTATATCCATAATTTTGCTTTTTCCAAGATGTTATATTAAGAGATCATAGAGTATGTAACATTTTAGCTGCCTTTTGGCAGTTCCCATTTGGAGACTTCAGGCGTTCCTGTCCACAATATATGGGAGGCAATAGGAAACCCAGGGACTGACCCCTCTCTTTCTCTCAGGTCTTGAGGTTCCTGTGTAATCCACCTTCTTTCCACCTTTTAAAGTCTTTCTGTGCTTTGTTGTCATGTTATATCTAGAGTGTTTTAGCTGTAAGGCAGAGGACCTGGAGAAAAAAATGGGACTATTCCATATTTGCCAAAATGCAACATCTCCTTCTCTTTTTTAGTTTCTAAAAATTATAAAGAGATTTAGTGTTCATGAGGTAATCACATTCAAGTTGAATTGCTTCCCCTGAATATCAACTACTAGCTTCCATTATTAGAATACTTTGTAGATCATATAACTATCTTTCAATCTTGAATCATAAAATTTAAAAGATATAAAATGTTTTATTTTCTATAACTCGCTTTTCATTTTCTAAGTGGTCACTTATTTGCATTTCTTTGTTATCCAAGAAAAACTACTACCTTTTTTAAATTAAATCAACAGACATAATTTATTATTAATCATAATTCTCTTAGTGTAGAAATTTACAGTGTACAAGATTTTTCATGTATTTTAAAAATTAAGTAGAATTCTAACACTTTAACATATATTTATTTTTAAAGATTTTATTTATTTATTTATTTGACAGAGAGAGAGAGACAGCAAGAGAGGGAATACAAGCAGGGGGAGTGGGAGAGGGAGAAGCAGGCTTCCCACCGAGCAGGGAGCCCGATGTGGGGCTTGATCCCAGGACTCTGGGACCATGACCTGAGCCCAAGGCAGATGCTTAACCAACCAAGCCACCCACGTGTCCCATTTTAACATACATTTAAAATACATATGTATTTGTCTCTCTTGATGTTAATGGTACCTGTGATTTGTCCTCATATTTTCATTTTCATAGAATGAGACAAACTCATTTGGTTTTTCATAACTTTCTAGCAGTAAGGAATGGGATGTTTTCCAGAATTCAAATGAGGCAACAGTTCAGGATCTGGAGTAAACTATCAGTTACCAAGGATGAATAATCAAAATACCACAGGATTGATACTATTCCAGGGAAAGTTCCTGGCCCAATTTTTGCCTTACCCTGCACCTTCCAAATTTGAGCAGCTTGGACTACCTCTAAGAGTCCATGTTTTGTGTCTGGTTTGAGTATTTTGACTGAAAAAAAGAAAAAGTGATGGTGCACGTGTCAATTGAAACAAAATTAGTTTCTGTGGCTTTTTTTTTTCTATCAAGAAGGAGAAAGTCCTCAGAAAAATAGTCAACAGATGGCTGTATCTGCAAGTTTGTTTGTTTTTCTGTCAACAGTCAAAATGACATGGCTAGAGTGCTAACAAGATCAAGGGAAAACATTTCAAATCAAAATAAATGAGTAAGTGCTTTGAAATAGCTAGAACTATTTTATGTTGGGCGGGCACTTCATTCATGCCACCCTGAATCTTTAAAGGCAGACTGTGAGAAAGCAATTAAGAAATACTCTTTACACTAAATCTTGTTATAATATGTATGATATAAACAATATTGTATATCTTACATTATGCAATATACGTAATACATAATATGCAAGGATATATATAATATATTGCATGTATATTGTGTGTATAGTATACAAGTACATGTATATATTTACGGTGCACATAAATGTAATATACAATATTATTTCAAGGAAATCTTGGTTTCCTTTGAGTAGTTTTTCTTCTCTTTTTTCATGAGGTAGATTGTATACATTTTATCTTATTTAGTTTTTTAAGTTAGCTTCATGTACTCTGTCAAACAATAAGCAGTTTCCCAATATTGTGAATTTTGTAATATATGGTCAATTAGTTTTATTAAAGATGTAAAACTTCTCTAGTATTGTATTTCTTCTTATATGTTTTACTTATGTAAAACTTAATCATAGGACTTATACCCTAAAATTAACAAGACTAACAAAAGCTATTGTAGATAATGTAGTATGCTGCTCAGACTCTGCTCCCACCTCCCTCAAGATCTAGCATTCATTCATTAGCTGCTATTGTTGGCAGCTAGATAATCTCCCGTGAGACCCTCCAGAATAGCTGTCACTGAATGGACGAGAGCCATCTACCCAGGCCTCCCTTATCAGGGATAGTTCATGTAAAATGGCTGGTAAATCAGGTCGTTAAAGCATTGCCCCTGTTTCAATGCAAGCAACTCGCAAAACTATCTCAGATCCAGAGCTCCCTGTAGGAACCACTGAGAGCTTACTTTTGACTGCCAAATCTCACATTTTTTTATTCTTCTTCAGATAATAAGATGATCTTGAGAGCACAGCACTCCTGAGTACTTACACACAGCTCTACATTTTAGTTGTTTCTCAGCCTTCTCCAATTCTTTGAAGGTTGAATTCTAGATCCTGGATGGTCTGCCTAGCTAGGTTAGGTCCAGATTGGGAGGAAGTGCAATCTTAAAATATGGTGTGGGAATATCTGATTTTTGAATTCCTAGATTCCTCTGAACTTTGAGTCTGCAGAAATCATCCACCCTTCTATTAAGCTAATGCTTCCCACTTAAGACATTACAATGTCTCTGCCTTGTAAAACAACATATTTCAACTTTAAATATCTTTCTTCTTACTTATGACCACCAGAACAATAACTAAGTCACAACACATTTTAGCCAGAAATGTCCTAATCTACTAAAAGAGCTGTAAGGCCTGGTCAATATTTATCAGCTAGAATCAAGATAATATTTATGAGACATAATCTTGAGGTTCTATGTTAAGGAGACAGGACATAAGATTGGACTATTCTGAGTTGGGATGGCATTTTATCCATGTTGCATTATGGGTAAGGAAAATGGAGAGTACATTGATAAGGGAGGGCCACCTTCCTGGTAAAGCATTTGGATGATGTTCTCGTATGGTTCTTGGAAGCTTGAAGAAAAAGAGGGCCCATAATAAATCATGTAAATGATAGCGCTTCCTTGACAGATGTATAAAGTAATCAAGTTCTAAAGTATACATGTTAAAACGGTTACATCATGTAATACTGGAAAACTTGATGAATATATTCTCCAAGAGGGCTTCAAGAACACTCATTTCGTAAAGGCATGAGGAATGTCTGGAGAGGGGTACCAGGATCACTAAGAATCTGTGTTAGGCATCCTTTGTAGGCCAGGGCTAGAAGGTGGACAGGCTTGCCTTCACTATGATTGATTAAGGTACACTCAGTACTGTGAAACTGAACTCTTCTTATCCTGGATGGGCAACAATTCATCTTAACTGGAATCAATACATATTCCAAGCGTGGGTTTGCATTTGCTTCCCCCAGGTCTTCTATTAACATTACTATCAAAGGGCTTAGTGTTTGTTTGATCCTATAGAATATTGTATCAGACCCAAGGTCTCATTGCATAGGGAAATAAGTGTTGCAATTACCAAATAACTATTGTATTCCCTTGTTTTATTGTATGCATACTGCTAAGAAAATTACCAGCATGATAGAAACACTTTTTGAAGATGTGTTGAGGAACAGTTTGTAGATATTAACCATAAGGATGACCTACTGTCCTTAGGGATGTAGTGTACACACACACAAATGCACACAATTATTATTATGTGTGTTGGGTCTGAGAACAGAGATATGGAAATAGGAATGGCTCTACCTACCATCACTTTCAATGACTCATTCTGACACATCGAGCTTTCTATGCCGGCTCCACTAGTGCCCAGAATGGGAATGTTTTCCTCAGGCATATAACTAGAATCCCATTAAACTTCAACTTTAGATATTGTGCAGATATCTTGGGTTTATTGTGCTAAGAGACCAGTAGGCAAAGAGGGAGTATCACCATCCTGGAAGGGTAACTGCCATCCTCAAGTGGAGGTGGAGTGGCTTTTAGACAGTAGCAGAGGGAAGAATTTGTTTGATACCTGATTGATTCACTTAAGCATGTTTTGCTATTTCCTTGCCCAGTTTGGATAGGAAAAGGAAATGGCATGGTGACTAAGGGCTCAAACTTCTTAGAAATGGAAATCTGTATAACATTAACTGACAGGTCATCCCGATCAGCAGAGGTGCTAGCTGAGGATGAGTGAAATCCATATTGAGTAACAGAAGAGGGAAATAATGTGGATCAGTTGTAGCCTCAAGATCAGCCATAGTGGCATACAGTTTATTCACAAATCTTACATATCCTCCTGATAAAGGAGCCCACCAGAATCTTAGGTTAGTTTTGTATATTACAAAAACAGTGTAGATTCAGTTGTATACAGGTGGAATTCACAGGATTACTCTAAAACTTCTGTCCATACTTGTTTCAGAACTGAAACACTCATTTCCCTTGCTGCTGGGGGTGTTGCTGGCTGATAGTTGTCAGCCAAAGTTTTCTTCGGAAATTGCTTATGCTTATAGAGAACTGCTTTACTCAGTGTCAGATGTCATCCCCAAGGATGACTCATATGCAATGACTGTTTAATCAGGGTATTTGAGGACCTGTTCCTTTTGCTATAATGTGGCGTATTTCTGTAGGAATATCTCTCTTCCAGAGTTTCCCAAATGACTGAGGTCACAGTTGTAACTGCATCACAGTTTAGATTCCCTCTTTGCCCAATCCTGCTTCCTTCACTGCCTACCATTTTTTGGTTCAGAAGACTCTCCATTAAACTTTCTAACTGCATCTCAGAGTCTTTTTCTGGGAAATTATACCTGCATGCAATGGGTTGAATTGTGAACCCCAGAAAGATATGTTCAAGTCCTAATATCTGGTAGCTATGGATGTGACATTGTTTAGAAATATGGTATTTTCAGATATAATTATTTAAGATCATACTGGATTAAGGTGAGCTCTAAATTCAATGATGCATCCCTATAAGGGGGGTGATATTCTGAGACAGATACACAGAGGAGACACATAAGAAAGAGGGGCAGGGGACAATAGAGGAGGTGATTAGAGTGCTACAGATACAAGCCAAGAAAGGCTTGGGTCCACCAGAAGCTTGAAGAGGCAAGGAGTGTTTCTTCCTCTATCTTTTAAAGAAAACATGTGATAATTTTCTTACTGTAGCCTTAGAAAACGAACATGCTTCAACAAAAGCCAAAGGAAAACAATAGGTATATTTTTTACAGACATTTTGAAAAGCAGGTGGAAGTTAATCAGCTTCCTGAAAAAGTTCGCCCTAACATTTCAGAGGAGTGAAGAGAGAAATACTGTGAGACATCAGAGAATTAAGAAAAGTAAGTTTGAGTGAATAATAAAAAAATGCTGAAGAATCATCATTGTTACTAACAAGTATTGAAATTAACTGTATCGGATACTGAACTAATCTTTAGGGCTTGAAAGAGGGAACTCAAGTGTGAAGGTTAATTTTATGATGTGTCAGCTTGAGGATGCCTAGATTGGTTAAACACTATTTCTGAGTGTGTCTGGAAAAGATTAGAATTTGAATTGGTGAACTCAGTAAAGCAGATGGCCCCTCTCAATGTGGGTAGGCATTATTCACTTGATTGGAAACCTGAATATAACAAAAAGGTCAAAGAAACTTGAATTCACTCTCTGCCTATTTGAGCTGGGACATCAGTCTCCCCGCCCCCCACCCCCGCCCCGCCACTGTCCACACTCCTAATTCTCAGGCTTCAAACCTGTCCTGGAATCTACACCATTGGCTCTCTGACTCTCAGACCTTCAAATTATATCACTGGCCTTCCTGGGTCTCCCAATTGCAGAAGATAGGTAATGGGACTTCTTAGTCTCCATAATCATGTGAATCAATACCTTGTAATAAATACTTACATACAATAAATCTTTATGTATCTTCTGTTGGTTATGCTTCTCTGTAGAACTAATATACTAAGGTTGGTATAAAGAAATTTACAGTAATATTAAGACATCCCATATACATTCATCTAACCTTTATCATTAACATTTCATTTAAATGTATGAGGATTCTCCTTTGGACAGTAAGTATGATTAGCTATTGGGCTTTCAATGTCCCTATTTGAGGAAAGATCGTATCATTTTCCTTAGTTTCCAGTGGTAATATTACTCATTGATCTTAAATCAATTTGGAATAGTGTGTCATGGATAATGGAGACCAAATTTACAAAAGACATTTTTGGGGGCACCTGGGTGGCTCAGTCGGTTAAGCATCTGCCTTCAGCTCAGGTCATGATCCTGGGGTCCTGGGGTCAAGTCCTGCATTAGGCTCCTCGCTCAGCGGGGAGACTGCTTCTTCCTCTCCCTCTGCTGCTCCCCCTGCTTGTGCTTTCTCATGTGCTGTCTCTCAAATAAATAAATAAATAAAATACTTAAAAAGAGACTTGTTTTGTTTTGTTTTGATATGTTATATTTTTATAATGCACAATTTTTAAGTTAGTATAAAACTTCAGATCTTCCTAGGCTCATGTTAGAATAGTAGTGTGAGTGATTGCAGTATTTTGTCTCCTAAAAAATACACCAAACAGTATGAGAAAGGAAAAGATGATATAAAATATGTGATACAGTGCCTTTTTTGGCTTTTAATAACATTTTTTAAATGCAGAAAATTGCGATTGGGAAAAGAAGAAGGGTATATAAATATAGTTTCAATGATGTTCTGGGAGAATTAAAGCAACTAGAAACAAATAAATCTGGTCCTTAGAAGTATGGTTCTGTGTGTAATCTTGAAGAAGGGAATGAAGAGAATATAAGGAGAAATGACAGTTTGAAAAATTCTGATATGTTTTGATATAAATGATCATGGGTAGAATCGAAGTGTCTTAGTTCCCTGAGATTCTTTATCAAATAGGTTATAGAGTAGATATCTTTTCTAAACATCAAAAATTTAGTCCTTTACTTTTGGTATATTTGATAAATCAGTTTTACTTCTATCACATAGAGCTGATGGGATATTCCAGATCAACTGTATTTTAGAGATCACCTCCTCGATAGAGTAGTCCAAGAAGAAGCCTTAACACTATCTTCATGAAAGGATAATCTGAACTTATTTTGGATTTATTCAATCCAATTTGAATAGGACTAGAGAGATTGTGCCTCTCACTGTTCAATCTCCAAGACATTCACATACATTTATTGTTTGTCTTCTTCAGGATACTGCTTAGAACAGAGCCCTATGTCCTGGACAGTTCTGCAGTCATATCCCACAATCTATTTCAGAAAAGATAACTTTCACCACCCGTGAGATAATTTACCCTTAATATTGTCTCTCTCAAAAGGGCTATCCTTCAAAACAAATATATCTGTGATTTAGTGCTATCTTTGGGGCTTCATAACTCAGATTTTTAGCCTTGTAACATCAAATCTATCAACAATCCCCACACACTAGCAAACCTAATCTCAGGATACAAAGGATTCCTGGAATTGGTAACAAAAGCAAATGTGCTTATTCTTTCTAACAGTAAGAGATATATTATTTGGCCATACATAGCAATCATTTAGAGGGGCACCTGGGTGGCTCAGTCATTCAGCGTCTGCCTTCGACTCAGGTCATGATCCCAGCGTTCTGGGATCTAGCCCTGCGTCAGGCTCCCTGCTCGGCGGGAAGCCTGCTTCTCCCTCTCCCACTCCGCCTGCTTGTGGTCTGTCACTCGCTGCCTCTCTCTCTCTGTCCAATAAATAAAATCTTAAAAAAAAAATCATTTAGAGATCGGTGCAAAGGAAAGTGAATGGTTGTTTATAAGTAATAGAGATTTGTAGAGGCAGAGAAAGATAATTTGGGTAATTTAACTGTCTTAAAATAGGGCACGAAGTATCGGGCAAGGTAGCCTAAGATGGAGATGAGGATTTTTTTGTTTTTTTTTACAATAACATTTACTTTTTTGTGTAGTAAAGGTAATATGATTGAAGAGAAAAGCCAGGGGCTTTTTAAAAATTGAGATATAATTGAGATAGGATATTTCATAAAACATTATTTTCAGTTATACAACAGAAAGATATATTTCTATATGTTATAAATGATAATGCATGTAATTAACATTGATTGCCATACATACTAATGTAATAACTTTTTCTTATAATGAGAATATTTAAGATATACTTTCTTGGCAACTTTGAAATATACAATACAGTATTATTAACTATAGTCACCAAGTTGTATATTACCTTCCCTTGATGGGAATGACTGGAAATTTGTACTTCCTGACCACATTCACCCATTTCACCTACCCCCCAACTAATTGCTTCTGGGAACTACCAGTCTCTTCTCTGTATTCATGAGCTTAGCTTTCTGGGTTTTGTTTTGTTTTGTTTTGTTTTCATTGGTTTTAGATTCCACATATAAGTGAGATTGTGCAATATTTATCTTTGTCTGTCTGACTTATCTTACTTAGCATAATGTTCTCAAGGTCCATCCATGTCACAACTAGCAAGATTTCCTTCTTTTTATGGCTGAATAATATTCCCCCAATGGATATTTAGGTTGTTTTTGTATCTTGACTATTATAAATAATGCTGCAATGAACACAGGGGTCCATATATCTTTTCCAATTACTGTTTTTATTTTCTTTAGATAAGTACTCAGAAGTAAAATTGTTGAGTCATATGGAGTTCTATTTTTAATTTTTTTGAGGAACCTCCATATTGTTTCCCATAGTGACTGCAATAATTTACATTTATACTAACAGTGTATAAGTGTTCCTTTTTTTCTCCATCCTTGCCAACACGTGTTATTTCTTGTCTTTTTGATAATGGCCATTCTAACAGGTGTGAAGTGCTATCTCTTTGTGTTTTTTATTAGCTTTTCTCTGATTATTAGTGATGCAGGGCATCTTTTCATGTACCCATTGGCCATCTGAATGTCTTCTTTGGAAAAAAATGTCTATTCATTACTCTGCCCATTTTAAATTGGATTGTTTTTCTGCAATTAAATTGTATGAGTTCTTTGTATTTTTGGTTATACTTATATATGATTTGCAAAATTTTCTCACATTTAGGGAGAAGCCTTTTTATTTTACTGATGATTTTCTTTCCTGTGAAGATGCTTTTTAGTTTGATGTAGTACCCCTTGTTTAATTCAGTTTTTGTTACCTTTGCTTTTGGTGTCAAATCAAAAGAATTATTGGGACTGATATAAAGAAGCTTACAACCTATGTTTTCTTTAGGAGTTTTATGGTTCAGGTCTTGCATTCAATTTCTTTGATCCATTTTGAGCTAATTGTTGTGTACGGTATAAGATAATGGTCCAGTTTCATTAGTTTGCATGTAATTGTTCAGGTACCAACAAAATTTATTAAAGAAAATGTCCATTCCCCATTACAGTTCTTTGGCTCTTTTGTCATAAGTTAATTAACCATATATATGGGGGGTTATTTCTGTGATATTTCTTCCATCGATCTATGTGTCTGTTTTTATACCAATACCATAGCATTTTGATTGTTATAGGTTTGTAATATAGTTTGAAATCAGGAAGTGTGATGCCTCTGACTTCATTCTTTTTACACTTGCTTTGGCTATTCAGAATCTTTTTTGATTCCATACAAATTTTAGGATTGTTTTAGTTTGTAAAAAATGCCCTTAGAGTTTTGATTAGGATAACATTAAATATGTAGGTTGTTTTGAGTAATATGGACATTTTAACAACATTCTTTTAATCCATGAGCACCAAATACCTTTTTATTTTTTTGTGTGTCTTTTGCAATTTCTTTCACTAATGGTTATTACTATAGTAGTATTACTAATAGTATTCAGAGTACAGATCTTTTACCTCCTTGGTTACATTTGTTCCTACATATTTTATTCTTTTTTATTTTTTAAATTTCTCTTTTTGCTGCTTCATTATTAGTGAATAGAAACACATCAGATTTCTGTATTTTAGTATTGTATCCTCCAACTTTACTGAATGTGTTGATTAGTTCTAATGGATTTTAGTGCAGTCTTTAGAGTTTTTTTATATATAATAATTTTATCTGCTATTAATTACAGTTTTACTAATTTGGATGCCTTTTATTTCTTTTGAATAACCAATTGTGTTGGCTAGGACTTCCAATATTATGTTGAATGAAAGTGGCAATAGTTGGTATCCTTCTCTTGTTCCTTATTGTAGAGGAAAATGTTTCAGCTTTTCACTGTGAATATGATCTTAGCTGTGGGCTTGTCATGTATGGCCTTTAATATGTTGAGATACATTTTCTCTAAACCCTCATTATTACAAGTTTTTATCAAAAGTGAATATTGAGTTTTATCAAATGATTTGTCTGCATTCATTGAGGTGATGATATGATTTTTATCCTTCCATTTTAATGTGTTTGACATGGATTAATTTTTTATTGTTAAACTAGCCTTACATCCCTGGAAATTTTCCATTTGATCATGATGTATGATCCTTTTAATGTATTGTTGAATTGAATTTGCTAATAATTTGTTGAGGATTTTTTTTTTTTTTATCTTTGTTAATCAGGGATACTGGCTTATAATTTCCTTGTGGAGTACTTGCCTGATTTTGGTATCAGGGAAAGGCTGGCCTTGCAAAATAAGTTTGTGTTTCTTCCCCAAATTCTATTTTTTGAAAGAGTTGAGAAAGATTGATATTAGCTCTTTAAATGTTTGGTAGGATTCACCAGCAAAACCATCTGAATCTGTACTTTTGTTTGTTGGGATGTTTTATAAGAAAATTTTAAAAGATTTTAACTACTCTTCTAAATATGATAATAAACTAGAGATTAAGAGATGGTATGTCAGGCAGACTGAAACATAACTGAACCTAAATAATATGAATTGGTTCTAGGTACCATGGTTTAGTGATTTTCTTTGCCAATGCCAGGCAACATCAGAGAGAAAGCAAAGGATTATCTGGTTTATTATTATTATGATTTTATTTTTTATATTATTAAAAATAAGAATGAGGAAAATAGATCATCATGGATAGAAGATATTTCAAATCCTGGCAAGAGATTAGTTGACATATTCTTTCATAGATTTCCATGTGTAAAAAAAATTATAGCAAATTCAGATGGTAAGCATGTTGTGTGGGGGAGGTTGGGTGAGAAAAAAAGGAAAAGTCAAAGGTTTTGAAGGTTCTAGTAAGAGAAGGACAATAATTGAAAGTAAGGAATAGAAAGAGGTAAAATAAAAATTGTGGAACACAATGGAAAGATGTCAATGGAGAGCATTAACACTGACTATCAAAATTTTGTGATTAATAAGTGCCATCAGGGAATTTCCTGTGGTGAATTATTACAATATTTATGGTAGCCAAAAATCATGTAGCTTAGTTAAGTATTGATTATAGCTAACTGAATTATACAAATGGAATTTTGTAGAAGATAAACCTAATAAAGTGTCCATATTGAGATAGGATTAGAAACAGGTAAGTGGATTTGAATTATGAGAAAAGACATAGAAGGCTTATAAACTAAATGGATTGGGGGGACATGCCTTTTAAATTTCCTGGAAGAGTCTTGGTGTAACCCCACCAACCTCCTCTCTGATAACCACCTGTCTGTTCTCTGTAGTTAAGAGTCTGTTTCCTGGTTTGTCTCATTTTTTTTTCCATTGTTAGTTTGTTTTGCTTCTTAAATTCCACATATGAGTGAAAACATGTGGTATTTGTCTTTCTCTGACTGACTTATTTCACTTAGGATTATACCTCTCTAGATTCATCCATGTTGTTGCAAATGGAAAGATTTCATTCTTTTTTTATGTCTGAATAATATTCCAGTGTGTGTATACACACACACACACACACACACACACACACACACACACACAGATTCTACATACTACATCTTCTTTATCCATTCATCTATTGATGGAAATTTGAGCAGCTTCCATATTTTGGCTATTCTGAGTAATGCTACTATAAACATAGGGGTGCATATATCCCTTCAAATTAGTGTTTTCATTTTCTCTGCGTAGATACCCAAGGTGTGATTACTGGGTTGCAAGATAGTTCTATTTTTAATTTTTTGAGGAACCTCTATACTGTCCTCCACAGTAAACTGGCTCCACCAGTTTGCCTTCCCACCAACAGTACAAGAGGATTCCTTTTTCTCTACATCCTGGCCAACACTTGTTTCTTGAGTTTTTTATTTTAACCATTCAGACAGAAGTGAGGAGAAACTCATTGTGGTTTTGATTTGCATTTCCCTGATGATGAGTAATGTTGAATATCTTTTCATGTGTCTGTTGGCCATGCATGTATATCTTCTTTGGAGTAATGTCTGTTCATGTTTCCCCATTTTTTAATTGGATTATTTGTGTTTTTTCAGTGTTGAGTAGTATAAGTACATTATACATTTTGGATAATAACCTCTTATTAGGTTTATCATTTGAAAATACCTTCTCCCATTCAGTAGGGTACCTTTTCACTTTCTTGATGATTTCCTTTGCTACACAAAAGCTTTTTATTTTGGTGTACTCCCAGCAGTTTATTTACCAATCATTGATTTCAATCATGAATATTTCAGTAAGCGGTCTTAACATTAACTATACACATAAAATAGAATACTTAAAACATAATTTGTGATAAATTCAAAGATAGTCAAAGAAGATACTACAGTATTGTTTTGTTAGATAGATAGATATAAGTGTTTTATGCATATAAGGAGGAGCACATTTATAGATTTGAGGCAAGAGGCCAGATATAAGATGGTAAAGATTCAAAAGTTGTTTAACGTCCATTCTCCACCTGAAGGTATCTTAAGATTTCCTACAATAGTTTCACTGTCAGTCTCTTCATCTTGGCCGATGAAGTTTATTCAACCTACAGTCTCCTGGGAGGAAAAGAAAGCAGGGTTTGACAATGATTAGCTATTTAGAATCTCTATTGTGGAGCAAGTGGGTAAGGGTGTGTGTGATATATTTTCAGTCTATTGAAATGATGAGTGAATAAACAAATAAATAAAAAGTAATACAAGGTAAGGATTGTCTTAAAGGAGGATCTATGGAGGATAAACTAGTGTAAGATAGTTAAATCATCTGAAGAATGGTGACAAAAATGGAGCATGATCAATGGAAAGAAGTATATGTGAATATGTGTACTTTTTCTACTACCAATTCTCCATGGGAAATGCAAAATAATTTAATTAGTATAAAGGTATCTAGAGATTATTTCCATTCTTTCTTTGAAACATTAACCAACAATATTTTTTTCCTCCATGGATTTTATAAGATACTCTTAAACAAAGGCACATTAAAGAGTATACACACACACACACACACACATAGACACACACCTGTACAGATGTATGTGTATATATTTCTGTATTTATTTGTATACTTTTATATGTTTATATATATTTATTTAACCTGCTCTTAGTGTATAATAACAAATATTTGTTAAAAAATATAGGTAAGATGATTTATCATACAAAATTTCTTCTGAAAAATTTTAAAAGTATACTTAAAAGTATATTTTATGCAACTAATGAATTGTTGAACACCGCATCAAAAACTAGTAATGTACTATATGTTGGCTAATTGAACATAATAAAAAAACTTAAAAACAGAAAAAGAATAAAGAAAAATGTATTTTTTAAAATGTACTGGTATTAAATGCATATAGCTTATAGAATGACTCTGAAGTTTTCTTGAGGCATATGAAAAGCTAAAAGAAAAATATAGTTATTTGGATATTGGGACATGTTGAAGAATAGATTCATAGATAAATAGATCTTAAGACATTTTTGTAAGGAAACATTTTTAATGGTAGAGCAGGAAAACAGGGTCATGTAAATATTACTTCAGAACCACATTTCTTTTTATAATGTTTATCTTTCTTTCCTTCCTCTGGTGTTAGGGACCTAATATAGACTACAAGTGAATGTGGTAAGTCTTTGTTGGCAAAAGAAGAGCAAATCAGAATGCAAATTTTCGAGAGATCCTCTAAGGAAACATGTCAGGTTTCTTTTGCATGCATATGGAATTTTCACCTAGAGAGTAAAAGAGAACAGGAAGAAGAAGGACAAGATCTTGCATGTAATATTTGCTTAAATCTCATTACATAGACTTTGAGTTTTCAGTTTTCCCAGTAGAAGCTATTATTCATTTCAAGTTCAAATGTATTGCTCAAAATTATAAGATTTTCTGGCACTTTTTATTAAAAGTCCAGATGTGCTAGCTGTCATGACTAGATCCTGCAGCATCTTAAAGGCTGTATATTCCTGGGATTCCAAATACTTTTAAAAGAATACGTATGGATCACTTTCTTGGATTTAACATATTTTTAAAATCAATACAAGAAAGAGGGGCTTTATTCCTGTTTCATAAATTTCATACAACCATGTAGTATGATTCATCAGTTTTCTCTGACATATTTAAAAAATATTTTCTAATTTGTCAAATACCTAGAGTGGATAGGGTCTTACCTAGCCCAAGTCTTGTTTCTATGGTACAGATAACCGACATTATATTCACTTACATTGGATGTGAATTCATTTTGTTCACTTTTATGAAGTCTGACTTAGCATACGCTAATGAACAAATACGAACATGTGGGTAAAGACTGCTTAGAGAAAATCTAGGAATAAAATTATTTAGAGGTACAATTTTTATAATTTGTCAATAATCTGTAGAGCCTAAAAAATATTGTCTCTTAATGGACCACTGAAATGAAAGCAAACTTATTTGGAGCAAATTAGTTTGGAGAGGTTGAGGCCTCAAATTTTAATTGAATGTAAATGGCGCATTCAGTATGCAAGGCACCATCATTTGAAGAATCTTGAAAAAGATTAAAAGAAGTCTCTCTGTTCAGGAAATAGCACATTAAAAAGCCATGTATAGCCTAGTTATGTCAGTAAACCATATTATGTGTGTGTTAGCAGACCACCTTAGTGGATGAGATGTATTATAATCAGGGTGTTTATCATACATAATTACTGAACAGGAGCTGTATTATATGGCACTGACTAACATGGATCTGTAGTTCTAGATTTATGTCCTTTTAGGTTCCTGAGCAGAGCTCGTTATGTATAAACCAGCAGAAGCAGATGGACTGCTCTCCAGAGTGCAATAGAGCAGTGTAGGTTTTTACAGGAGAGAAAGTTTCTTCCAGCAAAACCACAGAACTACAGATGGCTAGAGAGCGAAATCTCACAGCTGACCAAAAAGAACTATTGGTCACATTTAAAATTTAATTGATATTTATCAAACCTGATAAGCAGGATGCTTATGAAAAAAGAAGGGAGGGGAGGAAGAGAAAGGGAGAGAGAGAGCATATGTCTTGTTTAAAGACTTACACAAACTTGTCTGTATCGAGTAAAAATTGAAAGCACAGACTCTAAAGCCACTTTTTAATAGATGTGTAACTTTGGACACATTTGTTTAACTCTCATCCATTTCCTCTTCCAAGAAATAGAGACAATAACTGCACTACTCATGGAGTTGCCATAAGGATTAAATGAGATGAGGATGAAATACCAGTCTCTATGCAAGTGTTCGCTATAATTATTATTCCGATTTTATTGATGAGGAAAAGTCTCAGAGATTTTAAGAGCTTTATGCAACATTTCCCAACTAGCGAGTAATGGAGTAAAAAACAGATAATAAGTGCCCCAATTTTTTGTTGCTGTATAACAAATCATCCTAACATTTAGTGACTTAAGAACAATGTATAATTTCTCACAATTCTGTTGGTTGACTGAATGGTTCTCCTGCTGGTCTTACTTGGGCTCATTTTGCAATTGCATTTCCCTAGTGGGTCAGCTGGGCACTTAACTAGAATAGGTGAAATGAGAAGGCTTTTCTTCCCAATATTTTTATGCATTTTTTTTTTCAGGACTTCAGGTCACAAGCCACCAGTCTACAAAGATCTTATCACACTTCTATTTCCCTTACATTTACTGAGGTCATATTGACCGAATCATGTCACTTGGGACGACCCAAGATGGTATAGACACCAGAAGATGTGATTTATTGTTGGCTACCATAAAATCAATTATCCACACCTATGGATCTGAAAATCCTTTGATTTTTTTATGTGCTCTTTTATTTATAACTTTAGATAAGGACATTTGCAAAATATAAAATTATGTACTTTATTGGAGTGAAGAACCTCTGTGATTTGTGTGTGGGTGTGTGTGTGTGTGCATGTACACGGATGCTTACATGGGGAGTATGGCTGGAAATCCTTGAAATTTACTGACAATGACCTAGCATTTAATTGGAAAAAATCTGCGTGATGTTCTAAAAATTTGTAGCAAATCAAGTAATAATAATAATATAATTGTTAAAGTATGAATTTATTCAGTAAACAGGTATATGGATATTGAATGTTACCCATGCCACACTAACATGCCAATTGACTACCTACTGGTGGGTATTTGGTGAGAAGAGTATATAAGGCAATGGACATTGGCTATCATATTGAACACTTTACACATCTAGAAATCTAATTATCAAATAATGTATATATCTTTGTAAACTGTGCCTGTGATGAATTCTATACATCTGTCTCAAGTGAATTCATTTTTTTTGTTTGTTTGTTTTGGCAATACTCCGTCATTTATACCACATGGTTTCCTTAAAGTTTTTGGTTCTCTTCTCCTTAAAATGCAGATAATAATATCTATAATACTAATTTCTTTCTTATTTTTAGAATTAGAGATGGTGTACATCAAGAATATGTCATAATGCTTGGCCCTTAATAGGCACTAAATAAATCTAGCAATTGCTCCTCTGTTTTGCTACTGCTACTGCTCTTCATCTTCCTCCTCAATCCCTTGTCTCTCTCGTTCCTGCCTTCCTGCCTGCCTACTTGCCTGCCTGCCTGCCTGCCTGCCTGCCTTCTTTCCTACCTTCCTACCTTCCTATCTTCACTCATTCTTTTTTTTTCTTAAATTTTAATTCTGGTGTCTTTTGCTATGTATCATTTTAAATATTTATTTAGTAATATATAAAAATATTTGCTTTTATGGCTTTGGGTTATAACATGCTTAGTATGTTTGCAGCTATATATTTTTTTTAATTCTCCATATTTTCTTCCAATAGTATGTAGTTTTTGAAAGTGTGTATATTTTAGGGGGTGCCTGGGTGGCTCAGTCGTTAAGCGTCTGCCTTCAGCTCAGGGCATGATCCCAGAGTCCTCGGATTGAGCCCTGCATCGGGCTCCTTTGCTGGGAGCCTGCTTCTTCCTCTCCCACTCCCCCTGCCTGTGTTCCCTCTCTCGCTGGCTGTCTCTCTCTCTCTCTCTGTCAAATGAATAAATAAAATCTTTATTTAAAAAAAAGGCAAGAAAGTGTGTATATTTTAAATCCACCATAATTTTAAAAGATTTTATTTATTTGAGATGAGCGAGAGCATGAGCAGCAGGGGTGATGGGGGTTTTGGGAGGAGTGGGGGAAACAGAGGGAGAGGGAGAAGCAGGTTCCCAGCTAAGCAGGGAACCCAGCCTGACATGGGGCTCGATCCCAGGACCCCAAGATCATGACCTGAGCCAAAGGCAGATGCTTAACTGAGCCACACAAGCACCCCATAAATCCACCATAATTTTTATGCCTATGTTTGGGCATATGTTTGTTATGAAGTCAAGCTGTGAATTTTTTGATATATATATTATATATATATTATATATATATATTATATATATATATATCACATATCTATAACACGTGTGTGTGTAGCCAATTATCACACAATCACTAATTTAATATCATCTTTGCCATATGCTACATTATCATTGATACATGCATGTCTGTCTAGACCTTATCTGTCCCATTAATGTATTTTTCTGTCTTTCAAAGCACACATTTTTAATTACTGTAACTTTACCATGCTATGACATCTGGTAGAGTATGTTTATTTTCTCTTACTTGAAGTACTTATTTTTTTAAACTCCTTGGATATTTTTGTGTATTTTATTTTACATATGAAATTAAAATCATTTACTACTTTTCTAATGATTTTCTTACAGAATTTTTCTCATAGAATTCTTTAGACAAATGTTGAATTTTCTGACTCCTCAATTTTATGTAACCTTTTTATTATGATTCTTTTTATACTTTGTGCTTTGTATTTTGGGTCACTTCCTTAGTTGTGTCTTTTATATCATATATTCAACCTTCATGTATTTATTTTATTACATGGTATTCTATTGATGAAAAATGTCAGAAATCATATTATGATTACATAAACTTTCTTATTCCTGATTTCTCTTATGCGTAACTGACTTTTCTCTTTCTTCCTTTTCTTTTCTGAATATTTCTGGGGACACTAAATGAAACGTCTTTTTTTAAGGTTTTTTTCTTTGTCCTAATTTTGTATGCATTATATTTAGATTTTTTTTTCATCTTTTTCTTTCATCCTTTTCTTTCATGTTCTACCATGAATGTCTGCTAATCCTTAAATTGGTGTTTCATATTTATTAATGGGAAATGGGTACTCTTTCAAAGGTCGTTAATATTATTTTTAATAATAATGACTAATAATTATATTGCTCTTGCTATATATAAGGCATTTCACAAATGTTAGCTCATTTATTATTATCAACAACCATAGAAGGTTGGCATGTTATCACCATCTTTTTACATTAAGAAAATTATACAGGAAGTGTCAGAATGTGCCCAAGACCACATGACTGTTAAATAGCAGATCATAGATTTGTATAGATGCACCTCACTT
The DNA here is from genome assembly GCF_017311325.1 of Ursus maritimus. NCBI lineage: Eukaryota > Metazoa > Chordata > Mammalia > Carnivora > Ursidae > Ursus > Ursus maritimus. The sequence continues at coordinate 30,943,191 of NW_024426996.1, read as the reverse complement.
ACAAATTGACCTTAACCCCTTTACTAATTTTTTTCTGTAATTCTTTTTATCTGTTTCTTAAGCAGAGTGCCAAATTGTCAACTGTCCTGTAGGATTAGTGGATAGAGATCATACAAGCAGATGGGAATTCCCAAATGACTACTAAAAGCTTTAATCTGGAGATGAAGTTTATTTAGCCACTGGAATTAGTTACTTCTTTTTTATTTCCCCTTATGTACAAATTCTTTCTTTATACCTCATACGATAGTTTGAATTACTTTGGGATCTGCCTCAGTGGTTTTTTTTGTTGTTATTTTTTGTTTTTTGGTTTTTTTTAAAGATTTTATTTTTTATTATTTATTCGACAGAGATAGAGACAGCCAGCGAGAGAGGGAACACAAGCAGGGGGAGTGGGAGAGGAAGAAGCAGGCTCACAGCAGAAGAGCCTGATGTGGGGCTCAATCCCATAACGCCGGGATCACGCCCTGAGCCGAAGGCAGACGCCTAACCGCTGTGCCACCCAGGCGCCCCGGGATCTGCCTCAGTGTTTGATCTCATCACCCAGTCTCCCTAAGAGAGCTCTGTCTAGGAAAGTGTTATAGTTCGCAGTTGTCAGGGCATTATTAACATGAAGACAAGCATTTAAGTACCTGCCCCAAATATTCACAGGGAAAATCTGCCTTGCTAGTCCACAAACTGTCCTTCTTTTGATTATCATAATGATAATTCCCAAAGCAATTTTTGTGAGGAGTTGATACACTGTATGCCACATTAGAGCTACTAAAACATAGTAACACTACTTAACATTATGATGTTTCATCTATACTTTTATCCACTCCTTATCTCTGTGCTTTATTATTATTGGATTAAATGTTAAAAGGGTTTTGAGTAACATTTGCATATGTCAAAATGTACAAATGTTGAATTTTTCTTATAATCTGGTGGTTTTTTGTATATTTAGAGTTGTAGAGCTATTGACAATAGTTTGTCTTTAGAATATCTTACTACCCCCAAAACACCCCACTAATAAGTAGAAGTCACTCCTCATATTCCTCCAAACTTTCTCTTCCTCAGAACTGGGCAGCCATCAGTATACTTTCTGTCAGGTAGAAGGCAAACTAAGACTCATTAAAATTTTCAAGAGTTTATTTGAGCATACATCAGTTAGAATTGGGCAGTGCCAAACCAAAAGTAGGAGCACTCCACCAACAGGAGCTAAGAGAGATGTTTTTGTAGAGAAGATGCAGAAGCAGATCAAAAAAAAATTTTTTTTTAATTGCTATAGTTTAAACAGGTGGTTTATTTAGGATAGCCAAGTTGACTGTTTGTGATTAGTTTTTCTTAATTTTCACTTTCTTGGAGTCGAGTTCATTGATTCTGGCTTAGGTTTTAGTTTGCTTACTAGGCTACCAAGGCATTAAGGCCATCCCAGTCTCCTCATTTAATAAATTTAACACTGTAGGGGTGCCTGGGTGGCTCAGTTGTTAAGTGTCTGCCTTCGGCTCAGGTCATGATCCCAGGGTCCTGAGATCGAGCCCCATGTCGGGCTCCCTGGTCGGCGGGGAGCCTGCTTCTCCCTCTTCTGCTTCCTCTGCTTGTGTTCTCTCTCTCGCTGTCTCTCTCTGTCAAATAAATAAATAAAATCTTTTTTTTAAAAAAACGCTATAACACTGTAAATTTGTCTATTTTAGACATTTCCTATAAATAGAATAATTTGTGGTCCTTTGTGAATTTTTTTTCACTTGGCATAATGTTTGTGGTCTATCCATGTTGTAGCATATATCATTTCATTTTTTATTGCTGAATAATATTCCATTGCAAAAAAATGCACATTTTTCTTATCCATTCATTAGTTGATGGACATTTGGGTTATTAGCAATTTCGTTAATTATAAAATGATTTTTTTTCATGTGCATGTTTACATTTCTATTTGGTATATACCCAGAAGTAGAATTGCTTGGACATATCTTAACATTTTGACAAACTTCCAAACTGTTTTCCAAAGTAACTGTACAATTCTACATACCCACCAGTAGAGTGCATTACGATTCTAGTTTCTCCACATTTTCTTGCATCCTTTTGATTATAACCAACCCAGTGGATCTAAAGGGGCATCTCATTACTTTGTTTATTTACATTTCACTAATGACTAAGGATGTTGATCATTTTTTTCATGTGCATATTGGCCATTTGTGTATGTACTTTGGAAAAATGTATTCAAATCCCTTTGCCCATTTAAAAAGTGGGTTTTGTCTTTTTACTGTTTAGTAAGACTTCTTTATATATTCTGGAAACTAGACCCTCATCAGATACATGATATGAAAGTATTTTCTCCCGTGATGTGGGTTATGTTTATTATTCTATTTCATGATGGAATCCTTCACAATACGAAAGTCTTCAATTTTAATGAAATCTAATTTGTTTTCCTTTGGTTACTAATATGTTGTATTACCTTGATTGACTTTCAAATGTTAAACCAAACTTGCTTTCCTGGAATAAATCCTACTTTGTAGTTAAGTGGCATTTTTTATAGTCCTAAATTGGTTTGCTAGAATTTTATTGAAGCTTTTTGCTTCTTGGTCAAAGAAATACTGGTCTGAAGTTTTCTTCTTGTGATGTATTTTTCTTGTTTTGGTGTTAGGGTAATACCATCCTCATAAAAAGAATTGTAAAATATTCCCTCCTCTTCTATTTTATGAAGGAGTTTGTGAAGAGTTGGTATCAATTCCTCCTTTAATGTTTGTTAGAATTCACCATTGAAGCCATCTGGGCCTGGACTTTTCTTTGTAAAATGCATTTTTGTTGCAAATTACAATGTCCTGTTATAGGTCTAATTAGGTTTTTTTTTTTTTTTTTTTAGTCATTTTGCTAGTTTGTCTTTCTATGAATGTGTTCATTTTACCTAACTGATCTAAATTATTAGTACATGGATGTTCATAGTGTTTCCTTAAATCCTTTTCATTTCTGTAAAGTTGTTTTTATGTCTTGTCTTTTATTCGTGGTTATAATAATTTGAGTTTTCCTTTTTTTTTTTTTTTTGGTATGATCTATCTAGCTATAGGCTTATTTTTTTAAAGATTTTATTTATTTATTTATTTGACAGAGAGAGACAGCCAGCGAGAGAGGAAACACAAGCAGGGGAGTGGGAGAGGAAGAAGCAGGCTCCCAGTGGAGCAGAGAGCCCAATGCAGGGCTCGATCCCAGGACCCTGGGATCATGCCCTGAGCTGAAGGCAGATGCTTAATGACTGAGCCACTCAGGCACCCCATGTTTATCATTTTTTAACCTTTTTTGTGTTTCTTTTTTTATTATTATTATAATTTTTATTATATTATGTTAGTCACCATACAGTACATCCCTAGTTTTTAATGTAAAGGTCAGTGATTCATTAGTTGCGCATAACACCCAGTGCACCATGCAATATGTGCCCTCCTTACTACCCATCACAAGCCTATCCCATCCCCCTACCCCCCTCCCCTCTGAAGGCTTCAGTTTGTTTCTCAGAGTCCATAGTCTCTCATGCTTCATTCCCCCTTCTGATTACCCCCCTTTCTTTATCCCTTTCTTTCGCTACCGATCTTCCTAGTTCTTATGTTCCATAGATGAGAGAAATCATATGATAATTGTCTTTCTCTGCTTGACTTATTTCACTTAGCATTATCTCCTCCAGTGCGATCCATGTTGCAGTAAATGTTGATAAGTCGTACTTTTTGATAGATGAGTAATATTCCATTGTATATATGGACCACAACTTCTTAATCCAGTCATCTGTTGAAGGGCATCTTGGTTCCTTCCACGATTTAGCTATTGTGGACAATGCTGCTATGAACATTGGGGTGCATATGGCCCTTCTCTTCACTACGTCTGTATCTTTGGGGTAAATACCCAGTAGCGCAATGCCTGGATCACAGGGTAGCTCAATTTTTAACTTTTTAAGGGACTTCCACACTGTTTTCCAGAGTGGCTGTACCAACTTGCATTCCCACCAACAATGTAGGAGGGATCCCCTTTCTCCACATCCTCTCCAACAATTGTTGTTTCTTGCCTTGTCACTTTTTGCCATTCTAACTGGCGTAAGGTGGTATCTGAGTGTGGTTTTGATTTGAATTTCCCTGATGGCTAATGATTTTGAACATGTTTTCACGTGTCTGTTAGCCATTTGTATGTCATCATTGGAAAAGTGTTCATATCTTCTGTCCATTTCTTGATTTGTTTCTCGCATATTGAGTTTGAGAAGTTCTTTGTAGATCTTGGATACCAGTCTTTTATCTGTAGTATTATTTGCAAATATCTTCTCCCATTGCGTGGGCTGCTTCTTTGTTTTTTTGACTGTTTCCTTGGCTGTGCAGAAGCTTTTTATCTTGATGAAGTCCCACAAGTTCATTTTATCTTTTGTTTCTCTTACCTTTGGAGATGTGTCATGAAAAAGGTTGCTTTGGCCGATGTCGTAGAGGTTGCTGCCTATGTTCTCCTCTAGAATTTTGATGGATTCCTGTCTCACATCGAGGTCTTTCATCCATTTGGAGTTTATTTTTGTGTATGGTGTGAGAGAGTGGTCAAGTTTCATTCTTTTGCATGTAGCTGTCCAATTTTCCCAGCACCATTTATTGAAGAGACTGTCTTTTTCCCACCGGATGTTTTTTCCTGCTTTATCAAATATTAGTTGCCCAAAGAGCCGAGGGTCCATTTCTGGGCTCTCTATTCTGTTCCATTGGTCTATGTGTCTGTTTTTGTGCCAGTACCATGCTGTCTTTGTGATCACAGCTTTGTAGTACAGCTCGAAATCCGGCATTGTGATGCCCCCAGCTTTGTTTTTCCTTTTCAACAGTTCCTTGGAGATTCGGGGCCTTTTCTGGTTCCATACAAATTTAAGGACTATTTGTTCCAGTTCTTTGAAAAATGTCCTCGGTATTTTGATCGGGATAGCATTGAAAGTGTAGATTGCTCTGGGTAGCATGGACATTTTAACTATGTTAATTCTTCCAATCCATGAGCATGGAATATCTTTCCATCTTTTTATGTCTTCCTCAATGTCTTTCAAGAGTGATTTATAGTTTCTAGAATATAGGTCCTTTACGTCTCTGGTTAAGTTAATTCCAAGGTAACGTATGGTTTTTGGTGCTATTGTAAATGGGATGGATTCCCTAATTTCTCTTTCTTCGGTCTCGTTATTCGTGTATAGAAATGCAACTGATTTCTGAGCATTGATTTTGTATCCCGCCACGTTACTGAATTGCTCTATAACTTCTAATAGTTTGGGAGTGGCTTCTTTTGGGTTTTCCATATAGAGTATCATGTCATCTGCAAAGAGAGACATTTTGACTTCTTCTTTGCCAATTTGAATACCTTTGATCCCTTTTTGTCGTCTGATTGCTGTTGCAAGGACTTCTAGTACTATGTTGAATAATAGTGGCGAGAGTGGGCATCCTTGTCGAGTTCCTGATCTTAAGGGAAAGGCTTCCAGCTTTTCCCCATTGAGAATAATATTTGCAGTAGGCTTTTCATAGATGGCTTTTATGAGATTGAGAAATGTACCTTCTATTCCTACACTCTGAAGGGTTTTAATCAGGAAAGGATGCTGTATTTTGTCAAAGACGTTTTAACCGCTGTGCCACCCAGGCGCCCCAATGCTTTTTCTGCATCTATTGAGAGGATCATATGATTTCTGGCTTTTTTCTTGTTGATAAAATCTATGACACTGATAGATTTGCGAATGTTGACCTACCCTTGCAACCCAGGGATAAATCCCACTTGGTCATGATGGATAATCCTTATAATGTACTGTTGGAGTCTATTAGCAAGGATCTTGTTGAGAATTTTGGCATCCATATTCATTAGGGAAATCGGTCTGTGATTCTCCTTTTTGATGGGGTCTTTGCCTGGTTTGGGGATCAAGGTAATATTGGCCTCATAGAATGAGTTTGGTAGCTTTCCTTCTGTTACTATTTTTTGAAATACTTTAGGAGAATAGGTATTATTTCTTCTTTGAATGTTTAGTAGAATTCCCCGGGAAAACCATCAGACCCTGGCGTTTTGTTTTTTGGAAGGTTCTTAATCACTGTTTCAATCTCTTCATAATTAACTGGCCTGTTTAAAAAATAAATTTCTTCCTGTTTCAATCTTGGTAGTTTATAGGTTTCCAGGAAGTCCTCCATCTCTTCCAATTGCTTAATTTATTGGCATAAAGCTGTTGATAAAAGTTTCTAATGATCCTTCCTATTTCATTGTTGTTGAGGTCCAACTCGTCTAGTATGGCATTCAAAGCTCTTGTTTCTTTGTTGATTTTCTGCTTAGGTGATCTGTCTATTGCTGGTAGTGGAGTGTTGAGGTCCCCTACTGTTAATGTATTTTTATCTATATGTCTCTTTATTCTAGTTAAGAGTTGGCTTGTGTATCTTGCTGCTCCCCTGTTGGGGGCATATATATTTATAATTGTCATCTCCACTTGTTGGATACATCCTTTAAGAATAATATAGTGCCCTTCTGCATATCTAACTATAGTCTTTAAAATCCAATCATGTCTGATATGAGAATTGCTACCCCAGCTTTCTTTTGAGGTCCATTCACGTGAAAGATGGTATTCCATCCCTTTACTTTCACTCTGGATGTATCTTTAGGTTCAAAATGAGTCTCTTGTAGACAGCAAATGGATGGGTCATGTCTTTTTATCCAATCTGCAACCCTGTGGCACATTATGGGAGCATTTAGGCCATTTACATTGAGACTGATTATTGAGAGATATAATTTTAATGATGCCATGTTGCCTGTAAAATCTTTGTTTCCATAGATTGTGACTTTCTGTTCTGTATCACTCTTGGCACATTTTTACCTTCATAGAACCCCCCTTAATATCTCCTGTAGGGCTGGTTTCGTGGTTACGAAATTGGTCACTGACTGGCGATTCTGGAATGTCTTTATCTCTCCATCAATTCTGAATGACAGCCTTGCTGGATAAAGGATCCTTGGCTGCATGTTTTTCTCTGAAAGAGCTTTAAAAATGTCCCCCCCCCAACCCTTTCTCTCATTCCAGGTCTGTGTAGACAGGTCTGATGTAATTCTGATACCTTTGCCTTGGTACGTGAGAAATTTGTTTGCCCTGGCCACTTTCAATACTGTATCCTTGGATCTAATATTTGCGAATTACACTATGATGTGACATGGCGTAGGTTTGCCATGGTTGAGCTTGGGAGGGGTCCTCTCTGCGTCTTGGACACGAATGCTTGTTTCCCTCGCTAGATTAGGGAAGTTTTCAGCTACAATTTGTTCAAATATCTCTTCTAGACCTCTCTTTTTCTCCACCCCCTCGGGGATGCCAATGATTCTGACATTGGAACGTTTCATTGAGTCAGTAATCTCCCGTTACCTACATTCTTGAGATTGGATTTTTTTGAGCCAAGTTTCTATTTTAGCTTTCTCTTCTACTAACCCATCCTCCAATTCACCGATACGTTCTGCCTCATTCACCCTGGCCATCTGAGCATCTAGTTTTGCCTGCATTTGATTCATAGAATTTTTAATTTCTGCCAGATTCGCTTTCATTTCAGCCCTTAGAGATTCTATATTCTCATTAACATTTTCGTTAATACTTTTTTTAAGTCTACACATCATCTTGACCATTGTTACTCTGAACTCCATTTCTGATAATTTGGTTACATCCATATCCATTAGTTCTGTGGCAGAGGCCACAGACTCATTGTCTTTTCTTTGCTGGGGGGGATTTCTCCTTCTCGTCATTCTGATGAGGAGAGGTTGCGGGGTTGTCCAGAGCCCAAATTATTGACCAGGACCCAGGCAGTGTGCACTTTTTTTATAGGGACCTTAGGGATGTGGGCTTCTTGATTTTTCAGCCTGCCTTCTGGGAGAGGGGCCTGCAGCACTGATACTCACGCAACCCTGTTTGGGTAGAGTCTCTGGGTCCCCTGCGAGGAGGAATGGGGTTGGGCACACTGGGAGCCGGTGTTTCCAGGCTTTTGTTCTCTGGCGGCTTTCCCTGGTGGTTTGCTGTGCCTCTTCTGAGAGTCAGAGCAGCAGTGGCTGAATCTCAGCCTCTGTCTCAGAACAGAGGGATCTCGGACCGTTCTCCACTGATGTTCTGGCCACTTTAACTCTGTTTCTGTTGGTGCTGCTCAACCCTGCAGTGTCCCGGGATGTGCGCCCCACAGCTGGCGTCCCAGCCCTCACTTCCAGGGCCGGCGCGTCTCTGTCCTTTGTGTTTCTAACACCGCCAGCCACCAGCCACCCCCGCGTGCTCCCGGAGCTCCGTTTCAGTGTGGTTCGAGTACTCCAGAGCTCTGTTTTTCAGACTGGTCGTGTGCATTCCCTGGCTCACGGTCTCAGTCTGCTCTCTCGTGGGTGCCGGTCCACGAGTCCGCCTGCTCCCCAGTGCAGGTGGCTACCACTTCCCGGCGCCTGAACGCGGTGGCTCCCTCCACCTTCCATTTATCTTCCCATATCTGTGCCTGGATTCATGGCTTCCCGCTTCGTACCTCAATACTCAGCGCTGGTGATGTTCATTTGTAGAGATCCAGATATATCTTCCTGCATCTCAGGCTGATTCCGTGGATGTTCAGGCTGGTCTGGTACCTATCCAGCTCGACTCAGGGGACCGGCTGAAAAAGGGGACCCCTACTCCTCCACCATCGTAACTCCTCCCCCCCAACCTTTTTTGAAAACCAACTTTTTTTGTTGTTATTTTCTCCCAATGGTGTCCTATTCCCTATTTCACTTAGCTGTAATCTAATCGGTATTATTTCTTTTCTTTCTCTTTGCTTCGCATTACTTTGATCATTTTTAATTCCATAAGGTGGAAAGTCAGGTTACTGACTAAAGTACTTTCTTGTTTTAATTTTTTTTTATTCTATTTTGTTCTATTCTATTCTATTCATTTTTTGAGAGAGAGTGGGTGAGCAGGGGAGGTTGGGCAGAGGGAGAGGGCAAGAGAATCTTAAGCAGGCTCCACGCTCAGGACAGAGCCTGACACAGGGCTCAGTCTCAGGTTTCTGAGATCATGACCTGAGGTGAAATCAAGTCAGACACTTAACTGACTGACACATCCGGGCACCCTGAGATCTTTCATGTTTTTAAATATAGGTATTTGTAATTACACATTTCTCTCTAAGCACTGTTTTAGAAGAATCTCATTAGATTCAGTATTTTTTGTTTTGTTTTCACTCATCTTAAAGTATTTTCTAATTTCCCTTTGAGTCCCTCCTTGTTCTGTTGGTTTTCTAGGAATGTGTTGTTTAACTTCCAGATATTTGGGAGTTCTCCTAATTTCTTTTATTTTTTAAATTTTTATTTATATTTCAGTTAACATACAGTGTAATATTAGTTTCAGGTATACAATATAGTGATTCAACACTTCCATACAACACCCAGTGCTCATCAAAGTACACTCCTTATTCTATCAACTATTTCACCCATCCCCCCAACTTACCTACCCCCTTAGGAACCATCAGTTTGTCTCTATAGTTTAAAAGTTTGAGTTTCTTGGTTTGTCTCTCTCTCTTTTTTCCCCCCTTTGCTTGTTTGTTTTGTTTCTTAAATTCCACATAGGAATGAAATCATATGGTATTTGTCTTTCTCTGATTGATATAGCACTTCTTTATCCATTCATCAGTCAATGGACACTTGGGCTGTTTCCATAATTTGGCTATTGTAGATAATGCTGCTATAAACATCAGGACGCGTATATCCCTTTGAATTAGTATTTTTGTATTCTTTGGGTAAATACCTAGTAATACAATGGCTGGATCATCGTAGTTCTATTTAAGAAAAAAATAAGTTCTCCTAATTTCTGTCTTTCTTTTCTAATTTTAATTCCATTGTAGTCAGAGAACATATTTTTATTTCAAAATTTAATTATATTGCACCCTATTTTATGAGCTAGAATGAAGTTTATCCTGAAGAATGTTGCATGTGCACTTGAGAAAAACATGTATCATGCTGTTGTTATTGGGAGCATTGTATGTTTGTTTGTTAGAACTAGGTTTATAGTGTTGTTTAAGTCTACTTTTTTGGTTGGTATTCTACCTAGTTTTCTCTCAGTTTTTTAAGTGGGATAATAGTTTCCAACTGTCATTGAATTGTCTATTCCTCTCTTCTGTTTTGTCATACTTTGTCTTATGTTTTGGGGACTATTGTTAGGTGCACGTATTATTCCATTTTTCTGCTAGATTAACTTTTATCATTTTAAAATGTCCCTCTGTATTTAAAATAAATTTTTGTCAAAGTCTGTTTCTTTCTGATAATAATGTAGCCCATCCCACCTCTCCTTGGTTATTGTTTGTGTGGCAAATATTTTTTTATTATTACATTTTCATCTCTGTGTGTGTTTGAATCTACCGTATGTATACCACAGACAACATATAGTTGAATAATGTTTGGTTTTGTTTTGTTTTGTTTTTATCTTGTCAAAAACCTTGTCAAAAATGCAATTTTAATTCATACATATGCTATTAGTGTATTTTATTTAATAAAATGTAGAAAGGCACACACTTTTAGCTTCTTATTAATCATTACCTTTTACTTAAACAGTCAAATAGGATTTGCTGCTCAGAAGTTAAATATTTTGTTGTCCCCCAGAAGATTAGCAATGTGTGTTGATGAATGTGAGCCTTGTCTCTTAGCTCTTGCTTCCTTTTAAATCTATGCTGCCAATCTCTGACTTTTGATTAGAATGTTTAGTCTATTTGCATTTTACATGGTTATTTATTCTTTTTTGTTAAAAAGATACTTTCTAGTATACCATTTTTAATCTTTTTTCTCCTTTTATTATGTATTTTGAGTTATTTGCTTAGAGGTTGATCTGGGAATTACAATTAGCATCTTATCCTAAAACAGTGAAGTTCATGTCTATACTTATTTAATTGGAATAGTATACAATAAATCTGCTGCAGTATGGCCCTATCATACCCCTCTTGTTTGTGCTATTTTTGCTATAGCACCTAATCTTTTTATACTAAAACAGCAACAAGATAACTTTATAATTTTTGCTTTGTGTAGTCATCTTTCAAATTGAAAAGGAACAGAAAGTATTTATTAAAAAACATTTAAAGTAAAAAACAGAACAAATATAAATATCAACAACTCCTTGTCAGAGAAGTGAGATCATAGAGCAAACTGTCACCCCCAAAATTGGAAAGACAGAAAGTCACATACAGAAAATCACATTTACTGGAGCAGAAACCCACAAGAAGAAACATCCATGAGAAATAGAGCCATGATAGGAAAATCTGAACTCTTACTGTGCTGGAGGCTCAGTGTAGACGAGTGAGTTAAAAACTTTGGGACGATCCAGTGTTACAGAGGCCCTCACACTTTTGCGGATTTTACCTCCAGAAACTACCAAGTCCTTATGGTGAATATTGAAGAAAATATCCCCTTGTGCTTTGGCAGTGGACAGGGGAAAGTAACCATCTTAAAATATGCCAGAACATTCTGTTCCCAACAAGGCCTCAGGAGAAACTATTTTCCTGAACCTAATCTGCTCTGGTTATATCACAAGCTGACCTACCCGGGGGAAGAGAAAAACCCAACTCCAGCTTCTTGTAGCAGTCCATGTGAGGGAAGCAAAATACATGATTCTAGATCTCTCTAAGAATTCTAAACCACCTGAGGTGGGAAGGAAATTGAGAACTAGTGACTTCACAGGCCAAGGATACAGACTCACCAAGACTGAGCCTTAATCACAAGACTATCAAATACTTTCCTTCCCCCACACCCTATCACTACAAGCATATTTACTTTGGTTCCTTTTATCCAGTACATTATTTTGGCCTTTCAACAAAAATTACAAGTCATAATAACAGGAAAAAACACAATTTGAAGAAACTGAACAAGCACCAGAACCACAGTCAGATATTTCAGGAATGTTGCAATTATTACCAGGAATGTTCTTAAACTAATTAATATGCCAACAGCTATATGAAAAAAATAGACAATAAACAATAAAAGATGGATAATATAAGCAGAAAGGTAGAAATTCAAAAAAATCAAAAAGAAATGCTAGGGTTACAAATACTATAACAGGAATGAAAATGATGTGATGGGCTTATAAGTAGATTGGACATGGGTGAAGAAAGAACCTCTGAGCTTATAGATTTGACATTAGAAACTGCCAAAGCTTAAAAGCAAATTTTAAAAGACTGGGAGGAAAAAATGAATAGAATATCCAAAGACTGTGGGACAACAAGAAAAAAGCATAATGTATGCATAATGGGAACACCAGAAAGAGAAGACGGAAAGGGACAAAAGTAATATTTGAAGCAATAATGACTGAGATTTTCCTACAAATTAATGTCAGACTCTAAACAACTTATCTGGGAGGTCTAGAGAACACCAGGGTAGATGCAAAGCATAACAAAAGCCAAAGAATGACAATAAAAACCTACCCCAAGGCATATCATGTTTAAACTTCCAAAAATCAACAATATAGAAAAAAAATAGTGAAGAAGCCACAGGAGAAAACATTCTCCCTATAGGAGAAGAAACATAAGAATTACATCTAACTTCTTTTCAAAAACCATGTGAGCAAGAAGAGAGTGGGGGAAATATTTAAACTGTTCAGAGAACAAAACCACAATGTAGAATTGTATATTATATAAAATTATTCTTCAAAGGG
>NW_024426996.1:30886577-30930581 GCF_017311325.1 Ursus maritimus | reverse complement strand
AAGTAAACACTTTCTCAGGCAAACAAGAATCGAAGGATTTTTTGCCTGTAGACCTGCCTTATGAGAAATGTGAAAAGAAGCTCATAAGAAAGAAAAGAATATAGGTCAAAAACTTAGAGCTAAATAAAAAAAATAAGAGCATCAGAGAAAGAATAATGAAGATAAAATAAAATTTATTCTTTTAAATCTTAATCTAATAGATGAGTTTGTTCAAAATAATAGCAACAATATATTCAATTATGCATGCTTATGTGTATATATACCATAAGTACAATGTTTATGCATTTGTGCATAAGAATATAATAGCTAAATTATGGAAGGAGCCGAGATGCCCCCAACAGATGACTTGATTAAGAAGATGTGGTCCATCGGCACTGGAGGAGATAATGCTAAGTGAAATAAGTCAAGCAGAGAAAGACAATTATCATATGATTTATCTTATCTATGGAACATAAGAACTAGGAAAATCGGTAGGGGAAGAAAGGGATAAAGAAAGAGGGGTAATCAGAAGGGGGAATGAAGCATGAGAGACTATGGACTCTGGGAGGCAGGCTGGGTGCTTGGGGGGGGGGGATGGGATGGACTGGTGATGGGTAGTAAGGAGGGCACGTATTGCATGGTGCACTGGGTGTTATGCGCAACTAATGAATCATCGAACTTTACATCAGAAGCCAGGGATGTACTGTATGGTGACTAACATAATATAATAAAAAAACATTAAAAAAAGAAGAAGAAGAAGAAGATGTTGTCCATATATACAATAGAATATTAGCCATCAGAAAGAACGATTACCCAACATTTGCAGCAACATGGGTGGGACTGGAGGAGATTATGCTAAGTGAAATAAGTCAAGCAGAGAAAGACAATTATCATATAGTTTCACTCATTTATGGAATGTAAGAAGTAGCAGGAAGATCGGTAGGAGAAGGAGGGGAAGAATGAAGAGGGGGGTAAACAGAAGTGGGAATGAACCATGAGAGACTATGGACTCTGGGAAATAAACTGAGGGCTTCAGAGGGGAGGGGGTGGGGGAATGGGATAGGCCGGTGATGGGTATTAAGGAGGGCACATATTGCATGGAGCACTGGGTGTTATACGCAAATAATGAATCATGGAACACTACATCAAAAACTTAAGGATGTACTGTATGGTGACTAACATAACATAATAAAAATTATTATAAAAAAAGAATATATATAAATGTTTATATATAAGTGAATAAGTGGTAGCAATGATACTAGGTACTTGCACTAACCATGAAGGGTTATAGTGTTAGTTGAAATAGACTTGAGTTAGCTCTAAGTGCATATTGCAAACTACAGAGGAACCACCAAAAAGTGAAAAGTATAATTGATACACTAAGAAAGGAGGGAAAGTGAAATCATATAAAATGAACAGTTAAAATCACAAAGTCAGAAAAAGTGTGGAAGACAAAAATAGAGACAAAAAAAGCAACAAATAGAAAACAGTAATAAATATGGTGGGTTATAAAACAACCATATTGATACTCACATTTAATGTCTTAGATTTAAATAAACTACTTAAAAGAGATTGTCAAAGCGGATCAAAAAAAAAAAAACATGGCCAACTTTATGTTGTCTACAAAAGACCCACTTTAAATATAAAGACATATAAATATTAAAAGTAAAAGGATGGAGAAAGATATGACATGGCAACACTAATCAGAAGAAAGCAAGAGCAGCTAAATAATAATTTCAGACAGGGCAGACTTCAAGGAAGATTATTGCAGATAAAGAGGGAGATTACATAATAATAAAAGAGTTGGTACTCCCAGAAGACATAGTGAATCTTAATGTGTATGCACCTAATCACAGGAATCAAAATATGTGAGGCAAAAACTAACAGAACTCAAAGAGAAACAGATGAACCCACTATTATGGTTGGAAACTTGAACCAACTGTCAGAAATGGAAAGATCCAACAGGCAGAAATCAGTAACAGCCTAGTTGAACACAACACCATTAATCAACTGGATGTAACTGACATCTATAAACTACTTCATCTCACATTAGAATTCACATTTTTCTAAAGCTCACATGGAATGTTCACCTAAGATTGACAAAATTTTGGGCTGGAAAACATACTTTTACAAATTTAGAAGAATGAAAATCATATAGTGTCTATTTGTGGACCACAATGGAATTAAATTAGAAATCAGTAACAGAAAAATAGCTGGGGAATCCCAAAATACATGAAGATTAAACGACAAAATTCTAAACAAAGCATAGGTCAAAGGTGATCTCAAAGAAGATTTAAAAATATTTTGACAGACAGGGATACCACTATACTAAGAAGAAAGACCCAAAAAATATTTTGAATAAAAACACAACATCAAAATGTATGGGAAGCAGAGAAAACAGTGTTAGAGGGAAATTTACAGTATTGAATACATGTATTAGGAAAGAAGAAAGATCTAAAGTCAATCACCTAAGCTTCCATCTTCGGAAACTGGAAAAACAATAGCCAATTAAACCTGAAGTAAGCAGAAGAAGAGTAATAATAAAAATTAGAGCATCAGTCAATGAAATTAAAAATAAAATTAATGGAGAAAAATAAAACCAAAAGCTGGGTCTTTTAAAAAAATCCATTAAATCAATAAGCCTGTAGCCAAGCAACTAAGAAGAAGAAAAAAGACACAATTCAATACTAATATCAAAAAGAAAAGGGGAAATATCACTACAAATCCCAAGAACATTACAATGATAATAAAAGAATATTATGAATGACTCTGTGCTCACGAATTGGATAATATAGATTAAATAGACCACTTGCTTTAAAGTTATGAGTTGCCAAGATTCACATAAAAAGAAATAAATATTTGAATAGGCTTATACTTAATAAAAAATTAATAATCTTACAAAACAAAAAACACCAGGCCCATATGAGTTCACTGATAAATTCTAGTAAACGTTTATGGAAGAAATTATATCAGTTCTCTACAATCCTTTCCAGAGGATAAAAGCAGAGGCAATACTTTCTAATTTACTGTATGAGGTCAGCATTATCAAAACCAGACAAAATTATTAGAGGAAAAGAATACTCTCAGGTACTTAAATGTAAACATCCTCAACAAAATATTAGCGAATTGAATCCAACAATATATAAAAAGAATTATACACCAAAACCAAATGGAATTAATTGCAGACATTCAAGGATAGGTCAACATTTAAAAATCAATTAATCATATCAACAGGCCAAGAAAAATCATGTGATCCTATCAATAGATGTAGAAAATGCCCATTTGTGATAAAATGTTTCAGCACACTAGGAATAAAGAACTTCCTCAACTTGATGAGGAACTTCTACCAGCCAACCAACAACCAAAAAAACCCCTACAGCTGACATTATATTTATTGGCAAGAAATTTGAAGCTTTTGCACCAAAATCAGGAATAGGCAAAGACATCTTCTCTCACAACTGCATTTCAGCATTGCCCTAGATATCCTAGCTAATGCAATAAGACAAGATAAGGAAATAAAAGGTATACAGATTAAGAGAAATAAAACTCTTTGTTTGCAGATCACATGATGGTTTACATAGACAATCCAAAAGAGTAAACAAACAATAACAACAACAAAATCCCTGTTGGAACTAATAAGTGATTGTAGCAAGGTTGGAGGATACAAGGCTAATGTTAAAAAATCAGTCACTCCCCTCCATTCCAGCAATGAACAATTGGAATTGGAAATTACACAGAATCATTTATATTAGCAGCCCCCAAATGAAATACTTAGGCATAAAATCTAGCAATATATGTACAAGATCAATGTGAAGAGAACTGCAAAACTCTAAAGATTGAAATAACTAAGAATTGTGCAAAGTCATGTGACTGACACTACTTAACATCAACATTCTGTAAGGCTCCAGTAATCAAGATATTGTGGTACTAGTGAAAGACAAATCAATCAGGAACAAAATAGAGAGCACAGAAATAGACCCACATAAATGTAAGCAACTGATCTTTCACAGAGAAGCAATAACAATACAAAGGGGAAAAGACAGTCTTTTCAACAAATGGTGCTGAAAAAACTACCATCTACATGCAAAAAAAAACTGAATCTCGGCACAAACCTTAGCCTTTCACAAAAAAATAATTCAAAATGGAACACAGACCTAAAAGTAGAATGCAAAATTATAAAACTCATAGAAAATAACAGGAGAAAACCTAGATGACCTTTTGTATGGCAGCGACTTTTTAGATACAATACCAGAGTCACAATCTCTGAAATAAAGAATTGATGAGCTAGACCTCACTTAAATTAAAACTTTTGTTCTATAAAAGACAATATCAAAAGAGTGAGAAGATAAGCCACAGACTAGGAAAAAATATTTGCTGATAAAAATGTATGAAATGTAAAATAGAACTCCTAAAATTTACAATAAGAATAAATAGCCTGATTAAAAAATGAGCAAAACATCTGGACTTTTAATAGGGATTACATTAAATCTTATAGATTGTTTGGGGTAGAATGGGCATCTTAGCAATATCAATTCTTCCAGTCCATGACCATGAATATCTTTCCATTTATTTGTGTCTTTTGAAATTTTCTTTCATTAATGTCTTATAGTTTTCAGTGTATAGTTTTTTACCTTCTTTGTTAAATTTATTCCTATTTTGTTCTTTTTTATTCAATTGTAAATGGAATTGTTTTCTTAATTTCTCTTTCTGATAGTTTGTTATTAGTGTATAGAGACACAACAGTTTTTTGTGTATTGATATTTTATCCTGAAAATTTACTCAATTTCTTGACTAATTCTAATTCTTTTTGCTGGAGTCTTAAGGATTTTCTATATATAATATATTATCTATAAATAGTGACAGTTTTATTTTTTTCTTTTCCAATTAGGATGTTTTTATTCCTTTATATTGATGATTGATTGATTGATTGATTGTTCTGTGTAGGCCTTCTAATACTATGTTGAATGGAAGTGGCAAGAGTGGGCATCTTTGTCTTGTTCCCGATCTTAGAGGAAAGTCTTTCAGCTTTTCACCATTAAGTATGATATTATCTGTGACCTTGTCATAAGTGCCCTTTATTAAATTGAAGAACATTCTCTGTATACCCACTTTCTTGAGAGTTTTTATTGTAAATGGATGTTGAATTTTGTCAAAAGTTCTTATTTGCATCTGTTGATATGATATGATTTTTATTCTTCATTTGTGATGTTATGTATTACATAGATTCACTTGCAGATGTTGAACTATCCTCTATTCCTGGAATAAATCCCACTTAATCATGGTGTATGATCTTTTTAATGTGTTGTTGAATTTGTGTTTGTTAATATTTTGTTTAGGATTTTTGCATCTGTGTTATAAGGATATCAGTATATAATATTCTTTTCTTGTGGAGTCCTTGTCTGGTTTTGGTATAAGCATAATTCTGGCCTTATGAAATAAGTTTAACTGTGTTCCTTCACCTTCTATTTTTTTAAGAGTTTGAGAATGATTGGCATTAATTTTCCTTAGATGTTTGGTAGAATTCACCAGTGAAGCGATCTTGTCCTGGACTTTGTTTGTTGGGAGGTTTTGATTACTGATTTGATATTTTTACTACTTATTTGTTCTAATTTTCTATTTCTTCATGGTTTAATCTTTGTGGTAATATGTTTCTATGAATTTTCCATCTCTTTTAGGTTATCAAATTTGTTGGTATATAATTGTTCACAGTAGTATCTTATCATTCTTTTTATATCTTTCATTTTTGAAAAATCGTTTTGTTGGACATTTGCTTCTTTCATCTCTTTGAATAGTTAATCTTCTTCTGGAAACCTCAGTTTTCAATAAGAAATCAGTTGTTTATTTTATTAATTATTTATTATACATTATAAATCATTTTTCCCCAGCTACTCCCAAAATTCTATTTTTGGCAATTTCACTATAATGTGTGTGGGTGTAGATTTCCTTGAATCTAACCTACTTAGAACTTATTGAGTCTTTTGGTATGGATATAAGTTTTTCATCAAATTTGTTAAGTTTTTTTGCTCCATTAATTCTTCAAATATTCCTTATGCCACCTTCTCTGTCTTCTCTTCTCCTGGGACTCCCATTAAGTGAATATTGTTAGGCTCAATGATGTCTGTGTTAGACTTAAAAATGGTCTCCCAAAAGATATCCATGTCAAATCCTTGGAACCAGTAAATATTATCTCGGAAAAAGGGACTTTGCACATTAACTAATTAAGCTAATAATCTTGGAGATGAGATCATTCTGGATTATCCAGGAGGGCCATAAATGAAGTGACAGTTGTTTTTTGAGAGATACAGGAGGAGAATAGATAGAAGATAAGGAGGCAATATGAAAGCAGGTACAGATATTAGATCTTTGCAGCCCAACTAATGCCAACAGACACCAAAATCTTCAAGAAGCAGACAACAGATTCTCTCTTAATCCCCAGATAGAATATAACCTTGGCAATACCTTGATTTGGCTTTGGCCTCCAGAAAGAAAGAATAAGTTTCTGTCATATTAAGCCACCAAGTTTGTCATGTTTTGTTATGGCAGGTTAAGGAAATGAATACCTGTCTCACAGGTCTCTGGGGCAGTGTTCATTTTTCTTTATTCCTAGTTCTCATACTGGATAATCTCAATTGCCTGAGGTAGCTATATTATATAGTACAAACGAGAGGATGACAAAACTCTTAAAAAAATATCTGGATAATGTGATATCCATAGGGGGTTTTGAAAGTATTCATATTTTGATTATATTTCTCCAGCCAAATTGGCTGATTTTTTTTTTTTTTTGCCTTGAATTTGCTGCCGAGGCGGCTATTTTTTTTTTTTATTTCAGTATTGTACTTTTCAATCCTAGAAATTTCAATTTCTCTATCTCTTTTTTCATATTCACTATTTGGTAAGTCACCTTTATCATATTTTAATTCTTTACATATGGTTTCATTTTGTTCTTTGAACATATTTATAATGCTCCTTTAAAATCCTATCTAGTAAGCTCAAAATCTGGGCCCATAAGATAGCTCCTGTTGAATCATTTTCTTCTTTTGTAGGAGCCAAACATCTTTGTTTGTTTCCATTCTCATAATTTTTGTCCATCATTTTAAATGAGCAACTAGAAATCAGATTCCCCTCTCCCTAGGATTTTTTTTTCATGTTGTTGACATTACTGTTAATTTGCACAGTGACTCTCCTGGACTAATTCTTTAAATCTGTGTTCTTTGTCATTCGTGAGCACAGAAATCTATGCTTAATTAGCTCATTGGTTCACTGTAGTTTTTCTTATATTCCATGAACCAGTAAGACTCCCAACCTTTGCTGAGGGTTTCTGCATGTATGTTTGGTAAGTGTTAGGTGATATGGCAAGTACTTTATAACTCTGTCTTAGGTTTCACTTTCTATGTATGCAGAACTTCAAGTTCAGTCAGAGACAAGAGATTACGACCTTCTTAAGACTTTCCTAGGCATGTACACACACCAGTTCATGACCATAAACTTGTATATTCCCAGGAATTTATTAATATTTTCAAAACCCCCTGTGGATATCCCATTCTCCAGATTTTCCTTTTAAGAATTTTGTCATCCTCTTGTTTGTACTATATAATATAGCCACCTTGGGCAGCCATGATATAAAGCAATTACTGCTGATTGTTTTTGATACATACCCTCACTGAATAAGGTCTGAGTCATAAAGACAAGTGCCTTGAGTGTAGTTTTTGTAGAAATAGTCTAGTAAGGCCAATAGTGACAATTCTCTGAGAATATTTTTATGAGACTCTAAACTCATCTTCTCTCTCCAGTGGCAGATTTTCACAGCTATCATTTTTCCAAGTTTGCTGTTTTTTAAGGCTACCATGGTGCAAGGGAGTGGGAAATTATAATAAGAAATGTAAATCCTTACCAAGATTTAACTATTTCCTTGAAAAAAAACACTCCTCAAATTGTTGTGAGCTTTGGTTATTTGCAGAGTTCTAAAACATTTGATTTTGACACTGTTTGCCAGTATTTGCAAACTTTTAGTGGGAATTTAGAAAGGCTTAGTCTGATGTACCCAAAAAAAGTACTCTTGTGGTGTTTGTAATATTTGCATCCAATTTTGTTCTCTAGTTTCTGTCTAGAAATATACAATTCTTCTTAAGAAAAGAGTTCGATTTTTTCTCTTTTTTTGGTTATAAATTTCTTCATTCTGATTTATCCATTACTCTGATATTTTCACTTTCAACTTTCCAGAAATAACGTACAACCTCTTTAATTAATAGTATCTCTTTGTTTTGGCAACTGTTTTGCTTACACACACACACCTTTATTTAAATTGATTTTCTCTTATTTCAATGGGGTTATGAGGAATGGAATCACACATGGGTATTTGATCTACCATCTTGAAGTAGACTTCACATTCATTACTTATACTTAATTTACAAGATCCACATATGCATAGATTGATAATGAACATGGTCCTGTCCTGTCTAATAAATATCCCACTAAAGGCTGTATTTTTTTAAAAAAACTTTTTTTTTCATTTTTGAGTGTTCTTATTGTTCATAGACACCTTTACAAAAAAATACTTATGTTTAGTATTCTCTAGTATGAATAATTAAACACCAAAAGAACACTTAATAGACGTATCTCAGAAAGAAAGGGAGAGATTTGTGGTTTAGAAGTGCTTGCTGTGTACATGAGGTAAAGTCTTGAGTCAATATGTCATTAATAGAAATGCCAGTATAAGTTGAGCATTACTCTATTGAAGCTAATGAGTATTTAGGATATATAAATTCCTTCTCTCCAGTGTATTTGTTAAGTATGTGTAAAATGAAAAGTATGCACACTCAATCATGAAAAGAATAGTATTATCTGATTAAAAATCAACAGGTAGGGGCGCCTGGGTGGCACAGCGGTTAAGCGTCTGCCTTCGGCTCAGGGCATGATCCCGGCGTTCTGGGATCGAGCCCCACATCAGGCTCCTCCGCTATGAGCCTGCTTCTTCCTCTCCCACTCCCCCTGCTTGTGTTCCCTCTCTCGCTGGCTGTCTCTATCTCTGTCGAATAAATAAAGAAAATCTTTAAAAAAAAAAAAATCAACAGGTAGCCGAATGATGTCTAAATATGAATATTGAGGTATTTTGAACTGGCAGAAAAATGTATATGAAAAAAAAACCTATCATCTATGATATAAGCTTTAACCTGAATAAAAATGTAAATTTTCCTCATGAACTTCCAATACATTTCAACTACAATTAAACATCATTACCAGTCCTTTTTTTACCTCTCTTTTTTATTAATTTCACTTCCGAGGACTATACTAATTCATAAGAAGTATTTAAGGATAAAATGTTTATTGAGATTGGAGTTAATACCATCATTTTGATCTGTTTCCATGAAATGCAGACAGAGGCTTTTGGTTTCCAGTGGTGTTCAAACAGTTTGGAATTGTGGAATTCTGAATTACATAAGGATAAATGCTCATACTTTAACCATAACCAGCGTATATGCTTTATTCATCAGTATAAAGCAATCTTTATTTTAACGAATTACTTCTCTTGAAGAGCCAGATAATCAGCATTGCTAATATGAGCTATAAGTAAAGTATGGTTCTGTGTAGTAATAAAATATTTCTCTTCATAAATCTTTCTCCTTACAACATTTGAATACTAGCTTTAAGAATGTTATAAATGATATATGTCTATTGTTTGTATTGTCTGAGTTGTGTTGGTGACTATTTCTCTTAGATCATCAGATCTTTCTTCCATAGTCCTCATTTTTCTCTTACTACCTGCCATTCCCAATTCATCCAAAGATGAATCCATTCTTAGGTGCTTGAGTCCAATCATATCTTCAGAAAACATGTATTGTTCTCATGAGTATGTCAAGTAATAAGGGGGCTTGAAAAAACCAGAGAGTTAAGTCAGTATGTGTCTTTAAAAGAGAGGAACATGGAAGAATGCCCATTACCAACTACAAAGAGGAAGCTATCAAGTTTAATTTGATAAGCTTTCCATTTCATTTTCTTATTAGAGTTAAGCGTCCTACAGAAAAACAACAACAACAAAGTGCTGTGCTGCATTTCTGAAACAATTCTTTCTATCTTTTGGAAATCTTGCTGATGAACCACCAATAGTTATTAATTTAAGAGAGCAGAGAAGTCCAGACTTACTAAAACATTATATTCAACTAATTATCCCGTAGCCTGCAGGAGTAGCACAATTAAATCCAAATATCAGACATCCCAAAGAACATTGAATTAGTTACAGATACTCACAACAATAACCATCTCTTCATCTGGAAGAATAGTGAAATAATTATAAGGAGAAAGCATTTCCGTAAGGATATAGAGAAGACCTGAAACTCAGGCTCGGTGTATTTTGAGAGGAAAGACAGGACATGTCAGATTGAAAAGGGGCTTCCTGATCGGAATATGGAATACCATAGCATGCTGGCTAACACATTCACTAGACATAACCCTAAGCATTTCAATAAACATTTTCACTTTCTCTCAAACGTATATGACAGTAGAAACTGTGAAATAAATTGACCCCAATGTGCAGTTGAGTGTGAAACCCCTGAGATGAATCTAGCCATGTGAATGGAAGATACTTACATCTGTGAGTAGCTAGCCCAGATTATACTTCTCTAAGAAAAAAAGACTTAAGTATTAATTAGGAAAAAAAGGGGGGGGGGCTTGAGGAAGGTAAAATTTTATCTGTCTGTTTCATATTTAAGTTTTTTCTTCCTACAAAGCTTCACTTTTAAAGATTTCTGTGACACAAACAAATTTTGAAAATATAAAGTAGTACTCAAAGCATTTCAGTCTGAAGGCTTCTCTGATTGCAGCATCTCACAAGATGCCTAACTTGTAATACAGGGAAGCTTCTTTTGCTGGTTTACCTTGATCTAACAAGAAATAGAAGAGTAGATAGAATGCTAACAAAATGATCTTTCTCTCCCTTTTTCCCTGTATCATTCATTTTCTAATTGTTTTTTAAATTATTTCTGCAAAAAAATATTGTATGGACTACAAAAATTATCAGGCTTTAACTTTGAGTATATTTCTAGATTTAAAAATTTTACCTCTCATTTGTTAACTTGCTCATTTTATATTCCTTTTTTCCATGAAATTCAAGCTGCATGAGAGCTGAGACTTGTCTGTTTTGTTCCTTCTTTTATCATCAATATTTAGACCAATACCTGGGACAAATATTGAGCTCAGTAATTTTTAGTAGGTATGTAAACTCTATTTACAATAACATTGTGCAAGTATTGATGTAGAACCAATAAGTTGCACAATGTTCATATTGAAAAACAGGAAATTCTCCAGGTTTGTTATACAATCAAGCTATAATGAAAATACATTAAGGGATTTTACTCCACTTTTACCTGGTTGTCAAAACCTCTATGTAATTTTTGTATCCTATTAGTATAAGTTGTCTTTCAGTGATACTATGATTTTTTTTCTTAATAAAATGACATGTTATCAAGATGAATAGGAAATTTAAATATCAGGTATAGGGTTAATTTAGTTGTGGGTTAGAGTCTGTTGTAACCCTGAGATTTCAAGATTTCTTTGATTTCTTAAATGAGAGCCTTCCAGAGGAGGTTGGCCAATTATCGCCTAGAACTAGATACCATATAATTTATTTTACAAACTGAGACAACTTTCAAAAAAGTGAAAGTTGGCATAACAGATACTGTCTAGGGAAAACCGGGATTTTATTTTACGCTATCTAGAATGATGGTATTTAATCAATTACTATCAATTCTCAGAAAGAGCTGAAAAAATCCTAATGAGTCTGAAGATAAATATATTTCTCTCTCTGTCTGTCTCTCTCTCTCTCTTTCTCTTTCACACACACACACACACACACACACACACACACACAATTTGGGGATTCTTAGCAGGACACTATGTTCTTTAGTAGGCAAACAAAGAACTAGTCAGAAATGTAGAGAGCAGAGTTACTATCCCACTCATCATCTTTTTCTTGGCATCTGTTTCATTGAAAAATTTCTACATGTCCACTTTGCCAAAGATTTCACTGTGTGAGTTTTGAAAAAATAATTCAGTGAAACTAGACATTATAATCACAGATCAAGTTCACAGTATTCAGAAAGATCTACCAAATGAAATAATCCATTCAAAAAACATTGATAACCTAACAAAAAGCAGAAGGGATTAATACAAATCGGAACCTGATCCAGACCAAACAGTAGCAAATGATAGTAACTGCCTTGTAAGTTTGTGACCAAGATAGGATTATCAGAATGTTTGGTTTCTGTGTCTGGATTTACTTTTCTGGTCCTCAAAGAATTGATTTAAATTATGCTTACTAAAGTGGCTCTGTTTTTCATCTTTGAAATAACTGGTTTACATCTGGCCACTCTTTATATATAACCTACTTACTATAATCCTCCCAGGTCTAACAATTGTTTCTAATACAGAATACAGTAATCTGGCTCACATTCATCTAGTCCTCTTCATGACATATTTAGGGGTGCTTTTCATAATGGAAAGAACAGATCAGCTCTTCTTTAACAGTGATAGAAATCATGTTAGTAACTTCAAGACCAGAATAACGAAAGGGTCTTCCTGAGGTTTAAGAACTCAGGCTACTTCGGGGAATACTAGATACAAAATACATAAGTGCTACTGATTCTAATGTGTTGTTAACCAATTATGAAGGACTGAGGCTGAGAACATGTGCTGGTCATGTCTTGATGCATCAAGGAGTGCAGGAATTAGCTAAAAGATTGATCACAGTGATTGATTATGTTTGTACGCATCTGCAAGTGTTTTTCTTCTTTTTTCTTTTTTTGGCAAGTGTTCTTAAGTGAGCAAACAGGTCTTCTCCACAGTAAATGTTGAACTTTTATAGATATATTCATATGCGGATAATATTTTTACAATTTTCTTGGGTTTGTTCTTGCCTTATACATACTTCTGGTTTAAGACTGCATACATTCAATATTTAAAATAGGGTTTTTTTTTTAATGTAGCTCTTGATTTTGTGAACATAATGTTTATATAGACATACAAATTTTAAGGTTACTTTGGAAAAAATATTGTACATCAAGAGAAAAATAATGGAAAATAATACTGTGAGAAAACACCCAAGATGGTTTCTGTGGTGGTTACTGGAATGAGTGATTATGGGTTATTTTTTCCTGTGCTGCATCACACCATCTATAGGATCTAAATAGTATATTCTTAAATAATTTAGATAATCAGAGAAAGGTAACCAAAAAGCCTAAAAGGTTTAGAAAATTAAGTTAGCCTAGGATTACTGCTTTGGGTATATCTTTTAAGATCTTTTAAGGTATTTTTTATTTTAAAATATCAAAATGAAAAGCTTAGAATTGACTTATTTATTAATAATTGATTTAAAAATTAACATAATAATGAAATAATATTTTCTAAAATGCGTTTTTCTTTTTATTTATTTATTTATTTTTAAAGATTTTATTTATTTATTTGAGAGAGAGAGAGCACAAGCAGGGGAGCAGCAGGCAGAGGAAGAGGGAGAATCAGGCTTCTCGCTGAGTAGGGAGCCTGACTCCAGGCTCGATCCCAGGATAATGACCTGAGCCGAAGGCAGCCACTTAACTGACTGAGCCATGCAGGTGCCCCTAAAATGTGTTTTCAAATGAGCAATAAATTCTATATTCATATTGTGATTGTAGGAAAGAGGCAAAATAAAAATAGTCATAGGAACATATTTTACCTAATAGAAAGTCATTTAAAAAAAACTACAGAATTCACAAAAGCAAAACAAAATTAAAGCAAACCAATCCTCTAAATAAAAATGGACAATGTAAGAATGAATCACTAAATATCTTCCTGATATATTTGACAATAATTGATATTGACACATTAAGATCTGATTATATATTTCAATATGAATGATTAGAGATAAAGTCTCTTTTCTAATGTAAGATAATAAATGCAGAATAGCTGAAATTCAAACCCAGGTATTTCAGATTTACCACATTACCAGATTTGTTCTCGGTCCTCTACAATTACATGTATTAGAAATGGGCAATATGTCATATAATATGGAGGGAATAACATTGAAGTCCAATTACAAAATTTGACCAGCTAAAACTAATAAACATTTACATATATAAATCTGTACAGCTTTATCCTAACTTACAAGTTTATTTTCTGTATAGCTACATATCAATATATAGCTATCTTTAGTTAATATAGATATTAACTACTTGAACTTTTATAAAGAATTCAATATAGTTAATTCATTTCCTAATATTTTGATTTATTTTCACATGAGTTCTATAAAATGTTCCCTCCCCTAATTATGTGATAAACCCAATGACAACAGGGATTTAGTCTTTAGATTTTTTGTGTCTGAAAAAAACCTAGCAAGGTGTGCTCAAGAAATGGGTCAACAAATAAGAAATGGCTATATACTATTGACTAGAGAAATAAAAATATCAATGCTTTAGAGATATGATAACAATTATCCAGATAGTTTTAGACATCAGATTGTAGATGGAGTTTTAAATTTATTTCAGGGGCACCTGGGTGGCTCAGTCCTTACGCGTCTGCCTTCGACTCAGGTTGTGATCCCCGCATTCTGGGATCGAGCCCCACATCAGGCTCCTCCGCTGGGAGCCTGCTTCTCCCTCTCCCACCCCCCTGCTTGTGTTACCTGATCAGGCTCCTCCGCTGGGAGCCTGCTTCTCCCTCTCCCACCCCCCTGCTTGTGTTACCTGTCTCACTGGCTGTCTCTCTCTCTGTGTCAAATAAATAAATAAAATATTTAAAAGTAAAAAAAATAAAAAATAAAAATAAATTTATTTCAGTCAAATGTTTGGAAATTATTATTACACATTAATAGTACTAACAAAATAACTAGGAAGGTGAGGAACCCAAAGCAGAATGAAAGAATAAAATTTCACTGCACTAGAAAATATATTTTATTCAATCATTCACTTATTATTCATTTAGTTAATAGATAGGTATCAGGAAACACTGTACCCATCACTATAATTCCAACAAGACAAGGCCCTTAACTTTATGAAGGTTCAATGTTAATAGTCACGAAAACTTTCAATTGCCTTGAGATTTTATATATATATATATATACGACACATTAATTTCAGGTGAACAATGTAATGATTTGATATTTGAATATATTGCAAAATGATCCAAAAAAAAAGGTTAATTTTGGTCGTCACACATACATAGTGACAAATTTTTTATTCTTGTGATTGGAACTTTTACCATCAACTCTCCTAGCTACTTTCAAATCTGCAGTACAGTGCTGTTATAGTCACCATGTTGTATATTACATCCCCATGACTTATTTTATAACTGGAAATTTATGCCTTTTGACCCCCTTCACCCATTTTACACACCCCCACTACCCATTTCTTGCAACCACCAATCTGTTCTCTGTATCTATGAACTTGGGTTTTTAATTTTTTTTTAGATTTCATATGTAAGTAAAATCATAAGGTGTTTGTCCTTCTCTATCTGACTTAATTCAGTAAGGATAATGCCCTCAACATCCATCCATGTTATCACAAATGGCAGTATTTCCTTCTTTTTTATGACTGAATTATATTCCATTGTATATATTTACCACATTTTCTTTATCCATTCATCCATCAGTGGACACTTAGGTTATTTCATAGTTTGACTATTTTAAATAATGCTTCCATGAACATGGGGGTGTGTATATTGTTTTGAGTTGGTTTTCATTTCCTTGAAATAAATTCCTGGAAGTGGAATTGCCAGATCACGTGGTAGTTCTATTTTTAATTTTTTCAAGAACCTCATACTATTTTTTATGATGAATGTACCAATTTACATTCCCATCAACAGAGTAAAAGTTTTCTTTTCTCCACATCTCTGCCCACACTTGTTATATCTTTTCTTTTTCATAATAACCATTTTAACAGATATAAAGGGATATCTTAGTATGGTTTTAATTTGTATTTCCCTGATGATAGTGATGTTGAATACCTTTTCCTGCATCTATTGACCATCTGTATGTCTTCTTTGGAAAAAATGTATGTTTTCATCAAATAGTTGTTTTTGTTTGTTTTGCTATTCAGTTTCATGAGTTCTTTATATATTTTAGATATTACCCTCTTACCAGATAAATGATTTGCAAGTATTTTCTTCCATTCCATAGGTTGTCTTTTGATTTTGTTGATGGCTTACTTTACTATGAACAAGCTTCGTAGTTTGATGAGGTCCTACTTGTTTACTTTTACTATTGGTGTCTGATGCAAAAAAATATTGCCAAGAAGCTTATCATTGATGTGTTCTAGGATTTTTATTGTTTCAGATTTTACATTCAAGTCTTTAATCCATTTTGAATTAATTTTTATATGGTGAAGGATAATGATACATTTTATATTCTTATGTGCCTGTCCAGTTTTCCCAGCACCATTTATTGAAGAAACGGTCTTTTCCCCATTGTATATTATTGGTGACTTTGTCATAAACCAATTGACCATTTATGGATGGAATTATTTCTAGGCTTTCCTGGTCCATTAATCTATGTGTCTCTTTTTATGTTAGTATCATACCGTTTTGATTTATATAGCTTTATAGCATAGTTTGAAGTCAGGGAGCATGATAGCTCTAGCTTTGTTCCTTCTCAAGATTGCTTTAACAATCTGGCTTGACTTTTGTGGTTCCATACAAATTTTAGGATTGTATGTTCTATTTCTGTGAAAAATACCATTTGGGATTTTGATAGGGATTGCACTGAATCTATAGTTTCCTTTTGGTAGTATGAACATTTTAATAATATTCTATCAGTTCTTGAGCACAGAATATATTTCCATTTATTTGTGTCTCTGTCAATTTCTTTTATCAATGTCTTACAATTTCCAGAGTACAGGTCTCTCACCTCATTGCTTTAATTTATTCTTAGGTATTTTACTCTTTTTAATGCAATTATAAATAGGTAGTTTTTTTAATATCTCTTTCTGATAGTTTATAAGTAGTGTATAGAAAAGCAACAGATTTTTATATATTGATTTTGCATTCTACAACTTTAGTGAATTTGTTTATTAATTCTAACAGTTTTTGATGGTGTCTTTAGGGTTTTATATGTATAATATGTATTCCGCAAGTAGTGACAGTTCTACTTCTTCCTTTTCAATTTGGATGCCTTTATGTATTTTTCTTGTCTAATTACTCTGACTAGGACTTCTAGAATTGTGTTGAGAAAACATAGCAAGAAGGGCATCCTTGTCTTGTTCCTGATTTTAGAGGGAAAGCTTTCAGTTTTTCATCACTGATATGATGTTAACTGTGTGTTCTTCATATATAGCCTTTATTATGCTGAAGAACATTTTCTATACACTGACTTTCTTGAGATATTTTATCATAAATAAATGTTGAATTTTGTCAGTTGCTTTTTCTGCATCTGTTGTGATCATGTGATTTTTATTCTTCATCTGTTAATTTGGTATATCACATTGATTGACATAAGATGTTGAACCATTCTTGAATCTCTAGAAAAAGACTACTTAATCATGCTGTATGATCTTTTTCATGTGTTGTCAATTTTGACATGCTAATATTTTGTTGAGGATTTCTTCATCTAAGTTTGTCAAGGATAAGTTCCTGAAATTTTCTTTTCTTGGGGCTTCCATCTTTGTATTTGGTATCAAAATAACACTGGCCTCATTAAGTGATTTTGAAAGTATTCTTTCCTCTTCTATTCTTTGGAAGAGTTTGAGGATTGGCATATAATTCTTATTTGAATGTTTGTTAGAATTCACCCGGGAAACCATCTTGTTCTGGACTCTTGCTTGTTGGGAGGTTTTTTTATTACTGATTCAATCTCCTCCTTATCAGTAATCAATCTGTTTACGCTTTCTATTATAATTTTTTTATGGTTTAGTCTTTGTAGATTGTATGTTTCTTTGTAGATTGTATGCTTCTAAGATTGTATGTTTCTATGTAGATCATATGTTTAGTCTTTGTAGATTGTAGGTATATGCCAAACTTTTTGGCATATAATTGTTCATAGTAGTCCCTTAAGATCTTTGTATTTCTGTGTTATCAGTTGTTAATGTCTCTTTTTTTACATCTGATTTTATTTATTTGAATTCTCTCTTCTGCCTCCCTTTGGGAGTCTGTCTGATGGTTTGTCAGTTTTGTAATCTTTTCAAGGAACCAGCAATTACTTTTGTTGATCTTTTTAATTTTGTTTTTAGTCTTATTTCATTTATTCCATTCTGATCTTTATTTCCTTTCCTCTACTAACTTTGAAATATGTTTGTTCTTTTATTCCCAGTTGCTTTAGGTGTATAGTTGTGCTATTTATTCAAGACTTTTATTCATTCTTGTGGTATGCATTTATTGCTATCAACTTCCCTTTTGCATCCCATTAAATTTGGTGTTACATTTCCATTTTATTAGTCTGAAGGTACTTTTAAAAAATTTCTCTTTTGATTTTTTCTTTAACCCATTGGTCATTTAGTAGCCTGTAGTTTGATCTCCACATATTTGTGCATTTTCCAGATTTCTTCGTGTACTCGATATGACTTATACCTAGTTTCATACCATTGTGATCAGAAAGGATGTTTGATATGATTGCAGTCTTTTTAAATTTTAAAAACTTGTTTTGTGACCTAACATATGATCCATCCTGGATAATATTTGATGTGCATAGGAGAATAATGTGCATCCTGTTGCTTTGGGATGGAATATTTTGTATATATCTGTTAAGTCCATCCAGTCTAATGTGTCATTTAAGACCAATGTTTCCATATTAATTTTCTGTCTGAATGATCTGTCCATTGATGAATGTGAGTTATTAAAGTCTCCTACTATTATTATTTTGGTCTATTTCCCCCTTTAGGTCTGTTGATAGCAGTTTTATATATATATATATGTGTGTGTGTGTGTGTGTGTGTGTGTGTGTACATTTATATATATATTTAAGTACTCCTATGTTGAGTTCATAAATATTAACAAAAGTTATATCCTCTTCCTAGATTGAATAATTTATAATTATACAATGCCCTTCTTTGTCTCTTATTACAGTCTTCGTCTTAATGTGTGATATAATAAATGCATACCACAGCCCAGCTTTCTTTCAGTTTCCATTTGCATGAAATATCTTTTTCTATCCCTTCACTTACAGTCTATATGTATCTTTATCTCTGAAGTGATTGTCTTGTATGTGGTATTTGGATGGACCATTTTTTAAAATTATTCAGCCACTGTAATTTATTTGGGCTATCTAGTTCACTTACATTTTTTTTAAAGATTTTATCTATCTATCTATCTATCTATCTATCTATCAATCAGAGAGAGAGAGAGAGAGCACAAGCCGGAGGAGCAGCAGACAAAGGGAGGAGCAGGCTCCCCACTGAGCAAGGAGCCCTATGTGGGACTTGATCATAGAACTCTGGGATCATGACCTGAACTGAAGACAGATGCTTAATTGACTGAGCCACTCAAGTGTCCCTCCACTTACATTGCTTTAAAGATTTATTTACTTATTTGAGAGAGAGAGAGAAAGAGAGCACACATGGTGAGGAGGGACAGATGGAGAGGGAGAGAGTCTTAAGCAGTCTCTGCACTGAGCATGGAGCCAAATATGGGGCTCGATCTCATAACCCTGAGATCATGACCTGAGCCAAAACCAAGAGTTGAATGCATAACCAACTGCATAACCAAGGCACCCCCCATGTATATTTAAAGTAAATATTGGTAGGTATGTACTTTCTGTTTTGCATTTTTTTCTGTTCCATTCTTCTTTTCCTAGTCTCTTCCTTCATGATTTGTAGATATTCTTTGCTGGTATACTTAGATTCTTTTTTCTATCACTATGGGTTTTTGGTGTGTGCCTACCATGTGGCTTACCTATAACAAATCATATTTATAACATTTTAAGTTGTTAACAACTTAAATTTGAAGGCATTCTGAAGTTCTACATTTTTACTTCCCCTTCCCCGTATTTTATGTTTTTAATGTTATATTTGTCATCATCTATCTCAGTTTCCTTTTGTCCTGTAATGTTCATACTTGCTTTAGAAGTGATTAATCCACTACCTTTATAATTTTAGATTTTTCTAAATTTTAATATATTTTTCTTTATCAATGAGGTTTATACTTTCATACATTTTCCTGTTACTAATTAGCACCCTTTCTTTTTAGCTTAAAGAGGTCCCTTTAAGATTTCTTATAAGTCTGGTTTAGTGGTGACATACTGCTTTAGCCTTTGCTTGTCTGGTAAACGCTCTCTTTCCTTTAATTCTGAATAACAAATTTGCCAGGTACTCTTGCCTAGAAGATTTTTTGTGAGTTTTTTTTTTTCTTTTTCTCCCCCCCCCCCCCCCCCCCACCACTCCCCCTGCTTCTCTTAAGGCTTGCATAGTTTCTCCTGAAAAATCTTCTGGTAGTCTTATGCGGAGTCCCTTGTATATACCAAGTTGTTTTACTATTGCTGCTTATAAGAGTCTCTCCTTGTCTTTAACTTTTAACATTGTAATTATAATGTGTCTTGGTTTGAGTTTCTTAGGGTGCCTCATATTTGAAAATTTCTGGTCTTCCTAGATCTAGATTTATCTTTCTTTTTCCAAGTTAGGGAAGTTTTCAGCCTCTTTCTCTCTGTCTCCTCCTTCTGGAATCTCTAAAATGTGAATGTTAGTGTGCTTGAGGTTTCTTAGGCTATTTTCACATGTTTTCCTTCCCCCCCCCCCTTTTGCTGTCCTATTTTAGTTCTTTTCACTTCTCTATCTTTGAGTATATTAATCCTTTCTTCTCCTTCATCTAGTCTGCTGTTCAAATCCTATAGTGTATTTTTTTAAGTAGGCTGCATGCACACCATGGAGCCCAACACAGGGCTTGATCTCATGACCCTGAGATAAAGACCTAAGCTGAAATCAAGACTCAGATGCTTAACCAGCTGAGCTATCCAGGTGTCTCTCTAGTGTATTTTCTACTTTCAAGATTTTACTTAAACTGTAGTTAGTTAATATATAGTGTAGTATTAGTTTCAGGAGTAAAGTTTAGTGATTCATCACTTGCATGTAACACCAGGATCTCATTACAAGTGCCTTCCTTATGATCCATCACCCATTTACCCCATCCTCCCACCAACTTCCCCTACAGCAACCCTTAGTTTGTTTCCAATAGTTAAGAGTCTCTTATGGTTTGCCTCCCTATTTTTATCTTATTTTATTTTTCCTTCCCTTCCCTTCTGCTCATCTGTTTTGTTTCTTAAATTACACATATAAATGAAACCATATGGTATTTGTTTTTTTCTGACTGACTTATTTTGCTTAGCGTTATACTCACTACCTCTATCCGTGACATTGCAAATGACAAGATTTCATTCTTTTTGATGGCTGAGTAATATTAAATTATACACACACACACACACACACACACACACACGCACACACACACTACCTCTTCTTTATCCATTCATCAGTTGATGGGCATTTAGACTCTATCCATAATTTGGCTATTGTGGATAGTGATGCTATAAACATTGGGGTGCATGTGACCCTTTAAGTCACTATTTTTGTATCCATGTTCATCAGGGATATTGGTTTCTAGTTCTCCCTTTCAGTAGGGTCTTTTTCTGGTTTTGGAATAAAGGTATTGCTGGCCTCATAGAATGAGTTTGGGAGTTTTCCTTCTGTTTCTATTTTTTGGAACAATTTCAGAAGAACATATATTAATTCTCCTTTTAGTGTTTGGTAAAAATACCCTGGGAAGCCATCTGGCCCTGCCCTTTTGTTTTTTTAGGAGATTTTGATTACTGATTCAATTTCTTTGCTGGTTATGGGTCTGTTAAAATTTTCTATTTCTTCCTGATTCAGTTTTGGTAGTTTGTTTCTAGGAATTTATCCATTTCTTCCAGATTGCCCTATTTATTGCCATATAATCTCTCATAATACTTTCTTATAATTGTTTGTGTTTCTGTGGTGTTGATTTTGATCTCTTTCATTCATGATTTTATTTATTTGGGTCTTTTCTCTTTTCTTTTTGATAAGTCTGGCTAGGGGTTTTGTTATCAAATAAAATTATCAGTTTTGTTAATTCTTCCAGAGAACCAGCTCCTGGTTTCATAGATCTGTTCTGTTTTGGGTTTTTGTTTTTGTTTTTGTTTTTAATTTCTATACCCTTTATTTCTGCTCTAATCTTTATTATTTCCCTATCCTATCAGATTTAGGCTTTATTTGCTGTTCTTTTTCCACATCCTTTATACGTAAGGTGAGGTTGTATATTTGAGACTTTTGCTTCTTGAGGAAGGCCTGTATTGCTATATATTTCCCTCTTATAACTGCCTTTGCTGCATCCCAAAGGTTTTGGACTGTTGTGTTTCCATTTTCATTTGCCTCCATGTATTTTTTATTTGTTCTTTAATTTCCTGGTTACCCCATTCATTCTTTAGTAGGATGTTCTTTAACCTCCATGTATTTGTGGTCTTTCCAAATTTTTTCTTGTGGTTGATATCAAGTTTCATAGCATTGCATTTGAAAAATATGCATGGTTTGATCTCAATCTTTTTGTAGCAGTTGAGTCCTGATTTGTGACCCAGTATATGATTTATTCTGGAGAATGTTCCATGTGCACTCAAAAAGAAAGTGTATTCTGCTGATTAAAATGAAATGTTCTGAATATATCTGTTATGTCCATCTGGTCCAGTGTGTCATTCAAAGCCCTTGTTTCCTTGATCTTCAGCTTAGATGATCTGTATATTTTTATGAATGGAGTGTTAAAGTCTCCTTCTATTATTGTATTATTATCAATGAGTTCCTTTATGTGTGTTATTAATTGATTTATATATTTGGCTGCTCCCAAGTTAGGTGCATAAGTATTTACAATTGCTAGATCTTCTTGTTGGATAGACCCCTTTATTATGATATAGTGCCCTTCTTCATCTCTTACTACAGTCTTTGGTTTAAAATCGCATTTTTCTGATATATGTATGTGTACTCCAGGTGTTTTGTTTTGTTTTGTTTTGTTTCGTTTTGAGACCATTAGCATGATAAGTGGTTCTCCCCCTCACTTCCAATCTGTAGTTGTCTTTAGGTCTAAAATGAATCTCTTGTAGGCAGCATGTGAGTGGGTCTTGTTTTCTAATCCATTCTGTTACCCTATGTCTTTTGATTAAAGCATTTAGTCCATTTACATTCAGAGTAATGATAGATATGAATTTAGTGCCATTGTATTACCTGTAAAGTCACTGTTCCTATAGATTGTCTCTGTTCCTTTCTAGTCTTATTGCTTTTGGTCTCTCTTTCCTGCTCAAAGTATTCCCTTTAATATTTCTTATAGGGCGGGTTTGACTCCTTTAGTTTTTGATTGTCTTGAAAACTCCTTATCTCTCCTTCTATTCTGAATGACAGCCTTGTTGGATAAAGTTCTCTTGGCTACATATTTTTCCCATTTAGCATGTTGAATATTTCCTTCCACTCCTTCTGGCCTGCCATGTTTCAGTGGGCAGGTCTGCTGCTAAACTTATGTATCTACTCTTGTAGGTCAAGGACCTTTTGTCCCTAGCTGCCCTCAAAATTCTCTCTTTCTCTTTGTAATTTGCAAGTTGCACTATGATATGTCATGGTGTTGCCCTGTTTTTGTGGGAGTTCTCTGTGCCTCTTGGACTTGTATGCCTGTTTCCTTCCCCAGATTGGGGAAGTTCTCAGGTATAATTTGCCCAAGTAAACCTTCTTCCCCCTTTTCCTACTCTTCTTCTTCTGGGACTCCTATAATACGGATATTATTTCACTTTATAGAATCATTGTGTTTCCTAAGTCTACCTTCATGATCTAATACTTTTCTTTCCCTCTTCTCTTCAACCTTATTATTTTCCATAATTTTACCTTCTATATCACCTATTCTCTCCTCTGCTTCTTCAGTCCTCATTGTGATTATATCTAGTTGGTTTTGCATCTCAGTCATGGCATTTTTTTATTTCAGCAAGACTGGTTTTAGGCCCTTTATCTCTGCAGCAAGGGTTTCTCTGGTGTCTTCTATGCTTTTTCCAGCCCAGCTGGTAGTCTTGCGACTGTTGTTCTAAATTCCTCTTTAGATATATTGCTTACATATGTTTTGAGCAAGTCCCTGACTGTGATTTCTTCTTGACCTTTCTTTTGGGGAGAATTCCTCCATCTTGTCATTTTGTCTGAGTTTCTGTCTTTTGTGTGTTTTTGAATACTTCTTATGTTTCCTGCACGTGAGAGTAATGCTGTATTAAAACCAGGTCCTACACTGTCCAGGGCCAGGAACTTCTTGAAGCATTTGGTGTACACTGTATGCACGCTGCTGTTGTGTTTTGGCTGCTCTTTCTCACTGGTCAGACCTCTGCAGATCTCTGCCTTGCTTTCAGTGGAGAGTGTTTGGACCTTTAATGAGGTGTGCTTTGATTGTTTTTTAAAAGAAGCCTGGGGGAAAAGGGAAAAAAAACAAAAAACAAAAAGCCTGACCTCCCCCCCCAAAAAAAAAGAGAAAAGGAAAAATAATGAAAAAAAAGTAAAAAAAGTACAAGCCTGATTCCAAAGAAAAAAGGGGAAAAAAAAAAAAAGCCTGATCAAAAAACAGAGAGAGAGAGAAAAGGAAATGAAAAAAAAGAAACTAACACACACAGGGGCACCTGGGTTCTCAGTTAAGCAGCTGCCTTCAGCTCAGGTCATGATCTCAGGGACATCGAGCCCCACTTGAGGTTCCCTTCTCAGTGGGGATCCTGCTGCTTCCTCTGCTTCTCCCCCCTGCTCGTGCCTGCTCACTTACTCTTTCTCAAATAAATAAATAAATAAAATTTAAAAAAAAATAACAAACAGAAAAAACTATAAGCCTGATTCCAAAGGGGGGGGGCAGTAAAGCCCGGTCCTATTGCCACCAGAACTGTAGGTGATGCTTTGGAGCACTCTATGATCATTAGACTTGGTACATATAGGATCCTGCCTGTGCTGGTCTTCTCTTTCTAAGTAAAGGGTTCCCTCCCCTCCATAGCACCGCAGTTTTTCTCTCCCCCAATTCACTTCCATGCACTTTGTGCCTTCCACGCTGTCTCCATCCAACCATGGAGATCCTTCTCCTACTCCTCAGATTGATTTCCTGGGTGTTCCAAGTGATCTGACCTCAATACAGCTGTGTTTCAGGGACGAGGAAGACCTGGGGTACCTCTACTTCTCCACCATCTTAACGTTTCCTCTATTTTTTTAAGTTCAGTTATTCTTCTTTGTGACTACTATTTGTTACTTTCTTATATTTTCTGTCTTTTTATTGAAGTTCTCACTGTGTTCATCCATTCTTCTTCAGGGTTCAGTAAGC
Source organism: Ursus maritimus (assembly GCF_017311325.1). Taxonomy (NCBI): domain Eukaryota; kingdom Metazoa; phylum Chordata; class Mammalia; order Carnivora; family Ursidae; genus Ursus; species Ursus maritimus. The sequence goes on along the minus strand of NW_024426996.1, from coordinate 30,905,339 downwards.
ATCTTTATGATGACATTTTGGAACTCTTTAGCAGTAAGTCACTTATCTCCATTTCATTAAGTAGTTTTTCTGATGTTTATCTTATTCTTTCATTTGGAACACATTCCTGTTTCATCATTTCTCTTGTCTATGTCGGTGTCTTTGCATAGCTAAATCAGGCACTTCTCTCATTCTTGATGAAAAGGGAAAAAATGGGAAAAAAGGGAAAAGGGAGATAAGCCTTATCATTCCACCCTGCCCCGGCTCTGGATTGTCTCTCAAAACTTTGTGTCTGTCCAAGCAGCCTATATGATTTTTAGTCTATATTATAGTGGCTCCCAGTATTTGAGAGTGTGCTGAGACCTGTCAGTGTCCCAAAGGGAAGGATCTCAGCACATAGATTCTAGTTGACTAGAATCCAGGCCCACAGGCAGTAGCTTTTAAAGCATGAAAATATATAGAATCCTGTGGTATGACAAGCATAAATTGTGCTGGACACCAGAACCAGATGATGTTGAGGTGTCTCTTTTGTGGCTGTCACAAAAATCAGCCCAGACAAGTATACAACAACTTTCAAGGAGATACCAGCAACCTGGAGTGAAGCGGAGGGACAACATGAAAATGATATCCACTGACCTCTGTCCTGAAGTAGTCTTGTAAGTATGTGCCAAATTAGAAGACTGACCCTTAGGCTGACACTCCAAGATAAGCATATAGGCCTCTTTCACAGAAAGCCTTCAGAGGTATTTCAATCTACTGTCTATAAAGTGCCCTTGGTGTAGTAGGCAGCCAAGAATTGTCACTGAATTTATTATCATTCCATAGTATCCAGAATGTAACCCCAGCTGGCCACCAGAACCAAGTGATTAAAAGGCATCTCCTGGTCAGTAGCTACAACAATCAGGGGACCAGAAGTACAAACTGGGGGACCCATCACATATAAAATTACCCCTCTGGAAGGTAATCATGCTCTGGAGTGTGGTAGAGGGAGAGTGTAAAGGTAGTACCAAGCCCTCCAGATCTCTGAAAAAGATTACAGGGGGCCCTTATATGTGTGTTTAATTAGAAGCCTTCTCAGGCTACAGATGTCAAGATAAACCAATAAGCCTCTTACATAGAAAGATTGGACTTCTGGGTCTATTGATTCTTGCTGTGCTCTGTGTTTAAGAACTCTTTCTATGTTGGTTATAGTCCTTCATATAATAGAACCCTCATTACTTAAGCCCTGCTTCCTACCAGAGCCACATGATCTAACAATGTCCCCTGGGCAGCAGCATATTATCAAGCCAAAGCATGGAAGAGGGAAAGTACAATAATAGTGCTCACAAGGCTCCATCCCAGTAGACTACTTCAGTAGGTCCATAGACGTATGTTACATTCAATGCCTGTCCGTCAGGGTGACACTCAGAGATAAGCCAATAAGCCTCTTTCAGATAAACACTGGGTTCCTCTCAATTGGCTGCCTCTACAGTGGGCCCTGGGGTGGGTGAATCCAACTGTATGACCCTTTTAAGAGTTCTCAATTTACAACAGTCTTGTGGATCTTCGGACACAGGTCCTATTGATTTTCAAAGTTAGATGTTTTGGAGATTCATCTCTCAGGTGCAGGTTTCAAAAGTTGAGCTGCCCAAGGTGGGATTAAAACCCTTCACTACTCAGGGAGAAGCTCCAAGCTTTGAGTTCCTCCTGATTATAAATGGCCATGCTAAGGGTGGAGTATATGATGAGATTTCATCACAGCCTCTTTATCTGCCTTGATGTGGGATTTTTTTTTTCCTCAATGTGTAGGAGTCACTTAGCTTTTTTTTTTTTTTTTCAGAGAAAATTTTTCCATATATATCTATAGATTCAGTGTGTCTGTGAGAGGAGGTAACCTTAGTGTCTTCTTATGTCACCATCTTGAACTAGAACCCCTCTTCGTTGTTTTTATACTATAGTACTTCTACTTATATTAGTATAAATTCTGGGGGAAAAAAAAGCAAGTTTCTCAAGTCTTTTTTTAATCTTAATAACTGCAGTTATAGAAGGGTGTGATTTTGTTTTTGTGTGAACATTATAGAGATACATTCAATACAGCATAATTAGAAGTTTAATCAGGTCAGTGGAGTGTAAGCCATTACACAGAGAGTACAGTTCCTGAGGCAATAGAAATCTTATGTAGAAATGTATACTTACTACCTTATTGAGAGTGTTTGGGTTTGTAGTTTACCAAAGTGTAAATAGCCAATGGCTTTTATAAGTTGTGTGTGACTTCATTAGCCAATAAACCATACTAAAGTACAAAATAAGCCATTTTACCACATACGGTTATCCATTCAAGCCTGTCATCCATTGAGCTGTGCATAAAAGGACATTTTCAGGATAGTGTATCTACTTCTTTATTGCAGGGTATCTTTGTTTATGTATCAGTACACAAAATTTAGTAATTAGCAGTAGGTCTCAGTTCATTTAATATAAATGAGCAAGATCTCAACTCTCCTACGTTCTATTAGGGTGTAATAGCTCTCTTGACCTCCACTTAGGAACAAGGTATTTCATCCACCATCAAAGGAAAAATGAAAATGGAAGTGGCTTCCTTTCTCTTCACAGAAATGCAAAGTACCTTTTATATAAATGTGTATTAATCAATGAAGAAAATATGAGTTACTTGTATTTATTAGACTCAAACTGTAGTAAATAATTGCAAGAATGTACACTTTTGGTGGTTTGAGCAACAAATTGAAGTCAACAATAATATTTTTGCCTTTTCTTTATGAATAGAAACTTCGACATAAAATAAACATTTCAAATTGCTTTTTCTTTCAACATGCAGGAGGAGAAACAATTTTCTGAAGTTAATAACATTTCTGCAAAGGCTGTGGGGAAATCATGCAAAGCTAAACTGCATAGCATGGAAGCCTGCTAAACAAAAAACTTTTGGAACTTCTATTACATTTATTTTCTTTATTGTTCTATGAGAGTTAAAGTACTTTGAAAGAGTATCCATTTTTTAGAACCTGGATGTCTTATGTATCTTGGGGAAGGAGACATTTAAACCATCATTAACTTTTACATCAATTGTATTTATGAAAGTAAAGTTTTTCGTGTTTTTTTATTCCTCTAGAAATGTATAGAAGTGCTATTATTTTAAAGCATGTCTTAAGTAAGGAAATTATTATTTTAATGGGTTATAACCTTTTGGATTAAGACATTAGTTTTCCAAATTATGGTTTGATATGATTATGATATTACATAATGGAATGGATATAACTTTTTCTTTCCATATTTGAGACTCTTACAAGGAAAAAACTTCTTCAAAAAGCAATGTGGAATTTTAATGTCTTATGAACAACAGAATCATATGTCTGAAATTGCCTTGCTCTCTACTCTCACTCTAGCCGGAAATCATGTTGTAGCTGACAGCCACCTTGCTAAGTCTAGCACCTTTTATTGGTAGAACTAAACATAAAAACCCTCACTCTGTCATCATAGGCTTAAAACAGATGTCAGCAAACTTTTCTTGAAGAATCAGAGAGTAAATGCATTAGTTTTTGTGAGTCAAATTTTCTCTAGAGCAACTAACTCAAATCCACTCTTATAGTGTAAAAACAGCCATAGACAATATATAAGTAATTCTTTTTTTTATTTTTTTCAACCACTTAAAAATGTAATAACTGTTGTAACTTGTAGGCCATTCAAAGACAAGCAATGGTACACTTTTGGCCTCTGGGTCATAATTTGCTGAACTCTGGCTTAATAAACATTACTGATATTGTGCTGGCTAAAATATTTGTTTGCATTTCTGAGCCCACATTATCCAATCTTCTTTAATTTTTTTTTTGTATGGCAAAAAATTATTTTAAAATATGTCACTATATAAAGCTAATAGTTAGGAACATTTTAGTGGGATCCCTTTCTTTGCAGATATATACTATATATTCATCCAGAAGGTTTCAGTCCTTTTGAGGACACAGAAATATAATACAAAACACTACTATGACTGAACAGAATGGTATGAAGCAGGAAAGATATGTAAATAATTCTGCCTGGCAGAGTTAGGGACTGTAATAAAAGCTGAACTTTTTTGTTTGTTTGTTTCAACTTTTTATTTAAATTCTAATTAGTTAACATATAGTGTAATATTAGCTTCAGGTTTAGAATTTAATGATTCACAACTGACATGTAACAAGCAGTGCTTATCACAAGTGCTCTCTTTAGTTCCCATCACCCATTCAACCCATCTCCCTGCTCACCTCACCTCCAGTAATCCTCAGTTCTCTATACTTAAAAGTCTGTTATATACTTTGCCTCTCTTTCCCCCCCCCGTGTTCATCTGTGTTGTTTCTTAAATTCCACATATGAGTGAAATCATATGGTATTTATCTTTCTCTGATTTATTTCAATTAGCATAATACTATCTAGCTCCTTCCATGTCATTGCAAATGGCAAGATTTCATTCTTTTTTTGTGGCTGTGTAATATTTCATTGTATATACACACCACATCTTCTTTATCCATTTATCAGTAAATGCACATTTGGGCTCTTTCCAAATTTTGGCTATTGTTGATAATGCTCCTATAAACGTCAGGATATATGTGCCCCTTGAATCAACATTTCTGTATCCTTTGGGTAAATACCTAGTAGTGTAATTGCAGGATCATAAGGTGGTTTTATTTTTAACTTTTTGAGGAATCATACTGTTTTCCAGAGTAGCTATATCAGTTTGTATTCCCACCAACAGTGCAAGAGAGTTCCCCTTAATCTGCATCCTTGCCAAAATCTGTTGTTTCCTGTGTTGTTAATTTTAGCCATCCTGAGTGGTGTGAGGTACTATCTCTTTGTAGTTTTGATTTCTATTTCCCTGATGATGAGTGATGTTGAGCATATTTTCATGTTCCATTAGCCATCTGTATATCTTTTTTGGAAAAATGTCTCTTCATGTCTTCTGACCATTTCAGAACTGGATTTTTTATTTTGGGGATATTGAGTTTAATGAGCATTTTTTTAAAGATTTTATTTGAGAGAGAGAGAGCACATGAGTGGGGGGGGCAGAAGGAGAGAGATAAGCAGACTCCTTGCTGAGCAGGGAGCCTGACATGTGACTCAATCCCAGGACCTCTGGGATCATGACCTGAGCCGAAGGCAGAAGCTTAACTGACTGAGCCACCCAGGCACCCCTGATGAGTTCTTCATATATTTTGGGTAGTAACCCTTTACACGATATGTCATTTGCAAATATCTTCTCCCATTCTGGAGGTTGCCTTTTAATTTTGTTGATTGTCTCCTTTACTGTGCAGAAGCTTTTAATCTTGATGAAGTCCCAATACTTCATTTTTGCTTTTGTTTCCCTTGCCTCCAGCCATGTGTCTAGTAAGAAGTTGCTGTGGCCTAGGTCAAAGAGGTTGCTGCCTATGTTCTCCTCTAGGATTTTGATGGATTCTTGTCTCACATTTAGGTCTTTCATCCATTTTGAATTTACTTTTGTGTATAGTGTAAGAAAGTGGTCCAGTTTCATTCTTCTGCATGTTGTTGTCATTTTCCCAACACCATTTGTTGAAGAGCCTGTCTTTCCATTGGATATTCTTTCCTGCTTTGTCGAAGATCAGTTGACCATGTAGTTATAGGTCCATTTATGGGTTTTCTCTTCTGTTCCATTGATCTATTTGTCTGTGTTTGTGTCAGTGCCATACTGTCTTGATGACTACAGCTTTGTAATATAGCTTGAAGTCCAAAATTGTGAGGCCTCCTGTTTTGCTTTTCTTTTTCAAGATTGCTTTGGCTCTTTGGGGATTTTTGTAGTTCCACACAAATTTTAGGGTTGTTTGTTCTAGTTCTGTGAGAAATGCTGTTGGTATTTGATAAGGATTGCATTAAATGTGTAGATTGCTTCTGGTAGTATGGACATTTTAACAATATTTGTTCTTCCAATCCATGAGCATGGAATGTTTTTCCATTTCTTTGTATCATTTTCAATTTCTTTCATGAGTGTTCTATAATTTTCAGAGTACAGATCTTTTACGCTTTGGTTAGGTTTATTCCTATGTATCTTATGGTTTTGGGTGTAATTGTAAATGGAATCGATTCCTTGATTTTTTCTTTCTGCTGTTTCATTATTGGTATGTAGAAATACAACATATTATCATATGTTGATTTTGTATCATATGACTTTACTGAGTTCCTGTATCAGTTCTAGCAATTTTTTGGTGGAGTCTTTTCGGTTTTCTGCATAGAGTATCGTGTTACCTACAGAGAGTGAACGTTTGACTTCTTCCTTGCCAATTTGGATGCCTTTTATTTCTTTTTGTTGTCTCATTGCTGAGGCTAGGACTTTCAGGACTGTGTTAAATAGCAATGGTGAAAGTGCTCATCCCTGTCTTGTTCTGGACTGTAGAGGAAAAGGTCTCACGTTTCCCCATGGAGGATAATATTAGCTTTGGATCTTTTGTACATGGACTTTGTGATGTTGAGGTATGCTCTTTCTATCCCTGCTTTGTTGAGGGTTTTTATCAAGAATGGATGCTGTATTTTGTCAAATGCTTTTTCTGTTACCAATCAGAGGATCATATGTTTCTTATCCTTTCTTTTATTAATGTGGTGTATCCCATTGATTGTTTTGCAAATGTTGAACCACCCCTGCAGCCCAGGAATACATCCCACTTAATATGTTGAATAATTATTTTAAAGTACTGTTGGATTTGATTAGATAGTATCTTGTTGGGAATTTTTGCATCCATGTTCATCAGGGATATTGGTCTGTAATTCTCTAGTCTTTGGTTTTGGAATCACTGTAATTCTAGCCTTGTAGAATGAATTTGGAAGTTTTCCTTTCCTTTCCTTTCTTTCTTTTTTTTTTTTTTTTTTTTTGAAATAGTTTGAGAAGAATAGGTATTAACTCTTTCAATATTTGTTAGGGGGCTTCTGGGTGGCTCAGTTGGTTAAGCATCCAACTCTTGATTTCAGCTCAGGTCATGATCTCAGGGTCATTAGATTGAGACCCACATATGGCTCTTCACTCAGTGTGGAGTCTGCCTCAGATTCTCTTTCTCTCTCTCCCCTCCCTCTGTTCATGTTCTCTCTCTCTGAAGTAAATAAATAAAATCTTAAAAAAAGAAAAAAAGAGAAAACAGTTTGGTAGAATTCCCTGGAAAGCCATCCAGCCCAGGACTCTAGTTTTTGAGAGATTTTTGATTACTGGTTTAATTTCTTTGCTGGTTATTTGTCTGTTCAAATTTTCTATTTCTTCCTGTTTCAGTTTTGGTAGTTCAGATGTTTCTAGGAATTTATCCATTTCTTCTAGATTGCCCAATTTATTGGCATATAGTTTTTCATAATATTCTCTTATAATTGTGTTTCTATAATGTTGATTGTGAACTCTCCTCTTTCATTTGTGATTTTATTTATTTGAGTCCTTTCTCTTTTCTTTTTGATAAGTCTGGCAATGGGCTTATCAATTTTGTTAATACTTTCAAAGAACCAGCTCCTGGTTTCATTGATCTGTTCTATTGTTTTTTGTTTCTACAACCTTTATTTCTGCTCTAATATTTATTATTTCCCTTCTCCTGCTGGATTTAGGTTTCCTTTATTCCTATTCTAGCTCTTTTAGGTATAAGGTTAGGTTGTATATTTGAGACTTTTCTTGAGTCTTGAGGTAGGCCTGTACTCTAGTGTACTTCCATCTTATGACCACTTTTGCTGCATCCCAAAGATTTTGGACTATTGTGTTTTCCTTTTCATTTGTTTCCATGTATTTTTTAAATTTCTTCTTTAATTTCCTGGTTAACCCATTTATTCTTTAGTAGGTTGTTCTTTAACTTCCATATATTTGTGGACTTTCCAGTTTTTCTCTTGTGGTTGACTTCAGTGTTGTGGTCAGAAAATGTGCCTAGTATGATCTCAGTCTTTTTGTATTTGTCGAGGCTTGGTTTGTAACCCAGTATGTGATTCTATCCCATGTGCTCTCAAAAAGAATGTGTATTCTGCTGATTTAGGATGAAATGTTCTGAAAATATTTGTTAAGCCCATCTGGTCCAGTGTGTCATTGTTGATTTTCTACTTAGATGATCTGTCCATTGCTGTGAGTTGGGTGTTAGAGTCCCCTGTTATTAGCAATGAGTTCCTTGTTGTTTGTTATTGATTGGGCATATATATTTACAATTGTTAGATCTTCTTGTTGGATAGACCACTTTATTATGATTTAGTCTCTTTCTTCATCTCTTGTTACAGTCTTTGGCTTAAAATCTAGTTTGTCTGACATAAATATGGCTACTTGGGCCTTCTTTTGATGTCCATTAGCATGATAGTTGGTTCTCTGTCCCCTCACTTTCAATCTGCTGGTGTCTTTATGTCTAAAGTGTATCTCTTGTAAGGTCTTGTTTTATTATCAACACTGACACCCTGTGTCTTTTAATTGGAGCATTTAGTCTATTTACTTTCAGAGTAATTATTGATAAAAATGAATTTAGTGCCATTGTATTACTTGTTAAGTTGTTCCTTGAGATTTTCTGTTCCTTTCTAGTTTTTGTTGCTTTTGGTCTTTCCTTCCCACTCAAAGAGTCCCCTTCAATATTTCTTCCAGTGCTGGTTTATTGGTCACAAACTGTTTTAGTTCTTATTTGGGAAACTCTATCTCTCCTTCTATACTGAATGACAGCCTTGCTGGATAGAGTATTCTTGGCTGCATATTTTTCCCACTCAGTTTCTGTTTGGGAGGTCTGCTGCTAACTTTATTTTCTCTTGTAAGTTAGGGATTTTTTTTTTTCCTCTTGCTGCTTTTAGGATTTTTTTCTTATCTCTCTGTTTTGCAAATTTGCCAGGATATCTTCGTTTTGCCCGCTTTTCTTGATTTTGATGGAATTCTCTGTGCCTCCTGGATTTGGGTGTCTGTTTCCTTCCCCAGTTTAGGGAAGTTTTCAGCTATAATTTCCTCAAATAAACCTACTCACCCCTTCTCCCTCTCTTCTACTGGGACTCTTGTGATATGGATGTTATTACACTTTATGGAGATGCTGAGTTCCCTAAGTCTACATTCATGATCTAATATTTTTCTCTCCCTCTTCTTTTCAGCTTCATTATTTTCCATAATTTTATCTTCTATATCCTTTATTTGTTCCTCTGCTTCTTCCATCCTTGTGGTCATTACAGCCAGTCATCTTCATAGCTAGGTTATAGCATTTTTCATTTCAGCCTACTAGTTTTTAGATCTTCTGTCTCTTTGGTAAGGGACTCCCTGGTGCCATCTATGTTTTTTTTCAAGCACAGCTGTTATCTTTATGATTGTTGCTTTAAATTCTGGATCAGGCATATTACTTACATTTGTTTCAATTAGATACCTGGTTGAGACCTTTTCTTATTCTTTCTTTTGGGATTAATTCCTCCATCTTGGCATTTTGTATGGGTCTTTATCTTCTTCTGTGTGATAAGAAAGCCTGCTAGGTTTCCTGCTCCTAAGAGTAATGGTTTTTTTAAGAGACGATCATATACTGTCCAAGGCACTTCAGGAAGTGTTTCTGGTGTATTCGGTATGAACTCTGCTGCTGTGTTTCAACTGCTCTTTTCCTCAGGTCAGTCTTCTGTAGACTTTCTCCTTGCCTGCAGTGGGGAGTGTTTGGAACTTGGCCAGAGCATGGTGAGTTTTAACTAGGTGTGCTCTGAACTGATTGTTAAGAGAGACCTGATGTTATTTCCACTAGAGCTGAAACTTGGCAGCACTCTCGTCAGTAGACTTGGTGCATGCAGCGGTTTAAGTTGGTCTTCTGGAGGAGGGGCCCACTGCTCTGGTTCTCAGGAACACCTGCTCTAATAAAGAAGCACCTGCAGATCACAGTGGGGTGGGGTTTGGTGTAAGTACGTTAGCTCACTACTGTTGGCACTGTGCTGCTTACTATAGTTTATGCTCGGTGGCAGGGAAGGGAAATCGTGCCAGCCCTCTCCTTCACTCCAGAGAGGGGAGTTAATGCCCACTGCTGTTCAGGAAGCCCTCAAAGAAGAGTGAACAATCTCCCCTTTTGTGTCCCAGGCATCCCTCAGATCTGCCTTCACCTTATGTCTGGGCTATCTGCCCACCGATAGTACAGTACAACTGTGTTTTATCCCCGACAGGCTGGCTGAGTTTTAAAACTGCAAACTTTAGGAACCTGTCATGGCTCAGACCTGCATTGGTCCTCTGGGGGAGGATCTTGCCACATTGGGACTAGTGCAGGTTTATCCCAGAAGGGCAGTTGCACCAGCTGCCCTTGGAGGAAGCTTGGAGTTTGGAGTAAACACAGCAAAATGTCATCCTCAGCATTGGGCAGACATACCTGCTAAGGGGTAGGGGAGCATAATGGCACCCACTGGCTCTTTTGTCCCTGGAGAGGCAATGCCACCTCTCCCAGATGCGTTTTAAGAAGAAGGAACTGTCTCTCCCAGTGTGTCCCAGGGGATCCTCAGATTGCACCAACTGCTCCCAGGCTTCTGTTCTCCACAGAAGCACTGCAGCACCCACCAGACTCAATACCAGCCAGGGGTGGATTTCTAAGACTCCAGTCTTTGAGCTCAGCAGGTCGTAAAAATTCATGATAATGAGCCTCTCATTTTCCTAGTCAATGGCCTTGAGGAAGTGTTTTCTTTGTGTGATCCCCTGTGTGCTCTTCCTTCTCTCACCTCTTTCTGTGATCAGGGCTCCCTCCCCTTCACAGCACCCACGATCGTTTTCTCCCACAAATGACATCTCTGCACCTCCTACTTTCCATGATGTGGCCTCTTCTCCCCCTCTAGTTGTGCAGTTCTGTCATTCCTCATGTCAATTTCTTGGGGGTTCAGAATGACTGGATATTTATCTAGCTATGTTTTAGGGATAAGACAAGCCCAGCATCTTACTACTGTGCTGTCTTAGCTCTCCTCCCAATCTTCCTTTAATTTTTGATCAGTTCTTCCAATCTCACCAGACTGTCAACATATTGACACATATATAGTCTTGGCTGGATACTTTAAGCCTCTTCTAACTGCCCAGTTCTTCTATATTTATTTATTTTTCCTTCTTACTGTTACCTTTCATAAATTAACAAATATAATGATAACATAATTTTATAGGCTATACTAGGGTCTGATAATTTCTCCAGCCTATATATATTTTTTTCCTATCTACGTACTTGCTTTATTTCTCACAGCCCAAATTTAATTATGAATAGAATGATGGCAATAGCAATGAATAAATCATACAAGGTCTTGACTCTCACAGAGCAAAATGAAGAAAAATTGTCATGTACCAAAAATGATAACTGTTTTGAATATTCCCATTTAAAGTAATGGGTCACTGGTTGTAGGTCACGGTGTAAACAAACATGAACTGATGTTGATAGGATTTTGGTTCATTAAAATATATATATATAGCAAAATTTCTTAATATATTCTCGATAGTATACATATCCAATTGGCCGTGTTTAGACTGAATGCTTGACAATGCTTCATCTTTCTGTGTATATAATTTCAATTTGTTCCACTAAAACTAACTTTCATATAAACAGCTTTACAGTTGAATTACTAGATATTTCATGTTATATTTATTTATATGTTAAGGATTGAAGACAAATATTCTAGATTTTAGGTTTCCTGTTAATTTGTTTGTGATCTCAGGTTTCCTAAGAATTTGATGAAAAGGCACAATGGAGACTTAAGGAGTTTTCAATGCATGTATATAAATGCAAGAGAAATGCCATGAGCCAAATTTCAGGGGAAACTATTTTCAGAGACCCATGACAATACCAGTTTCTGCATTTCCAACATAGGAAATCACAACAAATGGGTGAGTTTTTTTTCATATAAAATTCTGTCATAATTATGTAGATTTATCTCCTGCTAAAATATATCTTCTAAAACTACATACAAATTCATGTTAATATCTTTCTTACCGACAATTACTTATACATTCAAGTTTTTTTTCATCCAATGCACGTCTCACAGAATCAAATTGCTAAGTGAAATTTAATGGTGCAAAACAACATAAATAGGTGAAGAAAAATGTATTAAATATGGCTCATAATATGTGAAAGTCTAACTGGAACCTATTTCATCAAAAATAGGTCATAAATGGAACATGATTGTTATTTAAAATTCTAATTTGTTACAGATATTTAATAATATAATTGTCATAGGAAGCAAGGATGAATGTTCCTCTAATGTTCAACTCTTTGTAGAGTATTACATCTATAACTTCTTTTAAGGATGCATAAAACTGTTGCATTTCAAAAGAACAGAAGTGTTAAGGAATTGTTTAAGAAAGAGAAATGTTGCTCAGGAAGTTTAGTTGTTTTTTTGGTTTTTTTTTTTTTTTCTGTTTTTTTTTTTTTTCTTTTCCCTAAAGAGAATGCTAATAAGAGAAGTCTGCACCAAAAACATGTAGAAAAATTCTGGAAAAATTTTTGTTGATAAAAACCATTTTACTCTTCATAAGGGAGATTTACCACTCTGTGTGTAACTTGAAACTTCTTTGGTAATCTTTAATTCTATAATTTTTAACAGAATAATTATACTATTCTGTAGTTTATTTATATGGAGTTTAGCTACCTGCAGAGGCAGGATGGGAAGCCCTTCCAAATTTGGTCTAGATGTTCAAACTCATGATGCCACCCATAGATACACACAGCAGGAAGTTATAAAAAGGTATATGATTTACATTTTTTTTCTGGGGAGACCGAGGCAGGTCACTCAAGCTGGTATGAATATGGCTTCGAAAAATGGGAAAAGAAGACTGGTCTTGGGTTTTTATTGTGCTGAAGGGCCCATGGCAAGGGTTAGGGTTTCTGTGTATAGCTAGGCACTTACATGATTTGAATCTACTATCACACCAAATGAGGTAGCATTCAGGCTTTCTAGCATGGTGAAACTTAACAGAACAAAAGCAATCAAATATCAAAAGATGGGATCAGAATCTTTATTACAATATACCTACTTATTTAAAATTACATAATTTTTGGAAATCTTTTTATTTTTATTTTAGCAACTAAGAGAATCTCAGTATAGTATTTTCTAAGAAGTCAAATGAACAGCAGACAATTATATCATGCCTACAATATGCCAAACATTGTTAGCATTTAACATGTGTTAAATACATTTTCACCACAACCTAAAAATTGGGAACAATTACTATCCTTAATTTTCCTGAGAGAAAATAAAGATAGAAAACTTAGTAACATATTCAGTAACATGTGTCCAGGTAGATAATAAGTATTTATATCCAAATAGATTTATACTAGCCTCTGTGTTTCATTTTATTTTATTATTATGTTAGTCACCATACAGTATGTTATTAGTTTTTGATGTAGTGTTCCATGATTCATTGTTTGTGTATAACACCCAGTGCTCCAAGCAATACATGCCCTCCTTAATACCCATCACCAGCCTATCCCAATCGCCCACCCCCTCCCCTCAAAAACCCTCAGTTTGTTTCCCAGAGTCCATAGTCTCCCATGGTTCATCTCCCTCTCTGATTCCCCCCCCCCCACTCTTCCCTTCCTTTTCCTGATGTCTTCCATTCAATTCCTTATTTTCCACAAATAAGTAAAACCATATGATAATTGTCTTTCTCTGCTTGACTCATTTCACTTAGTATAATCTGGGCCTCTTCCATCCATGTTGTTGCAAATGTTGAGTAATCATCATTTCTGATGACTAATATTCCATTGTATATATGGACCACATCTTCTTTATCCATTTGTCTGTTGAAGGGCATCTTAGCTCCTTCCACAGTCTGGCTATTGTGGACATTGCTGCTATGAACATTGGGGTGCATGTGGCCTTTCTTTTCACTACGTCTGTATCTTTGGGGTAAATACCCAGTAGTGCAATTGTTAGGTCATAGGGTAGCTCTATTTTTAACTTTTTGAGGGACCTCCATACTGTTTTCCAAAGTGGCTGTACCAACTTGCATTCCCACCAACAGTGTAAGAGGGATCCCCTTTCTCCACATCCTCTTCAACATTTGTTGTTTCTTGCCTTGTCAATTTTTGCCATTCTAACTGGTGTAAGATAGTATCTCAGTGTGGTTTTGATTTGAATTTCCATGATGGCTAATGATGTTGAACATTTTTTCATGTGTCTGTTCGCCATTTGTATTTCCTCTTTGGGAGTGTCCATGTCTTCTACCCAGTTTTTGAATTGATTGTTTTTTGGGTGTTGAGTTTGAGAAGTTCTTTATAGATCTTGGATACCAGCCCTTTATCAGTTGTGTCATTTGCACATATCTTCTACCATTCTGTGGGTTGCTTCTTAGTTTTTTTTACTGTTTCCTTTGCTGTGCAGAAGCTTTTTATCTTAATGAAGTCCCAAAAGTTCATTTTTGCTTTTGTTTCTCTTGCCTTTGGAGACATGTCTTGAAAGAAATTGATGTGGCTGTTGTTGAAGAGGTTATTGCCTATGTTCTCCTCTAGGATTTTGATGGCTTCCTGTCCCACACTGAAGTCTTTCATCCATTTGGAGTTTATCTTTATGGTGTAAGAGAATGGTCAAGTTTCATTCTTCTGTATATAGCTGTCCAATATTCCCAGCACCATTTATTGAAGAGACTGTCTTTTTTCCATTGGACATTTTTTCCTGCTTTGTCAAAGATCAGTTGACCATAGAGTTGAGGGTCTAATCTGGGCTCTCTATTCTGTTCCATTGATCTATGTGTCTGTTTTTGTGCCGGTACCATGCTGTCTTGGTGATCACAGCTTTGTAATATAGCTTGAAATCAGACAACATGATGCCCCCAGCTTTGTTTTTCTTTTTCAGCATTTCCTTGGCGATTCAGGGTCTTTTCTGGTTCTATACGAATTTTAGGATTATTTGTCCTAACACTTTGAAAAATGGCATTTGTGTTTTGATCAGGATGGCATTGAAAGTATAGATTGCTCTGGGCAGCATAGACAGTTTAACAATATTTATTCTTCCAGTCCTTGAGAATGAAATGTTTTTACATCTTTTTGTGTCTTCTTCAATGTCTTTCATTAGTGTTCTGTAGTTTCTAGAGTATAGCTCCTTCACCTCTTTGGTTAGGTTTATTCCAAGATATCTTACAGTTTTTGGTGCTATTTTAAGTGGAATTGATTCCCTAATTTCTTTTTCTACACTTACATTGTGTATAGGAAAGCAACTGATTTCTGTGCATTGATTTTGTATCCTGCCACATTACTGAATGCTGTATGAGTTCTAGAAATTTGCGGGTGGAGTCTTTTGGGTTTTCCATATAAAGTATCATGTCATCTGCAAAGGGAGAGAGTTTGACCTCTTCTTTGCCAATTTGAATACCTTTTATTTCTTTTTTGTTGTCTGATTGCTGTTGCAAGGACTTCTAGTATTATGTTGAACAACAGTGGTGAGATTGGGATCCCTGTCATGTTCATGATCTTAAGAGAAAGGCTCTCAGCTTTTCCCCCATTGAGAATGATATTCCCTGTGGGCTTTTCATAGATGTTTTTTTTGAAATTGAGGAATGTACTGTCTATCTCTACACTCTGAAGAGTTTTCATCAGGAAAGGATGCTGCATTTTGTCTAATGCTTTTTCTGCATCAATCGAGAGGATCATATGGTTCTTGTCTCTTTTTTTTTATTAATGTGATCTGTCACACTGATCAATTTGTGAATGTTGAACCACCTTTGCCTCCAGGGATAAATCCCACCTGGTCATGTTGGATAATCGTTGTAATGTACTGTTGGATCCTATTAGCTAGGATCTTGTTGAGAAATTTGGCATCCATATTCATCAGGGATATTGGTCTGTAATTCTCCTTTTTGATGGGGTCTTTGCCTGGTTTTGGGATCAAGGTCATGCTGGCCTCATAGAATGAGTTTGGAAGTTTTCCTTCTGTTTCTATTTTTTTGAAATAGCTTCAGGTGAATAGTTATTATTTCTTCTTTGAATGTTTGGTAGAATTCCCCAGGGAATACATCAGCCCCCTAGACTCATGTTTTTTGGGAGGTTTTTGATCACTGCTTCAACCTCATTATTAGTTATTGGTCTATTTGGGTTGTCAGGTTCTTCCTGTTTCAGCCTTGGTAGTTTATAGGTTTCCAGGAAAGCATCCATTTCTTCCAAGGTGCTTAATTTATGGGCATATAGTTGTTAATAATTTCTAATAATTGTTTCTATTTCCTTGGTGTTAGTCGTGATCTCTCCCCTTTCATTCATAATTTTATTAATTTGGGTCCTTTCTCTTTTCTTTGGGATAAGTCTGGCCAATTGTTTGTTGATCTTATTAATTCTTTCAAAAAACCAGCTTCTAGTTTTGTTGATCTGCTCCACTGTATTTCTGGTTTCTAATTCATTGATCTCTTTCTCTAATCTTAATTATTTCTCTTCTGGTGCATGACTGAAGCTTTATTTGTTGTTCCTTCTCCAGTTCTTTAAGATGTAAAGTTAATTTGTGTACTCGAGATGTTTTTTATCTTTTTGAGTGAGGCTTGGATGGCTATGTATTTCCCCCTTAGGACTATCTTTGCAGTATCCCATAGGTTTTGGAACAATATGTTTTCATTCTCATTGTTTTCCATGAATTGTTTAAGTTCTTCAATTTTCTGGTTGACCCAAACATTATTTAGCAGGATGGTCTTTAGCTTCCAAGTGTTTGAAGTTCTTCCAAATTTTTTCTTGTGATTGAGTGCCAGTTTCAAAGCATTGTGATCTGAGACTATGCAGGGAATAATCTCAATCTTTTGGTATCAGTTGAGATCTGTTTCATGACCCAGTATATGGTCTATTCTGAAGAACGTTCCATGCGCATTTGAAAAGAATGAATATTCTTTTGTTTTTGGGTGGAATGTTCTGTGTATATCTATGAGGTCCATCTGGTCTAGTATATCATTCAAAGCTCTTGTTTCTTTGTTGATTTTCTGCTTAGATGATCTGTCTATTGATGAGAGTGGAGTGTTGTGGTCCCCTACTATTATTATCAGCATGTCTGTTTTGACTAACAGTAGGCTTATGTAGTTGGCTGCTCCCATGTTGGGGGCATAGATATTTACAGTTGTTAGATCCTCTTGCTGGATAGACCCTTTTAGAATGATATAGTGTCCCCCTGTATCTCTACCTACAGTCGTTAGCTTAAAATCTAATTTGTCTGATATGAGAATTGCTACCCCAGTTTTCTTTTGAGGACCGTTGGCATGAAAAATGGTTCTCCTTCCCTTCACTTTCAGTCTGCATGTATCTTTAGGTTCAAAATGAGTTCTTGTAGACAGCATATGGATGGGTCATGTCTTTTTATCCAATCTGCAACTCTGTGATGTTTCATGGGAGCATTTAGGCCTTTCATGTTGAGAGTGATTATTGAGAGACATGATTTTATTGTCATCATGTTGCCTGTGAAGTCCTTGTTTCTATAGATTGTCTCCATAAATTTCTGTTCTATATCACTCTTGTGGTCTTTCTCCTTTTATAGAACTCCCCCCCCCCTTAATATTTCTTGCAGGGCCGGTTTGGTGGTCACATATTCCTTCAGTTTCTTCCAGTCTTGGAAGCTCCTTGTCTCTCCATCCATTCTGAATGACAGCCCTGTGGGATAAAGTATCCTTGGCTGCATGTTCTTCTCATTTAGCATCCTGAATATGTCTTGCCAGCCCTTTCTGGCTTGCCAGGTCTCTGTGAACAGGTCTGACATTATTCTGATGTTCCTCCCTCTGTACGTAAGAAATCTCTTCCCCTTCGCTGCTTTCCTTGGATCTAAGATTTGTAAATTGTACTATTATATGTTGTGGCATCTGTCTGTTCTCATTGATCTTGGGAGTGGCCCTTTCTGCCTCTTGGACACAAATGCTTGTTTCCTTCCCCAGATTAGGGAAGTTTTCAGCTACGATTTGCTCAAATATATCTTCTAAACATCTCTCTCTCTGCACCACCTCAGGGATCCCAATAATCCTGATATTGGAATGTTTTATTGAGTCATTAATCTCTCTCAGTTTGATCCCTTGGGTTTTTCCCATGCCGTCTTCATTTCCTTCTTTTCTATCATCTTATCCTCTAGCTCACTAATTTGTCTTCTGCCTCATTTACCCTGGCAGTCAGAGTATCCAGTTTAGACTACATTTCATTCATAGCATTTTTAAATTTGGCCTGATGAGATCTCATTTCTGCCCTTAGAGATTCTATATTGTCATTAATATTTTTCTCAAGCCTAGATATCACCTTGATAATTGTTACTCTGAAATCTGTTCCTGACATCTTGGTTATATCCATATCCATTAGTTCTGTGGCAGAGGCCACAGTTTCTGATTCTTTCCTTTATTGGGGTTTGCTCAGCTTAGTCCATTCTGTTGAGGGGTGGTTGAGAGAATATGCAGAGTCCGGATTATTGACCACAACCCAAGCAAGATGCACCTGTTTTATAGGGACCTTAGGGTTGTCAGCCTCTTGTTCTTCAGCCTGCCTTCTGGGGTAGGGGCCTCCCTCCACTGTTATTCAGTTAACCCTGTTTGGGTGGGTTGCCTTGCTCCTTTTATGTGTGTGGGGGGATGGGCTCAGTGAAAACCGTTTTTTGGGGACTTTTGTTCTCTGGTGGCTTTCTGCATCTCTTCCGAGAGTCAGAGCAGAAGTGACCGTATCCAGACCTCTGTCTCAGAACAGAGAGATAGCAGTCTGCTCTGCGCTGAGCTCTCCAGGCCACACTGTCTCTGTTTCTGTCTGTGTTGCTAAAAAACCACACCGTCCTAGGTTGTCCGACCCACAGCAGCACTCCCAGCCTTCGCTCCCAGGGCCGGGCCCGTCTCTGCCCTTTGTGCTTCTAAAACCACAAACCGCCCCTGGTTTGCATGCGTGCCTCCATAGTCAGGTCTCAGTCTGGGGGGGGGGGGGG
>NW_024426996.1:30864528-30886567 GCF_017311325.1 Ursus maritimus | reverse complement strand
TGGGGGGGGGGGGGGTCTGTGCTAAAGTCCTTTCCCTACCACTACCGGTCTGCAAGTCTGCGCCCAGTACCCACCCAGCACAAGAGGCTTTTGCCTTCCCCATGCAAGAGCTTGGAGGCTCCCTCCCCCTTCCATTTATCCTCTGATATCTGCCCTCAGAATCATGGCTCCCTGCTTCATACCTCGAGACCAACTGCCAGAGATATTCTGTTTTTAGAGGTCCGCATATATCTTCTTAACATCTCAGGCTGATTTCGTGGGTGTTCAGAATGGTCTGGTAGATATCCAGCTCAATTCAGGGGGCCAGTTGAAATAGGGTCCCCTATTTCTCCACCCTCTTTTCTCCTTTTAGCCTCTGTGTTTTAACTGCATATCCCACCTGTTGATGAGGAGCTGTGTAAGTGGATTCATTTTTGCTTTTTCTTTCCATTTCTGATAAATTTTAAATTATGAACTTTGTTTTATATCTATAAATACAGGAATATTATTCTATATAAATTTAAAAAAACTTACATTTTTGAGTGGCTCAGTTGGTTAAGAATTCAACTTTCTTGGTTTCAGCTGAGGTCATGATCTCAGGGTCCTGAGATTGAGTCTTACATCAGGCTTCATGCTCAGCAGGGAGTCTGCTTCTCCCTTTCCCTCCATTTGTGCTCCCCCTCTCTCTCCCAAATAAATAAATAAATAAATAAAAATCTTAAAATAATTTTATCACTCTGTATTCTCATTTTAATAAAAACTACCTATAATCATAATAGCTTTTAAAATGGGGGGGACCCTTAAGAGCTTTCATTGCATGCAATTAACAAATATTATGGGCTTAGCTTTCAGTCAAAGCAATTGTAAATTAGGGGCTTTTGGTGGCTATTTAGAATATTGCAAAAACCCCAAAGATATTTCTATGTTGCCCTTTTTATTAATATCTATATTTTCATATTTTCATTACTGTATCAGACCACTTTGGTGTTCTTTCATTCATTTCAAATCTTTTTTTTTTCATTCTATCAGCATCTTTATTGTTTATCTTATGTATATGTATATAATTCCAATATATTTTTTTTTAATTCCAACTTAATGTACAGTGTTAGTTTCAGGTGTAAAATATAGTGATTCAATAATTCTATATGTCGCTCAGTGTTCATCACTCCTTAATTCCTATCATCTATTTCACCCATCCCCCAACCCACCTCCCCTGCAATAACCATGATTTGTTCTTTATAGTTAAGAGTCTGTTTCTTGGTTTGTCTCTTTTTTTCCTTTCTCATTTGCTTTGTTTCTTAAATTCCACATATGAGTGAAATAATATGGCATTTGTCTCTCTGACTTACTTCGCTTACCTTCATACTCTCTAATTTATCCATTTGTTGTAAATGGCAATATATCATTCTTTTTTATGGCTAAATAATAATAATGTATATACCCCATCGTCTTTAGCTGTTCATCTATCAAAGGACAGTTGGGCTGCTTCATAGTTTGGCTATTATAAGTAATGCTGCTATAAACGTAGTGGTGCATGTATCTCTTTGAATTAGTGTTTTTGTATTTTTTGGGGTACAAATCCAGTGGTGCAATTACAGGATCCTAGGGTAGTTTTATTTTTAAATATTTGAGGCAATTCCATACTGTTTTCCTCGGTGACTGCACCAGTTTGCATTCCTACCAAAAGTACAAGAAGATTCCTTCTTCTCCAAATCCTCACCAGCACGTGTTATTTCTTGTGTTATTGATTTTAGCCATTCTGACCAGTGTGAGGTAATATCTCATTGTAGTTTTGATTTGCATTTCCATGATGATGAGTGATGTTGAGCATCTTTTCATATGTCTGTTGTCCATTTGTATGTCTTCTTTGGAGAAATGTCTGTTCATGTCTTCTGCCTATTTTTTAAATTGGATTATTTGGTTTTAGGGTGTTTACTGGGATAAGTTCTTTATCGATTTTGGATTCTAACCCTTTATCGAATGGATATGTCATTTACAAATATCTCCCACTAAGTAGGTTGCTTTTTAGTTTTGTTGAATGTTTCCTTCACTGTACAAAAGCTTTTTATTTTGATGTAGTCCCAATAGTTTATTTTTGCTTTTATTTGCCTTGTATCAGGAGACATATCTAGAAAAAAATGTTGCTATAGCTGATGTCAGAGAACTTACTGCCTGTGTTCTCATCTGGGATTTTTATGGTCACAGATTTCACATTTAGAGTTTATTTCATTTTGAGTTCATTTTTGTATTTTGTGCCAAAAAAAAGTGGTCATTTCATTCTTTTGCATGTAGCTGACAAGTTTTCCCAACACAATTATTTGAAAAGACTGTGTTTTTCCCATCAGTATTCTTTCCTGCTTTGCCAAAGATTAATTGACCATAAAATTGTGAATTTCTTTCTGGGTTTTCCATTCTCTTCTACTGATCTGTGTGTCTACTTTTGTACCAGTGCCATATCATTTTGATTACTACATCTTTATAATATAAATTGAAGTCAGGAATTGTGATACCTCCAGTTTTGCTTTTCTTTTTCAATATTGCATTGGTAATTCAGGGTGTTTTACGGTTCCATATAAATTTTAAGATTGTTTGTTTTAGCTCTGTGAAAAAAATACCATTGGTATTTTGATAGGCATTACATTAAATCTGTAGATTGCTTTGGGTAATATACACATTTTAATAGTATTTGTTCTTATGAACCATGAGCATGGAAAGTTTTTCCATTTCTTTGTGTCATTTTCAAATTCTTTCATCCATGTTTTGCAATTTTCAGAGTACAGGTCTTTCAACTCTTTGCTTAGATTTATTTTTAGGTATCTTATAATTTTTGGTGCAATTGTAAATGATATTATTTTCTTAATTTATCTTTCTGATGCTTCATTAATGCTGTATAGATGTGCAACAGATTTTTGCACATTGATTTTATAATCTGACTTTTCTGAATGCATGTATCAGTTCTAGCAGTTTTTTGGTGGGGTCTTTTCAGTTTTCTATGTATAATATGTCATCTGCAAATAGTGAAGTTTTACTTCTTTGCTGAATTGAATGTCTTTTATTTATTTTTGTTGTCTGATTGCTATGGCTAGGATTTTTAGTATTATGTTAAATAAAACTGGTGAGAATGCACATCTTGTCTTTTTCCTAATGTAAGGGCAAAACTCTGTTTTTCCCCATGGAGGATCATGTTAGCCGTGAGCTTTTCATATATGGCTTTTTTTATTTTGAGGTATTCCTTCTAAACCTACTTTGTTGAGGGTTTTCATCATGCATGGATGTTGTACTTTGTCAAATGCTTTTCCTTTGTCTGTTGAAATGATCATATCCTTTCTCTTACTGATGTATCAAGGTGACTGATTTGTGAA
This sequence comes from Ursus maritimus, assembly GCF_017311325.1. Lineage (NCBI taxonomy): Eukaryota > Metazoa > Chordata > Mammalia > Carnivora > Ursidae > Ursus > Ursus maritimus. The sequence continues at coordinate 30,883,226 of NW_024426996.1, read as the reverse complement.
TATTGAACCACCCTTGCATTCAAGGAATAAATCCCACTTGACCATGGTGAGTGAATTTTTTCTTAATGTATTTTGTTGAGGATTTTTGAATCTACGTTCATCAGAGGTATTGTAATGCCTTTATCTGGTATTAGTATCAGGGTGATGCTGGCCTCATAGAATGAGGAAGTTTTTCTTTCTTTCCTATTTTTCGGAATAGTTTGAATAGAGTAGGTATTGACTCTTCTTTAAATGTTTGGTAGAATTCATCTGTGAAGCCACCTTATCTGTTGAGAGTCTTTTGATTACTGATTCTATTTCATTATTGGAAATCAGTCTGTTCAAATTTTCTATTTATTCCTGCTTTAGTTTTGGTAGGTCATATGTTTCTAGGAATTTGTCCATTTTTTTCTAGATTGTCTAATTGTTGGCATATAGTTTTTCATAATATTCTCTTATAATTGTATTTCTGTGTTGTTATTTCTTTGATTTGTGATTTTATTTGTATTCTCCTTTTTTTTTTCTTTTTTATGAATCTGGCTAGAGGTTTATCAATTTTGTTGATCTTTGCAAAGTACCAGCTCCTGGTTTTATTGACCTGTTCTCTTTTTTCTTTTCTTTTCTTTTTTGTTTCTATATCATTTATTTCTGCTCTAATCTTTATTATTTCCTTCTGCTGGTTTTGAATTTTGTGTATTCTTTTCCTATCTCCCTTAGTTGTAAGTTTAGGTAGGTTGAGATTTTTCTTGCTCCTTGAGGTAGGCCTGTATTGCTATAAAATTCCATCTTAGAACTGCTTTTGCAGCATTCAAGAAGATTTTGAACCATTGTGTTTTCATTTTCGTTTGTTTCCATGTATTGTTTGATTTCTTCTTTGATTTGTTAACCCATTCATTGTTTAGCAGTGTGTTATTTAACCTTGTATTTGTGGTCTTTCTAGATTTTTTTCTTGTGTTTTACTTCTAGTTTCATAGCATTATGTTTAGAAAAGAAGCATGATATGAGTCTGTGAGTTTGAACTTCTTGAATTGTGGAGGGTTTTTTTGGTTTTGCTTTCTGTGTGTGCTCCTAATATGTGAAGAACCTTCCGTGAGTACCTGGAAAGAATGTGTACTCTACTGTTTTAGGGTTGAACGTTCTAAATATCTCTGTTAAATCCAGCTGGTCCAGTGTTTCATTCAAAGCCATTGTTTCTTTGTTGGTTTGCTGTTTGGACGATCTGTCCACTGACGTAAGTGAGATATTAAAGTCCCCTGATGTTATTGTTTACTATCAATTATCTCCTTTATGTTTGTTATTAAATACTGCCCTTTGCTGTTACAGTCTTGTTTTAAAGTCTGCTTTGTCTGATGTAAGTATTGCTACTCTAGCTTTCTTTTGACATCCATTTGCATGATAAATTTTTCTCTGTCCCCTCATATTCAATCAGCAGGTGTCTTCAGGTCTTAAAGGAGTGTCTGCAGCATATAGATGGGTCTTTTATCAACTCTGTCACCCTGTGTTTTTTTCATTGGAGCATTTAGTTCATTTACATCCAAAGTAATTATTGATATGTATTTATTGCCATTTTATTATTTGTGCTGTGGTTTTTACAGTTTTTCTGTGATCCTTTCTTTTTCTCCATTTCATGGTTTGTTGACTTTATTTAGTGATATAAAGGAGTCCAAGTATATCTGTATCTCTGTCACACTCAGTTTATATATAATATCATCTGCAAAGTCTGTATTAAGCTGATGGCCACTAAATTTTGAACTCATTCTTCCCTCCTCTACCCTCCATGTTTTTGATATTTAATATTTTACATCATTTTGCTTTTCTGTCTTTTATTTATTTTTATTTTTTCTCTTGTGCTTCCTATTTTTCTTACTCTTACAGTTTTTGTTTTGCACTAACAGAATTCCCCTTAACATTTCTTGTAGGGCAGTTTAGTGGTCAGGAATTCTTTTAACTTTTGTTTGGGAAATTCTTTCTCTTTCCTTCTATTAGGAATATAGCCTCATAGGATAAAGTATTTTTGCTTCAGATTTTTCCCTTCTTAGCACTTTGAATACATCATGCCATTCTCTTCTTGCCTGCAAAGATTGTGCTGAAAATCAGCTGATAGTCTTATGGGGTTTTCTTTGTATGTAACTGTCTTCTTTTCACTTACAACCTTTATAATTCTTTATCACTTTTTTTTTTAACCATTTTAATTACTATGTTTCTTGGTGTGGACCTCCTTGAGTTGAATTTATTGGGGAATCTCTGTGCCTCCTGAATCTGGATCTCTGTTTCCTTCCCCCAGCTTCAGGAGGTTTTCAGCTATTATTTCTTTAAACACGTTTTCTGCTGCCCTTTTTCTCTCTTCTTCTTCTGAGATCCCTACAATGCAAATATTATTATGCTTGATGGAGTCACTGATTCTCTATGTCTATTCTTATTATGCAGTATTTGTTTCTCAACCATTCAGTTTGATTGCTTTCCATTACTCTATCTTCCAGGTCACTAATATGTTCCTCTGCTTCCTGTACCCTACTATTTATTCCATCTATTGTAGTTTTAATTTTACTTATTGAACTCTTCATATGTTTTGTTTCTTTGTCAAGAGTCTCACTGATGTCCTCTCCTCTTTTCCAAAGTCCAATATTTTTATAATCGTTACTTCTGTTTTGCTTAGATCTCCTGCTTGTTCTTTCATTTGGGACATATTTTTCTGTCTCTGCAATCTGTGTCTGTTTTTGTATGTTAGGACAGTCATCTACATCTTCTGCTCTTGAAAGTAGCAGTTTTATGAAAAAGAGGACCAGCAGTGCTCTGCAGCACAGTGTATCCTGTTTGTTTACCAGGACCCTTGCACTACAGAGGAGTCTCCTAGGTGTGTTGCTTACATCCTGCTATTGTGTCTGGTTTGCCTTTCTTTCAGTCCAGATGTCTGCACTGACTCTCTGCCTGTTGTGGGCTGTGCTTGCTCTCTGTGATGTTAGTGAGACCCAGGCAGGCTAACTCTGAGGACTCAGGGCTGGGGCATCGGTGTTAGCAGAATTTGGATGATCCACTAGTCTTAGGCTTGACACCCTGCAGCATCGTGTCTAGCAGAGGCATGGAGGTGGCAGCTGGGTGGGGTACATGTGGTGTTAAAAATATTTGCCCTGAACCCAGGGCCAAGGCCAGCAGGCTTGGTGTGGATGAGTCCTCAGGAGAACTCCTGGTGGGGCACACTACTAGCAGGTTAAGTATCAAGTAGCTATGTGTTTATGCAGGTTTGTGGGGAAGGAAAATGGCAACTTCCAGCTACTTTGTCTCCCAACATGCTCTGAAATCAGTGTGAACAGATCTCCCTTCCATTTGCCCCTGGCATTGTGCAAACTGTCACTTCTACAGGCTGTTTTATTTACTATCACTGGTTTTCCCAGTTAGCCCAGTGCAAATCAGCTGACTTTTAAAGCTCTAGGCTCCAAGTACCATTAGTTTTACAAACTCACAGAGATCAACCCCTATGGTTTTCAAGGCAAGACATTGTGGGGATTCCTTTTCCCTGTGTGGGCTCACTGGTGCTTTCTGCTGTCCACACCCACAGCCAGCTTTCTAGCACTCTTTATGCTCTTCCTCACCTCTCCAGAGTAGCTTCTTTTCCACATTTATTTGTGGAGTTTGTTCTGCCAGTGTTTGGGTCACTCTCAGGTTTATTTACTCAGGTGTGAGTGATATCTAGTTGTAAAGGTGGGATGAGGTGAGTTTAGGGTCCCCCTACTCTACTATCTATCTTCCCAAGCTTCTCTCCCATTTCAAAATTTTGATAGCCCGCAAATCAATTTGACCTCAGGTATGGTCATTTAAGCTGAATTTGCATTGCAACTTGACCAATCCATCTAAGTGAGGGTAAAACTTACCAAATACTGTATAAAATAAATAAGGCATTAAATGCAAGGAGCTAATCATATTACAATATTTCATTTCTAACGTGGATAATGATTAAACATTTTGACTCACAAGAGTGTTTCAAAGGATATTTAGGAGAATATGCTTAAATATAAATCACTTTATAATCTTAATATTTCTCCACCGTAATGTGGAGATGAAAAAACATGCCAGTAAGTAAGTAACCAATGGGTAAAAAAAAAAAAAATACCTAGAGACAAATGAAAGTACAACAAACTATAACACAGGATGCAGCAAAAATTCTAGCAGGGTAGTTCATAGTAATAAATGCCTACCTCAAGAAAAAGAAAAATCTAACTACACCTTAAGGACTTTTTTAAGTGAACAAAGACTACAGTTAGTAGAAGGAAGGAAATAATGAAGAATGGAAATAAAAGAAAATGGAAGAGATAATGAAGCTAAGAGATGGTTCTTTGAAAAGATAAAATTGACAAACCTTTTAGCTACCATTACCGAGAAAAAGAGAAGACTCAAGAGCTAAGAGATGTTATAACTGATACCACAGAAATACAAAGGATCATAAGAGACTGCTATAAACAATTTTAGGCCAACAAGTGGGACAAACTAGAAGACACAGATAAATGCCTAAAAACATGCAACTTACTAAGACTGATGATACAGTAAAGAGATTTATCAGTAATCAAAAACAACCCAACAAACAAGTGGAGGATGAAATTGTTTCATTGGTGAATTCTAGCCACTATTCAAAAAAGAATATAAAATCTCAAACTTTTTCAAAATAATGGAAGGAACATTTCCAAAATGTTATTAGACCAGTATTATCCTGATACAAATACCTGAAAAACACTACAGAAAAGAAAATTAAAGTCTAGTACCACTGATGAGCATAGATGCAAAACTCAATAAAATATTAGTAAACCCATTTCAATTATATGTTAAAATGATCACACAACTCTGAAAATAAGATATATCACATGACCCAAAGCAATATACAGATAGAATGTAATCCCTCAAAATTTGTAGAACTAGAACAGAGAACCCTAAAATTTGTATGAACCACAAAAGACCACAAGTAACCAAAGCAATTGGGAGAAAGAATAAAGCTGAAGGTATCATACTCCTAGATTTTAAACTATACTACAAAGCTACAGCAATCAAAACAGCATGGTGCTGGCACAAAAACAGAAGTATAGATTAATGAATAAATAGGCCATTGCATATTGACAAAGAAGGTGAAAATATAAAGTGAGGAAAACATAGTTTTTTCAATAAATGGTGTTAGGAAAACTGGAGTGCTACCTGCATAATAAAATTAGACTACTGTTTTATACCATATATAAAAATAAATTCAAAGGGGATTGAAGACTTGAATATAAGGCCTGAAATAAGGAACTCTAGGAGAAAACAAGCAGTAAGCTCTTTGAGATCTGTTTTTGGGGATTAGTCTCCCCAGGCAAGGGCAACAAAAGCTAAAATAAACAAATGGGATTGCAACAAAGGAAACTATCAACAAAAGGAAACCTATTGAATGGGGAGAAGATATTAGCAAATTATGCATCCAATAAAGAGATTAATATCCAAAATATATAAAAAATAGTCACAATATCAAAACATCAAACAGCCCAATTTAAAAATGGGCAAAAGACTTTCAAGGACATTCAGATGGCCAACAGGTGCATGTAAAGATGTTCAATGTCACTAAGTATGAGGGACATGCAAATCAAAACCACAATGGGATATTATTTTACCCCTGCTGGATTGGCTGTAATCAAAAAGACCAAAAAAAAAAAAAAGTGTGCCAAGGATATGAAGAAAAGGGAATCCTGTACACTGTTAGTAGAAATCAAAAATCGGTGCAGCCACTATGAAAAACAGTATGGAGGTTCCCAAAAAATTAAAAATAGAAATACCATATGATCCAGCAGTTCCCCTTCTGGATATTATGTGACGAAAACAAGACCACCAATCCAAAAAGTTATATGCACCCTTATGTTCATTGCAGTAGAATTTACAATAGCCAAGTTATGAAAGTAGATGGAGATACATAGATATCTATAGACAAATATCTCCATCTAATGGACTATTACTCAGCCATAAAAAAGAATGAGATCTTGGCATTTTGTAACAGTGTGGATGAACCTATTCTGAAAAGTGAGATAAACCAGAGAAAACAGATACCCTATGATTTCACTTACATAACAAACCAGAAATAGACTCAGAGTTGCAGAAAACAAACTGTTGGTTATCAGAGGGGAGTTCCTAGGAGTTGGGAGCCTGAAATACACAAAGAGGATTAGGAGGTGCAAATTTTCAGTTATATAAGTCATAGGTATATAATATACAGCATAGGGAACATAGTCAATAATAATATACAGCATAGGGAACCTAGTCAATAATAATTACATAGAGTGACAGAGGATAACTTAATGTGTAAAACTATCAAAGCAACATGGTGTACACTTGAAACATGTTGTATGTCAACTATACTTCAGTAAAAATAAAATAAAAATTTTTTAAAAAGATAATGTACCATGTTTAAATAGGATTTTCAATGTCTGCAAATCATTCAGTGTGATACACCGCAATAAAATGAAGGGTAAAAATCACATGATCAGTATCCATTCATAATAAAAGCTCACACAAAGTGGATATACAGGAAATGCACCTCAGCATACTAAAGGCAATATATAACATGGCCATAGCTAACCATACTTAATGGTAAAAAGCACAAAGCTTTTCTTCAAAGATCAAGAACAAGACAAAGATGCCCACACTCATGACATTTATTCAACGTAATAGAAGTCCTAGCCAGAGCAACTGGGCAAAAAGAAGAAAGAAAAGGCATCCAAAGGAAGTAAAAACTGTCACCATTTGCAGATGATCTATTATTATTTAGAGGAAATTTAAATCAATATCAGTAAAGTTGCAAGTTATAAAATCAATATAAAAATTTGCAAATGAGATTTTTCACAGAAAGAGAACACAAATCCTAAAATTTGTATAGAAGCACAAAAGTCACTGAATAACCTAAAGCAACTGTAAGAAAAATGAAGCATCATGCTCTCTGATTTCAAATTATATTACGAAGCTATAGTAATGAAAACAGTATGACACTGGTGTTAAAACCAACACATAGACCAGTGGAACTGAAAAGAGGGCCCAGAAATAAACCTATGCATGTTTGGTCAATTAATTTAGAACAAAGAAGCAAAGAATATACAGTAGGGAAAGGTCAGTCTCTTCCATAAATGGTGCTGGAAATATACACATGCAAAAGAATGAATCTGGACCCTGTCTTACATTATACACCAAAATTAACTCAAAGTAGATTAAATACTTGAATATAAGACCTGAAACCATAAAACTTCTAGGAGAAAACAGGCTAAAAACTACTTGACGTTGGTTTTGGCAGCGATTTTTTTGGGGGTGGGGGATTTGACACTAAAAGCAGGCAATAAAAATAAAGTGGGACTACATCAAACTGAAAAGCTTCTGCACAAGAAAGAGACCATTTACAAAATAAAAAGACAACCTACTGAATAGGAGAAAATATTTGCAAATTGGAATCTCCTATGTTAACTATGTTAACATATATACAGAGAATCATATAACTCAGTAGCAAAAAAAAAAAAAACACAATTTGACTAAAAAATGGGCACAGGATCTGGATACACATTTTTTTCAAGTAAGATATACAGATGGCCAAATGGTACAGTAAAAGGTGTTCCCTCACTAATCACGAGGGAAATGAAAATGAAAACCACAATAAAGTATCACTTTGCATCTGTTAGAATGGCTATTAGGGAGAGAAAAACAAACAAAAAACCTAGAAATAAGTATTGGTGAGGATGTGGAGGAAAGGGAATCCTTGTACTGTGTTGGTAGGAATGTAGATTGGTGAAATCAGTATAGAAAAATGTATGGAGGTTACTCAAAAAATGAAAACTACAACTACCATATGATCCAGCAGTTCCACTTCTGGATATTTACTTGAAGAAAACAAAAATACTAAAAGATATATGCAAGTCCATGTTCAGTGAAGCATTATTTACAATAGACAAGATATAGAAACAACCCAAGTATCCATCAAAAGAATGTTAATAATATGGAATATTATTCAGCCATGAGTAAGGGAGACATCTTGCCACTTGTAGCAACATGCATGGACTTTATGTCATTTTGCTAAGTGAAGTAAATCAAATTATAAATACCATACATGATCTCACTTATATGTGGCTTCTAAAAAGAAAACCGAACCTCATGGATATAAAAAAACCAGAAATGCTAGAAATGGAGTTGGGAAGGGTGTGAAGGGGGTTAAAAAGTACAAATTTCCAGTTATAAAATAACTTGATATAATGTATAGCATGGTGACTACAGTTTACAATACTATACTGCTTATCTGAAAATTGTTAAAAGGGTAAATTTCAAAAGTTCTCATTGCAAGAAATGAAAAATTTGTAACTAAAGTACCAAATTACTTCTACAATAAATCTGTTGCTCTGGTTTGAGAGAGAAAAAAAAAAATGTCTCCTAGTTACTGTTGCTCTCAAATACATAGCCAATAACTACATAATTTGTTAGTAAATAGATTTATTTTTAACTTGTAACCATTGAGATTAATTTTTACATAGTATTTCTGTAAATGAATGTGCAACTTAGAAGAAAAGCACTGAACTATGGACATCATTTCTATTCGGTTGAGACATGGTCTTCAGACCTATGATCAGTGCAAGAAAGTAAAGCCTTAAAAACAGGAATTCACCAATTTTTAATTCCACAAATCTGGTGATAAGTTTTAATACAGAGAAGTGATTAATGTTACACTAGGCATAATACGATGTAAAAGATTTATGTGTAGAATGGTATCAACAAATCTTAATTAAATACCTTCATGGGCCAGGTGTTGGGTTAAGCATGTAGATTCAGATTGGAACAAAAGTAAAATAATTTCTGTGCTTTGGGAGAGGTCCTGAGGGAAAATAATATTAAAAAAATAATAACTACTAATTAAACACTATAAATTATATGTTTATAAAAAAGCATACAGTGCACCATGAAAACATATAATAAGAAAACCTAATGTGGTCTGATGGCCATTGAAAACATTTCTAAGAATGTAACTGAAAAACTACTAAATTATTTGGTTGTAATTAAATCTTTTCCCTAGCCTAATAAAATAAAGATGAATTATAGCTTTTTATATAATAAGTGTTATACTTCCACCAGATCTGGTTGAGTCAATAATTCAATAAATATTTCTTCATTGATGTGATTGGTACAAATATTGAATATTATCACTTCGAAGCATGACTGAAATTTCCTTCAGATTGACACTGATCTGTAAATGAACAAAGTTATTCATATATTTACAAATTTAATTTTAAATATGTTGTTTTTATGGTCTTTTTTTTTTTTCATAAGACTGCCATGAAAGATTTATAAAACACCCATCTGAAATCTTCATGGTAATAAGATAGCATTTCTGTGATCTCCAGCCTGGAAACTGTCCATGGAGAAAGAATAAAATTTCTTTGGAATATGTTACTCTTACTGAAATTAAAATGGTTTTTAGTGATGGCATCTAACATCACTTGGAAATTACAAATCATCTCTGTGATAAACTGTCCAAAAGGTGTGATCAGCACCCATATGATACCCATTGGTAGATGAGCTAATGCCTATTTATTTAAAAGCTCTCTCAGGTTTTTTTTGTTTGTTTGTTTGGGTTTTTTTTTTGCACCAAATATTGTTCTTTAGGCACAGTTATAGGCACTAGAGAACATTAAGTAAGCCTCACTTACTGCCCTGAACGAGTTGAGACTTAGTGTTTTCTGATCGTAATAAAACCAATTTCTCCTTTTGCTATGGCAGTGAATCATTAAATTTCAGAAGTGCCATTTCCATCATGTTTTATTTCTATAAGTGCAAATTTTTATATTTTAGTAGTCTCTAATGGAGTTCATCAGCAATACCTAATCAAGTTGCCTGCATTTTAGTACATTTCTTCATTGCTGAGCAATCAATGATTCATTAGCAAATTATAAGAAAAGCTGAACACCTTAAATTATGACAGGAACTATTTTTTAAATGAATTTTAAAACTTCTATAAAATTTTCTTTACATAATAACCACTTATTACATGCCTACTATGCACTAGACAGTGTATGTAGGTATTGTCTAACCTCACAATAACTCTACTACAAGGAAGGTATAGTTTAAATTTAACAAAGTGAAGTTCAGAAATGTTAAGTAACTGGCACAATTTTACACAACTGGTAATTGGTACCATCATGATGTTTTTGACTCCGTAGTCTGTGTTCCTTCTGTTGCTTCAATATCTCTAAAACTGCTTTTCTTGCCTATTTTAGAGAACAGTCTGTGTTGTCTTTAGGCAAACTATTTTAGGAGCAACAGGATATTTTGGAGTAAGTAATATAATGTGGTTGGAAGTATTGGCTTGCATCAAAGAATGCCTGGCAAGAAGGTATATTTTATGAAATAGGTATCATCATGATACTTCTCAGCTCACTGAAGTTGAAAACCTTAAATTATAATGGCCTGAAAGAGCTAATATACTTTCAAAATTTTCTACATGATTTCCACTGAATCACTTATCTATTGAAGAAATATAATGATGTCCACCTGGGTTTATTGGAACTGCTGGTGTAAGTCCTGGATTTCATCTTTCTAATGACTGCAACTTACAGATTTTTTGGTCCTATTACCCATGCTAAAAAGCAGCAGAAAACTGAAACAAATGACTATTGATTGTTTGACTCAGCTCTCCATTTAATAGTGATGATATGTTAGATTTTTAAAATTATTGAATTCAACTTGTACTTTCAACAGTAATTCACTAAATTTTAATCTCTAGATGCCTTTTTTGTGGTGCCTTTCTTCCATTTCAATAATAAGTTGTATTACATTTACAAAATACTTTCTATTTTGTAAAATTGTCTACAAATTTTCATTTATAATCCAGTGAGCATCTGCCACACTCGAATCCCACCACCCCAGGCTCTTAACAGTTACTTTCATGTCTACAATTTAAAATTTCTATACTTGTTCTTTCCTTGTTGGATGAATTCTGATAGAACTGTGTATACATTTTTTTTTTTTTATTTTTTGGTCCAGTTGAGTTGGTATGTCACTTATAAATACTAAGTATGGCACAAGAGGATATTCTGTTTAATTCAATAAATACATATTGGCTATCTACTATAGTTTAGGGATTCTGCTGGATGCTGAGGAGAGAGTGTTATGAACAAATCAGATGCTTCTGTCTTTACATAGCATATATTCCAGAGGAGGAAGACAGGAAAAAAAAAAATCCATTATAATGTATGGCATTGAGGCTCAGAGGTTAAGCACAAAGGGACAAGGTATTCTGTTGCACTTAGGAGCTCACACCATCCATTAAATGAAGCAGAAGCTTCTTCTGAAAAGTAGAGAACATGGCTAGCTGCTGAACGGAAATTTTATCTACAAGTTTCTTTAGCCACTGAAAAACATTTGTTTTGTCTTTTTAATCAGCAATTATACCAGAAATCTTATTTTTAATCAGTATTGAGAAGCAAAAATATATAAAACAATGTTTTTCCTATATTAGTATTGCCCGTGTTTTAAGAAATAAGAGTTTTATTCTTCTATGAATACTTAGCAGTAAGGAAGTCCAGAATACTAAATGCCATTTTCAGATCTAGCATTTAGAAATAGTGATTTTTGAACCAGACATTGAGGATTTCCAACTCCTTCCAGCATTATCCTTGTTACTTCTAAAAGATTCAATAGTCTCTTTACCTTTTTTTTGGTATATAATTGGAAGACTTGTGTAATGGTATTCATCATATTTTAACATAAAACATGTCAACATCAATGCTAGAAATTGGATATTGAGAGTTAAATTTACCTTTAAAAATATGCATCATCATTTGCAAGACTTATTTCTTGCAAATTATTCTAGCCTCATCTGTACATTAGTTTGGCTTGCCCTGCTTCCTAACCAAGAGTAAGCATTCCCAGCAATACTGTTCATAAGAAAGGTGATATAGGTTTATTATAATGAATAAAATGAAAATACTGGTCTAGTTTGAAGGGGCAGTAACCTTGAGCAGGCTGCAATGGATAGAGCTTCATTGTGGTTATTGGTAATGATGTTGTAACATACAAATAATCATGGTGCATCTTTAATTTTGCCTATAGGAACCTCTGAATTTTCTTCAGTTTGCTTTCATTGACTTGACTAAGTACTTAGTGCCGTTATTAGATTTTAGCTCTAAATCGACTCCTTTACCCTCTGTAGAGTTGCTGGGTATAGAATTCTAAAAACTCTATTTCTTAGATATCTTTGTCAGCTAGTTAACTATTAATTTCTGCCAATTGAAGTGAGGGAAGGTAAGAGGAAGGAACAAGTGACTTTCCTGTATTTCTTTCTGTCACTGCCCCTCTTCATAAGAGAGTATCTAACTCCACATTCTTTTGCTTTCCTGCCACCAGCCACAAACAGGACCCTCAGAGGTAACATTTGCATCTTGGCCTTGGCAGTTGTAGTTACATCTGTGGGTGACCCTTCATGATGGGTCTGAATATCGAACATATTCTCCTCCACAGAGCCTCTCTCCATAGATCTAAGCACTGACTCTATAGGATCCACCCTCTAAGCTCCCAGACTCTGAAGAGCCCTTCCTTTCAGTTTCCCCAACCCTAGGGGTGGTAGCCTTTCCCTATAGCCATTAATCTCTGGGTAACCTCAGGATCCTCTATGCTTTTTGGGCTTTCCATTATCTTTGCAAACAATTTCCTGTATTAAATAATTTTATTAAAAAATTTTCAATGCATTTGAGAGAGGGAGAGAGAGAGAATCTCAAGCAGACTCTGCACTGACCAACGGGGTTCGATCTTACAACCTGACCAGATAACCAAGAGTCAGACATTTAACCAACTGTGCCACCCAGGTGCCCCTGTTTTTCTTTTTTTCTGATTAAATTTGGCCCAATATATTCATGTGAGCCTTACATCATGTTTTATCCATCATGAGATCTTTGATAACATATAACTGATTCCAGGTGCACTAACACAAAAGTTATTTAATTTTAATTAAAACTTCACTATATGCTTAAACATAAAACAATTTTGAGTTATATAAGAAAGAGGGTACCTGAAGTGAAGAATAAATGGAGGGTATTTTTTAAGATCATCTTTTCACATTAGATATAAAATTATATTATTGGAAAACAGAAAAGAGCCCTACCTCCAGGCCAGAATTATCAGATTCTTATCTGAACCAGAAAAGAGCCTGAAGAATGCAACACGGATCTGATTACTGTCCACATTTGCTCACATGCTCTCAGGGAATTATTAATCATCTCTCAGTTATCTAACTCACTGAGCCAATTCCTCACTAATACACTAGAAGGAATTTATAACAGTCCATTGGAAACCAGGAAAACTTAAGCCAAGTGGGGCTTTTTTGAAAGATCTACATCTAAATAATTTCTAATACTTCTGAAATTTTTGCAATTAAGAATAAATTCTAAGTTTGTAAACAACAACAAATTGCTAAGAAGATAAAAGTCTGACATTTCTTTTCTGTAGTATTAACTTCTTGAAGATACATATTCTTGGGTAGAGGACCAAAACCTAATTGTGATAAACCCTGCCAAGAGATTTTTCATGCATAAATATGAAAAAAAGACATCTCCAAACTTGAAAGTCTCAGAATGTATACCACCCATACAATTTCTCTGAAACACACTACTTGAGGAAGTATTCCAGCCTAACAAAAATGGAACCAGAATAAAGATATAAAGCCACAAAGACTGGACTCAGTTTGAGGATCACTATGACACAAATTTATGTTTGGCAACATGCTGCTTTAAATTTAGAATAGTACAAATATATAACCAGATAAAGATACAAGTGACTAAATGTAGCTCCACACTGCCTCAATTTAAGGCACACCCAAGTTCAAGGGTAATTTAGCCAAATTTTAGAGGGCAATATCTACCACATCAGAGTGTCTATAAATTGAGGCTTGCTACATTTTATCTCTCAATAAGCAAAGAAAAATTATACTGGCATTAATGCAATGAGTCTGCCTTTTGGCAGGCCATATCAAACAGACATAACATCTGGATTTTGGACCTGAATTTGTCAGTATTTAGCAATTTCACCTTCCCTGCATCCATGTCTCGATATAAAGAAGTGTTAGTTTATGCCTTTCTAGGACTCATAGCTAACTACATGTTTCTTGATACAGAGGTTTAATATGCAGGAAAAATAAGAGACCCATAAGGCCTTTGGAATCTATATTAAAATACTATCCCATGATATGTTGTTGTAAGATGGTTAACAGTACAGATGGTAAAGAAGTTTCTCATCCGTTCAAATTCCAGTTCTACCTTATACCAACTGATTTACCTTGGCAATCTCCAATATTTGTCTTTTCCTTATTTCCCTTATATTTAAATAAATAAAGTTGATAATAGTATTTAGCTTATAAGGTTATCATGAGGGTTAAATAGTTATATTTTAGGCAAGAACTTAAGCAATATTCTAAATTACAATAAATGCTATAGCATTCGACATTTTATAAACCACATGACAAACATTATAGAGGTATCAATTACAAAGTAATTCTCAAAAACAGAAGTATCACAATATTAATAATATCAGAAACAACTTTTATAACGTTGATAAAATTAAAATATGTTAAGGACTTTTTGTTAAGGAATAAGTACATTTATAGTTGGAGCTTTATATTTTGATATTGAAATGTAAATGTTTATTATTATAACTAGTTAAATAAAAATAAATAAAATTTCCAGTTCACTAGATAGAAAAATGAGAAATATGATATGAATGCAAACACAGATATCCACCCTATAAATTATAGGTGAGTATTTCTGTCAAATATAAAATATTATCAAAATTGATTATGTAATTCCTACACACACATAAATGAACATATTTACTTCTCTAAGTATAAATTTAATTGATTGGGTTCATCTAACATCAGTGTGACAAAGCTTGATATTAGAAAAAAATGAGTGTTCTTCTAAAGAATAAAATGAGCTTTAAATCAAAGAAGAAATGGAAGTATAAATCACTGGTTATTTACAGATATTTAAAAAGGTAAGGAATACAGAGTAAGCAGTATTCTGAGAAGCTTTCATAGACTTAAAATATACAAAAAGAAAATAATGATCTTAGCAGGCAAATTAACTAGCTTAGAAAAATACTAATAGAATTATCATTTTCTCTGAAAATATAGGGGGAAAACTCAAAATTCTGTTTTGGCAAATGAAAAATGTTAAAAAAAAAAAAAAAACAGGAATTCCTGGGAAGATAGAGTAGGAGGATCCTAGAATAGGAGGATCCTAAGCTCACCTTGTCCCAGGGATACAAGTAGATAACCCTCACAGCAGTGTAAATAACCTGGAAAATGACCTGAAGCCTGGAAGAACAAATTCCACAACTAAATGTAGAGAAGACACCACATGGAAGAGAGTGGGAAGGGCAGAGATGCAATGGGGAGCTAAATGGACCCCCAGAACTATCCACAGGATGGAGGCATGGAAAGAGAAAGGAAACAGACCCTCACACTAGGGAACCTGCATGGGAGAGATGAATTCCCATAACATTTGGCTTTGAAAAACAGAGGGGTTGGATTTCTTCAGTTCTTATAACCAGGAAACTTAAAACCTGGATTTTAAAAATCCATGGGCTTGGCTCTGTGAGAGCCTGGAGGGCAGAGGAAGCTGAGGCCCCACCATTAAAGAGATAGCACAACAAACAGCCTGCAGAGATACAGCATAGAAGCAGCAGTTTGAAAATGTCTGGGGCACATCGGAGAGAGAGTTGCTTACTAATTTCAGAGCCTGTCCTGGAGGAGCAGAAGTCTCCTTGGGAGACTTCTTCAGGACAAAAGAAACTGGCAGGTGCCATGTCTTGGCCCCCTCCAGCCAGGCCTGCCACTGTCCCCGTGGTGTGGCAGCAAGTCCCTTCTCCCAGAAGACCAATACACCAACCTTGCTAACGCTGCATCTCCCACCCCACCACACACACACACACACACACACACTGCAGATCCAACCCCTCCAATACACTCTTGGCTGGAACTCACCCAGGGTGGTACCAAAGACTTGGCAGTATGCAAGCGGCCCAGACAGGAGCCAGCATCACTCCAAAATGGCTCTGGCCCTAGGGGGAGGGAAGGATGTTGTAACATAAAAATATCCATGGTGCATCTTTAATTTTGCCTATAGGGACCTCTGAATTTTCTTCATTTCATTAGATACAAAAAACAAACATTTAACAAAGTAAAATATGTATTCATGATATAAACCCTCAATTGAGTAGGTTTAGAGGGAGCATACCTCAACATTTTAAAGGCCTTATATGAAAAACCCACAGCTAACAACATACTCAATAGTGAAAAACTGAGACTTTTTCTTCTAAGGTTGGGAAAAAGACAAGGATGTCCCTGTCACCACTTTTATTAAACACAGTACTGGAAATCCTAACACAGCAATGAAACAACAAAAAGATATAAAAAGCATCCAGGGGCGCCTGTGTGGGTCAGTTGATTGGGTAGCTGACTCTTGATTTTGGCTCAGGTCATGATCTCAGGGTTCCGGAAATGAGCCCTGCATCAGACTCTGCTCAATCGAGAGTCTGCTTCAGGATTCTCCCTCTCCCTGTACCCCTCCCCCTGCTCACACACTCAGTCTCTTTTTAAAAATATATAAAAGTCATCCAAATTCTTAAGGAAGAACTAAAATTTTCACTATTTGCAAATGACATACTATATATAGAAAACCTGAAAGAGTCCACCAAAAAACTACTAGAACTAATAAATGAATTCAGTAAAGTTGCTGGATACAAAATCAATGTGCAGAAATGTGTTTCATTTCTATATACTAATAATGAAGCAGCATAGAGAGGAATTAAGAGAGCAATTCCATTTACAATTACACCAAAAATAATAAAATACCTAGGAATAAATAAACTTAACCAAAGAGGTGAAAAATCTCTACTCTGAAAGCTATGAAACAATGAAGAAAGAAACTGAAGATGTCACACACAAATGGGAAGATATTCCAGGCTCATGGTTTGGAAGAAAAAATATTGTTAAAATGTCTGTATTACCCAAATCAATCTACAGATTTAATGCAATTCCTATCAAAATACCACCAGCATTTTTCACAGAGCTAGAACAAATCATCCTAAAATGTGTATGGAACCACGAGAGACCCTGAACAGCCAAAGCAATCTTGAAAAACAAAGCTGGAGGTATTCTAGTTCTAGATTTCAAGTTATATTACAAAGGTGTAGTAGTAATCAAAACAGTATCTTACTGGCACAAAAATAGACACATAAATTAATGGAACAGAATAGAAATCCTAGAAACAAACCCATGATTATATGGTCAATTAATCTTTGACAAAGCAGGAAAAAATACGCAGTGGGAAAAAGATAGCCTCTTCAACAAGTGGTGTGGGGAAAACACAACTACATGCAAAAGAATGAAACTGGACCACTTTCTTACACCACACACACAAAAATAAACTCAAAATGGATTAAGGATCCAAATTGGAGACCTGAAATCATAAAAATCGTAGAAGAGAACACAGGCAGTAATTTCTCTGATATTGTCAACAGCAATGTTTTTCTAGGTGTGTCTCCTGAAGCAAGGGAAACAAAAGCAAAAATAAAATATTGGGACTATATCATAATAAAAACTTCTGCACAGTCAAAGAAACAACCAACAAAACTAAAGACAGCTTACTGAGTGGGGAAGATGACATATCCAATAAAGAGATAGTATCCAAATATATAAATATCCAAATATATTAAGAACTTATACAACAGCCCTAAAACCAAATGAGCTAATTTTAAAAAAATGGGTGGAAAATATGAACAGACATTTCTCCAAAGAAGATATACAGATGGCCAACAGACATGTGAAAAGATGTTCAGCATCACTCATCATCAGGAAAATGCAATCAAAACTACCTGTCAGAATGGCTAAAGTCAAAACTACCAGAAATAACAACTGTTGGTGAGGATGTGGAGAAAGGGGAATACTCTTGCACTGTTGGTAGAAATGCAACTGGTGTAGTCACTGTGGAAGACAGTTTGGAGCTTTCTCAAAAAATTACAACTAGAACTACCCTATGATCCAGTAATGACACTGGCTGTTTTCCCAAAGAATGCAGAAACACTAACTCAAAGGGATACATGCACCCCTATGTTTATTGCAGTATTGCTTACAATAGTCAAACTATGGAAGCAGCCCAAGTGTCCAGGGACAGATGAATGAATAATGAAGATGAGGTATATATAGACAATGGAATATTATTCAGCCATAAAAAGGATTTCAGCCATTTCTCTCATATGTGGAATTTAAGAAACAAAGCAAACAAGCAAAGAAAAAGAGAGAAAGAGAAACGAAGAAGCAGACCTATAACAGATGGTTACCAGAGAGGAGGTGGGTGGGAGGACGGATGAAATATGTGAAGGGAATTAAGAGTACAGTTATCTTGATGAGCACTGAGTAATGAGTCACTATATTGTACACCTGAAACTATATTACATGCACGTTAACTATACTGGAATTAAAATATAAGTAAATAAAAATTAACATTAAAATAAAAATTTTAAAACCCACTTTAAAGGATTTTGCTAGTAATAAAGGTGTAAACAACAGTTTCAAAAAGAATGCATCATATGATGCACATCATTGTAACTTTGGATAAATGCTTTGATAACAGTTGTGAGATGGCATTTTTTTCCCATTGGAAACAACTAGAAATTGCTCAAGTTTTCTCAGCAGG
>NW_024426996.1:30803044-30864519 GCF_017311325.1 Ursus maritimus | reverse complement strand
AGGAATACAGACTAACTGCCCTGAAGGAATTAAAAGTTTTATCTATGATACACATCAAAAACAAAACAAAACAAAGCCTAGTGGTCTTATAGATGAATTCTAGCAAAATGCGAGAAGGAATTTAAGTATTTTATAAGGTATAAAAAACTATAAATTCAATTAATGAGTTCAGCATATAATTCATTGGTTTAGGGATTGGCTTAAACTAGGCTTAAATAAAGTAAATTCACTATAGCTACTAAGAAAAAAGAGAGAGACCTGTATTACAAATATAAGTAATAAAATACCACAAAATATCATAGAGTGATTAAAATATACCATGGCAAATCAGGTTTTAACTTAGAGGGATGATTCAACACTAAGAGTTTTATTTATATAGTTTGGTGCATTCATTCATTAGGTTAAAAAGTATAATAATGTCAGTAAATACTAGAATACATTAAATAATGCATTATTTCTATTATACTTTTTTTCAACTTTGAAAAAAAAGACACTTGTTAAATGATGCCTGGATTGAATTAACTACATCAAAATTAAAAATACAATTTCTGTACAAACTGCAAACCACCATATTAATCAACTCCACACAATTCTTAGTGAAATTAAAAACAAAACAAATATCTCCTACTATGTAAATTGTTTTGAAGATTTTATCCAAGAAAAGAAAAAAGTTGAATAGCACTTCTGGAGAAAAAAGTCAGAGACATTTGGATTAGTGCTAGCAAAAAGCACATTGTACTCACATCCAGCTTGGTCTTCAATTCATCTTGGAAATCCTTCCACATAACCCAGTAATCTTTTGTCACATTTTGCTCAGGAGATGCTGCATATCTTTAGTGTTCTTAACTTCCCCCTCGCATTACTTTCAAGCAAAAACTTCACTGCATTCTTTCAGAGTAAAAAGATAATAATGTAGAAACTGCCTTAACTCCCTTCCCTTCCACACAATTTCCTTTTATCCAAAATCATCCCTCTTTTCTTTCCTCCCATCACAGCAGAAGAGATCTTATTCTTATATCCAAAGTAATACATTTCTGGAGTAGAGCTTGGGATCAATTGTTGTTCTAAGAGTGAAAGAAATCGAAAATGTTTATGTACCAGATGGAGAGAATCTGAGTGACAGAGCAAGAGTGTACAAGTAGCTGGAGAGGATAGACTATAGTGAAGAGACAGTTCTATTTTAAAGCTGTTCCTAGAGGCCAACAAACTAAAGTTCTAAACTACCACTATTTTCCCTTAGCACCATATGCTTATTTTATCTGGTATATTTATATTAGTGTTTTATCTTTCTCCTTTGTCATAATCTGCCTAAGAAGCAATATTTGTTAACTAATTTTTTAAATAAATATATTTATTGAACTCATCATGTATTACGCACTCTACTAAATGATGAAGAGAAACAAAAGAAATATCTCCTCATTCAATAGGACAGAGGTGTAGACTAATGTTAGTTAATTGTTTACATAAGTAAATGTAAAATTATGAAAGTTCTAGGCAGTGTAACATAAATGACCAAAGGTACATGTTACAAATTATAATGGAAAAATCTGATTCAGTCTTGGAAGGTGGGAAATATTTCACTGAAGTGATATTTGAACTGAGAGCTTAAGAATGAGTAGAATTTAACAGGACATATTGAATAGGTAATCATAAAAAGTACTTATGGCTGACAAGTGCATATTTTTTAAACTTCCACTGAAATTGGAAAATTACATAGAAGTCTGTGTTTCTTTGTTCTTAGTTGCAACACTAAATGTATGATATAAATCATTAGAGGATGCAAAAACAATTATTAGACACCTGTTTCTCAGTGTGCCACATAAATTAGTAAATACTGACTTTTCCATTGAGCACACATGTTATGGGATTCAAATAGTTACAAAAAGAATCACAGCATCCACAATAAATAATTCAATCAACATTAAATGAATATGTGCAAAAATAATATATAATACATTTTTAGAGAAATAAAATTTCTTCAACTAAAAGAAAGGGAGTTAAATAAAGCTGAAGCCTCCCAATTCTGATTCATACTTACTTCTTCCTTGATCATCTCCCAGCTACAGGCAAGGGCCAGAAAGCATGATTCTTCACAATGATAGAGAACCCTTGTCTTCTCTCACTTGTCTCCTTGGCTTACACAGTTCTTAGAGTGAGGAGACCACTCTCCCCACTGCCTCTGACAACAGCAGACTTTGCTTCTTGAAATAAAGCCTTCATCAAAAAAATCAAATTAAATCTCAATCAAAGAAACCTTGTGATTTGTTAAGAATATGTATATTTCATTTCATAAAAACTTAAAGAAACATCTGCCATATGTTAAAATAGAGAGAGAGTTTGCGGTTTCCAATCATATATTAACTTTCTGCTTAAACGCAGTATATACGGTAGTATGATAAGAGATTGTCATAATAGATCCGATTTTGAGGATATAAATCCTCTCTATTAATTAGTCATAGCAGTAGCCCTTCCTACTTTCCCTACCAACAATTATTCAATTATTCTTCAGACTCTAATAAGAAGTAGGCTTTAATAATAATTCCACCTTTAATAAGGTGGAAGTCAATATTTAGGAAATAAACTTATTTGGACTTTACTATGCCAGTAGGTCTTTAAACCCAACTGATGAGTTATTTGGTGATTTCCATGTACAATGATGGCTACTGAAAGAAGCAGCTGCAACTGTAATCTTGCTAGCACCAATATTCTCAGAACATAGTCACTGGAAAAGCATCATGTTACCTTCACATTCATATTTTGTAGGTTAAAATTCATGCCTTTAATCCCCTCACTGGATCACTGCTTTGTTGAAAAGTAGCATCATTTACAATCCTGACAGCAGGGGATTCGGGTGCCAGGAACTGCAAATGTATTGTCATCTGACTTCGGCGATGGTTTAGAAATCCAAAGAATAGTGCAACATATTTTCAACAAGGAAAATTCCTTTGAGAAAATAAAAGACAAAAAACCAACCATTTAAATAGAAATAAAACATGTTATAAGGCCTCTGCTAAATAGCTTTTCATTTATTATTTCATATTATTTTCTTTCTAATTATTTCACCAAATAAGATCTTAAGTGTTTTCTCTCTCTCCATTTCAGTAACTATTCTTTTCCAAATCTGTAATCACAATAGCAGCCTTCAAATAAAAATTTATTTTACATTTTTGCTTGAATTTATACCTTCAAGGGCTTATTAAAGATTTTTTTTAACAAAAGATACTCTATGACAAAATAGTAGGGGACTCAGAAACCCAAACTTGCTATATTCTGTAAAGCTGCACACAAAGTCAATGTATGAATTCATAGATTCTTAAAAAGTATAGATGGAAATATGAATTCTAGACTTTATTCTTATATGTATTAGTAAGACTAAAGACTTTCAACTTTTCTCCCTTGTCTTCTGGATCACTCTTTATCCATTCACACCAGTTAGACAAAAAAAGAAGCAATAATTAGTTGATTATTCATCTTCTTGGATACTGATAAGCCAATATTCTCAAGTAAGTACAGTCTTTGTGGCCCAGAAAACTCCTAATCTCCACAGATTCCTGTTCTTGCGCATGTTCAGGTGTCCTGTCATAAGATTCAGGATTTGTGTTAGGAGGCCACAATGCTCCAACCTACCAAATGTTTCTATATTGGAAGATTTGGCTTTGCTTTCTTTTGACATTATCTTTTAAGTTTATAATTCTGTGGGAAACAGAGGCAGTGACATGAAGCAGAATACATCTCCTTGGTATTTGTTTGCAACACATGAAGAGTTATTTCATGACATATTAAGTCTTGAGATTCTCCAAGTCTTTGTAAAGCTCTGTCTGCCTTGAATTCTCCACACAAAAGTTTCTTTTCTGGGAATTAACTATCTGCCCAGGAAGCAAATGCAGAGCCTCTTTCTCAAATTGGGTTCTGATCTCATATTGTTCTTTTATTTCACCACCTGTTCCAAGACTGGGGGATTATTTTTTTAATCTGGAATCTGACAGTTTTACACTGTTAAAATGCCATTTCTTCTATATATTTTGATTATATCCCAAGTTGCCTTTGATTCCCTAAATGCTTAGTATTTGTAAACCTCTCATACTCTTTTTCTGAAGACAACTCATACAGAAATTCTTATTATTTGAGTTAAAAGTTGGATGTTATAAAGAAATAAAGGGGGAAGGACAAAGAGAGGGAAAATAGTTACTGCTTAAAAAAATGTTTTTCTGTGTTCTATATATCCATATTTCCATCATGGGCATATACAGATAATTCAAGCTATAGACAGAGACCCATAGAACATTGAAAAAGACTATTAAAGTTGGGAGAGGGGCAGTCACTATGATGTCTACTTAATTTGAATAAAACAGAAACATTTGCTTACTTATTCCACTTACTACCCTATTTGTCTGATTATTGTGACATGGCTAGTTGTCACTGAATCCAGAATATTATTTCTTTGATATTCTCAGCTGACCAACTTTTTTCTCAAGAGGTTACACCTGGAATCTATGGACAAAGGCAGTTCAGGAATGGATGGGAAAATACTAGCTATATCTATATTTTGACCACCTTTTAGCAGAAAAGTAATCTTCTCTTGCATTATGAATATGGATAACAGACTACAGGCATACTTCATTTTATTGCATTTTGCCTTATTACACTTTATAGATGCTGTGCTTTTCCCAAATTGAAGGTTTGTGGCAACCATGTATCAAGCAAGTCTATCAGCATCACTTTTCCAACATCATTTGCTCACTTTGTACCCTCTGTGTGACATTTTGATAATTCTTAAAGTATTTTAAACTTTTAAATTATTATATTTGTTATGGTGATCTGTGGTCAGTGATATTTGATGTTACTATTGTATTGTTTGAGGGAACCATGAACCACACCCATATATAATGCTGAATTTATTGTGTGTTCTGACTGCTCCACAATCCAGCCATTACCTCATCTCTTTTCCTCTCTTCAGGCCTCCCTATTCCTGGAGCAACAATAGTGAAATTAGGCCAGTTAATAACCCTATAATGGCCTCCAAGTGTTCAAGTGGAAGGAATTGTTGCACATTTCTCACTTCAAACCAAAAACTAGAAATGTTTAAGCTTACTGAAGGAAGGCTTGTTGAAAGCCAAGGTAGGCCAAAAGCTAGTCCTTTTGCACAAAACAGGCAAATTGTGAATGCAGAGGAAGTTCTTGAAAATTAAAAATGTAAAAATCCTACTCCAGTAAACACAGAAATGATAAGAAAACAGCATTATGGTAATGTGGAAAAATTATGAGTGGTCTGGAAAGAAGATCAAACCTGCTATGACATTCTCTTAAGCCAAAGCTTAATCCAGAGCAAGGCCGTAGCTCTCTTCAATTCTCTGAAGGCTGAGAGAGGTGAGGAAGCTGCAGAAGTTGAAAACTAGCAGAGGTTAACTCAGGAGGTTTAAGAAAGAAGCCACCTTCATAACATAAAAATGCAAGGTAAAGCAGTAAGTGCTGATACGGAAGCTGTGGTGAGTTATCCACAAGATCCAGCTGAGATAACTAATGAAGGTGGCTAACAATTTTTTAATATAGACAGAAGCCTATATTAAAAGAAGGAGAAGTCATGCCTTTCTTTAAAATTTCAAAGGACAGATTAATTATTTTCTTAGGAGCTAATGCAGCTGGTAACTTAAAGTTAAAGGCTGTTGCCCATTTGCCATTACAAAAATTCTGCAACCATTAGGGATTGTGCTAAATTGGACATGGGTCTAAAACGGTGGCACAAGAAGACACTGAACTCACCTCCTCACACAGATATACTGAATCTATACATATATAGAGAGGATTTCTCCTGAAGAAAAATTGAGTCCTGACTGAACAATTTCTGTGTAACAAAGGATAGAAGGACCACATAGAAAACAGCAGGGAAAACAAAGATACCACAAAACCAGTCTTATAAGGTATGTTAAAGGGACTCATTTAATAATTGGGGGGGGGGAGGCCATAACTAGAAGAAAATTATGAAAGCAAAAATTTCCTAGTGAAAGTAAATATAGTAAAGAGAGTAGATCAATTACTTATAAAGCTAGTCTGAAGGTTAAAAGAAGAAAAAAATTGTAAAATCCATTATATTTTTTAAAAATTATTTAAGGAACTCACAAATTAAAAAGATGTAAAATATTATATACATAAAATGTGGAGACAGGAAAGTAAAAATTTAGTGCTTTTAGAATATGTTCAAACTTAAGTAATATAGAGTGTTATATATGAACTTCATTGTAACCACAAAACAAAAACCTGTAATAAATACACGAAAAATGAGAAAGAAATCCAAGCATAACACTGACGAATATCATTAAATCACAAGGGAAAAGACCAAAACAAGGAACTGAGAAGTACTAAAAAAATTAACAAAATGGCAATAAGTACACATCTATCAATAAAAACTTTAAATGTGAATTTTCTAAATACTCCAAAAGAACTAGGATGACTGAATGGATTAAAAAAAAAAAAAAAAAAAGACCCATGTATACGCTGCCTACAAGAGACTCACTTCAGACCTAAAGACACAGCCTAAAAGTGAAGGGATGGAAAAAGATCAACTGTGCAAATAGAAGGAAGAAGGAGAAGCAGCAGCAGCACTTCAACAGC
Source organism: Ursus maritimus (assembly GCF_017311325.1). Lineage (NCBI taxonomy): Eukaryota > Metazoa > Chordata > Mammalia > Carnivora > Ursidae > Ursus > Ursus maritimus. The sequence goes on along the minus strand of NW_024426996.1, from coordinate 30,857,910 downwards.
AGCAGGAGGAGGAACAATACTTATATCAGACAAAATATTCTTTAAAACAAAGATTGTAAGAGGAGACCAAGTGGGGCATTACATAATATAAAGAGATCAATCCAAAAGGGGATATAACAATTATAAATACCTATGAATCCAATGTAGAAGCATCTAAATATATAAAGAAAACATTAACAGAGATAAAAGAAGTTGAGAGTAATGCAATAATAGTATAGTACTTTAACATACCACTTACATCAATGGATAAATCAGACAGAAAATCAATGAGGAAACAGTGGCTTTGAATGATACATTAGTCCAGATGGACTTAACTGATACATACAGAACATTCTATCCAAAAACAGTAGAATACACATTCTTTTCAAGTGCATATGGAACATTCTCCTTAAGAGATCATACGTTAGGCCACAAAACAAGTCTCGATAAATTGAAGAAGACTGAAATCATATCCAACATCTTTTCAAATCACAAAGGTGTGAAGCTAGATATTAAATCCAAGAAGAAAACTGGAAGATTTACAAATGTGAAGGCTAATAAACTTGCTACTAAACAATCAGTGGGTCAAGAAAACCATCCAAGAGGAAACAGAAAAATACCTGGAGACAAAGGAAATGGACAACAGTTCAAAATCTTTGGGAAGCAGCAAAAGCAGTTCTGAGAGAGAAGTTATTAGTGATATAGACCTATGTCAATAAACTAGAAAAATCTAAAATAAATAATCTAACCTTACACCTAGAAGAACTAGAAAAAGAAAAGCAAAACCAGAGGGGCAGGTTGGGAAGATGGCAGAGGAGTAGGGGACCCCTTTTTCAGCCAGTCCCCTGAGTCGAGTTGGATAGGTACCAGACCAGCCTGAACATCCACAGAATCAGCCTGAGATGCAGGAAGATACATCTGGATCTCTACAAATGAACATCTCCAGCACTGAGTATTGAGGTACGAAGCAGGGAGCCGTGATCAGAAGATAAACAGAAGGGGGAGGGAGCCGCACTTCGGGCGCCCGGAAGTGGTAGCCACCTGCATGGGGGAGCGGGCGGACTCGCGGACGGCACCCGTGAGAAACTATACAGGGACCATGAGCAGGGAGTGCACGCCACCAGACTTTTCACGGGGCTCCGGTGTGCTCACAGGATCCAGACTGAGACCGGGAGCTCTGGAAGCGCGCGGGGGCAGCTGGTGGCTGGCGGTGTTAGAAACACAAAGGACAGAGATGTGCCAGCCCCGGAAGTGAGGGCTGGGACGCCTGCTGTGGGGCGCACATCCCGGGATGCTGCAGGGTTGAGCAGCACCAACAGAAACAGATTTAAAGTGGCCAGTTCATCAGTGGAGAACGGTCTGCGATCCCTCTGTTCTGAGACAGAGGCTGAGATTCGGCCACTGCTGCTCTGACTCTCAGAAGAAGCACAGCAAACCACCAGGGAAAGCTGCCAGAGAACAAATGCCTGGAAAGACTGGATCACAGGGTGCCCATCCCAATCCCCCCTCACAGGGGACACGGAGACTCTACACAAACAGGGTTGCCTGAGTATCGGTGCAGCAGGCCCCTCCCCCAGAAGGCAGGCTGAAAAATCAAGAACCCCACCTCCCTAAGATCCCTATAAAACAAGGGTGCACGGCCTGTGTCCCAGTCAATAATTTGGGCTCTGGACAACCCCACAACCTCTCCTCATCAGAATGACGAGAAGGAGAAATCCCCCCTAGCAAAGAAAAGACAATTAGTCTGTGGCCTCTGCCCCAGAACGAATGGATATGTATATAACCGAATTATCAGAAATGGAGTTCAGAGTAACAATGGTCAAGATGATGTGTAGACTTCAAAAAAGTATTAATTAAAATGTTAATGAGAATATAGAATCTCTAAGGGAGGATATGAGAGCGAATCTAGCAGAAATTAAAAATTCTATGAGCCAAATGCAGTAAAAACTAGAGGCTCTGTCAGCCAGGGTCACTGAGGCAGAAGAACGTATTAGAGAATTGGAGGATGGGTTAGAAGAAAAAGCGAAAATAGAATCTGGACTTAAAAAAATCCACACCCACAAATGTAGGTTATGGGAGATCACTGTCTAACGATCCAATGTCAGAATCATCAGCATCCCCGAGGGGGTGGAGAAAAACAGAGGTCTAGAAGAGATATTTGAACAAATTGTAGCTGAAAACTTCCTTATCTAGCAAGGGAAACAAGCATTTGTGTCCAAGAGGCAGAGAGGACCCCTCCCAAGATCAATGAGAACCTCTCAGTAATCAGTCTTAATGTAAATGGTTTGAACGCTCCCATAAAACGCCACAGGGTTGCAGATTGGATAAAAAGAAATGACCCATCCATTTGCTGTCTACAAGAGACTCATTTCGAACCCAAAGATGCATTCAGACTGAGAGTAAGGGGATGGAGTACCATCTTTCACGCAAATGGACCTCAAAAGAAAGCTGGGGTAGCAATTCTCATATCAGATAAATTGGATTTTAAACTACAGACTATAGTTAGAGATGCAGAAGGGCACTATATTATTCTTAAGGGAAGTATTCAACAAGTGGATATGACAATTATAAATATATATGCCCCCAACAGGGGAGCAGCAAGATACACAAGCCAACTCTTAACCAGAATAAAGAGACATATAGATAAAAATACATTAATAGTAGGGGACCTCAACACTCCACTCTCAGAAATAGACAGAACACCCTGGCAAAAACTAAGCAAAGAATCAAAGGCTTTGAATGCCATACTCGACGAGTTGGACCTCATAGATATATATAGAACACTACACCCCAGAACCAAAGAATACTCATTCTATTCTAATGCCCATGGAACATTCTCAAGAATAGACCATGTTCTGGGACACAAAACAGGTCTCAACTGATACCAAAAGATTGAAATTATCCCCTGCATATTCTCAGACCACAACGCTTTGAAAGTGGAACTCAAACCACAAGGAAAAATTTGGAAGAAACTCAAACAATTGGAGATTAAGAACCATCCTGCTCAAGAATGATTTGATAAACCAGGAATCAAAAATCAATTTAAACAATTTATGGAGACCAACGAGAATGAAAACACAACGGTCCAAAACCTATGGAATACTGCAAAGGCTGTCCTAAGGCAGAAATACATAGCCATCCAAGCCTCACTCAGAAGAATAAAAAAATCTAAAATGTAGTTTTTATATTCTCACCTCAAGAAGCTGGAACAGCAACAAAGGGACAGGCCTAATCCACGCACGAGGAAGCAGTTGACCAAGATTAGAGCAGAAAACAACGAATTAGAAACCAGGAGTACAGTAGAGCAGATCAATAGAACTAGAAGCTGGTTCTTTGAGAGAATTAATAAAATTGAAAAACCAATGGCAAGACTTATCCAAAAGAATAGAGAAAGGACCCAAATTAATAAAATTATGAATGAAAAAGGAGAGGTCACAACCAACACCAATGAAATTGGAAGGATTATTAGAAATTTTTATCAACAGCTATATGCCAATAAACTAAGCAATCTGGAAGAGATGGAATCCTTCCTGGAAACCTATAAACTACCAAGATTGAAACAGGAAGAAATTGATTTCTTAAACAGGCCAATTAATTATGAAGAAATTGAGTCAGTGATAAACAACCTTCCAAATAACAAAACTCCAGGCCCGGATGGTTTTCCTGGGGAATTCTACCAAACATTCAAAGAAGAAATAATACCTATTCTCCTAAAGCTATTTCAAAAAATAGAAACAGAAGGAAAGCTACCAAACTCATTCTAAGAGGCCAATATTACCTTGATGCCCAAACCAGGCAAAGGCCCCAACAAAAAGAATTATAGACCAATCTACCTAATGAATATGGATGCCAAAATCCTCAACAAGATCCTGGCTAATAGAATCCAACTGTACATTAAGAGGATTATCCATCATGACCAAGTGGGATTCATCCCTGGGATTCAGGGGTCGGACAACATTCACAAATCTATCAGTGTCTTAGATTTTATCCAGAAAGAAAAATTCAGAAATCATATGATTCTCTCAATAGATGCAGAAAAAGCATTTGACAAAATACAGCATCCTTTCCTGATTAAAACCCTTCAGAGTGTAGGAATAGATGTTACATCCCTCAATCTCATATAAACCATCTATGAAAAACCTATAGCAAATATTATTCTCAACGGGGAAAAGCTGGAAGCCTTTCCCTTAAGATCAGGAACACGACAAGGATGCCCACTCTCGCCACTATTATTCAACATAGTACAAGAAGTCCTTGCAACAGCAATCATGCAACAAAAAGGTATAAAAAGTATCCAAATTGGCAAAGAAGAAGTCATACTGTCTCTCTTTGCAGATGACATGATACTCTATATGGAAAACCCAAAAGAATCCACTCCCAAACTATTAGAAGTTATAGAGCAATTCAGTAATGTGGCACCCAGAGCAATCTACACCTTCAATGCTATCCCGATGAAAATACCGATGACATTTTTCAAGGAACTGGAACAAACAGCCCTTAAATTTGTATGGAACCAGAAAAGGCCCCAAATTGCCTAGGAACTGTTGAAAAGGAAAAACAAAGCTGGGGGCATCACAATGCCAGATTTCGAGCTGTACTACAAAGCTGTGATCACAAAGACAGCATGGTACTGGCACAAAAACAGACACATAGACCAATGGAACAGAATAGAGAGCCCAGAAATGGACCCTCGGCTCTTTGGGCAACTAATATTTGATAAAGCAGGAAAAAACATCCGGTGGGAAAAAGACAGTCTCTTCAATAAATGGTGCTGGGAAAATTGGACAGCTACATGCAAGAGAATGAAACTTGACCACTATCTCACACCATACACAAAAATAAACTCCAAATGGATGAAAGACCTCGATGTGAGACAGGAATCCATCAAAATTCTAGAGGAGAACATAGGCAGCAACCTCTACGACATCGGCCAAAGCAACCTTTTTCATGACACATCCCCAAAGGCAAGAGAAACAAAAGATAAAATGAATTTATGGGACTTCATCAAGATTAAAAGTTTCTGCACAGCCAAGGAAACAGTCAGAAAAACTAAGAGGCAGCCCACGGAATGGGAGAATATATTTGCAAATGACACTACAGATAAAGGACTGGTATCCAAGATCTACAAAGAACTTCTCAAACTCAATACACGAGAAACAAATAAACAAATCAAAAAATGGGCAGAAGATATGAACAGACACTTTTCCAATGAAGACATACAAATGGCTAACAGACACATGAAAAAATGTTCAAAATCATTAGCCATCAGGGAAATTCAAATCAAAACCACACTGAGATACCACCTTACGCCAGTTAGAATGGCAAAAATAGACAAGGCAAGAAACAACAATTGTTGGAGAGGATGTGGAGAAAGGGGATCCCTCCTACATTGTTGGTGGGAATGCAAGTTGGTACAGCCACTCTGGAAAACAGTGTGGAGGTCCCTTAAAAAGTTAAAAATTGAGCTACCCTATGATCCAGCCATTGCACTACTGGGTGTTTACCCCAAAGATACAGACGTAGTGAAGAGAAGGGCCATATGCACCCCAATGTTCATAGCAGCATTGTCCACAATAGCTAAATCGTGGAAGGAACTGAGATGCCCTTCAACAGATGACTGGATTAAGAAGATGTGGTCCATATATACAATGGAATATTACTCAGCTATCAGAAAGAACGAATTCTCAACATTTGCTGCAACATGGACGGCACTGGAGGAGATAATGCTAAGTGAAATAAGTCAAGCATAGAAAGACAATTATCATATGATTTCTCTCATCTATGGAACGTAAGAACTAGGAAGATCGGTAGGAGAAGAACGGGATAAGGAAGGGGGGATAATTAGAAGGGAGAATGAAGTATGAGAGACTATGGACTCTGGGAAACATACTGAGGGCTTCAGAGCGGAGGAGTGGGGGAATGGGATAGACTGGTGATGGGTCATAGGGAGGGCATGTATTGCATGGTGCACTGGGTGTTATACGCAACTAATGAATCGAACTTTGCATCTGAAACCAGGGATGTACTGTATGGTGACTAACATAATATAATAAAAAAACATTAAAAAAAAAAGCAAAACCAAAAGTTAGTAGAAAGAAGAAAATAAGAAAAGATTAGAGTGGAAATAAATGAAATAGCTACTAAAAAATTGAAAAATGAAATGGCTACTAATAAAATTAAATAGCTACTAAAAATAGCTACTAAGATCTGGTTTACTGAAAGGATAAAATTGATAAACCTTCTGCTAGACTCATCAAGAAAAAATGAGGACTCACATAAATAAAATCAGAAATTATAGAAGATAGGGGCGCCTGGGTGGCACAGCAGTTAAGCGTCTGCCTTCAGCTCAGGGGGTGATCCCGGCGATCTGGGATCGAGCCCCACATCAGGCTCTTCCGCTATGAGCCTGCTTCTTCCTCTCCCACTCCCCTGCTTGTGTTCCCTTTCTCGCTGGCTGTCTCTATCTCTGTCGAATAAATAAATAAAATCTTTAAAAAAAGATTATAGAAGATAACAACACCACAGAAATATATTTCAACAAATTAGACAATCTAGGAAAAAATGAATAAATTCCTACAAACATATAATCTTCCAGGCTGAATCAGGAAACACAGAAAATCTGAACATACCAATTACAGGTAATAAAATGTCATCAGTAATCAAGAGACTCCCAACAAAGTCCAGGACGGTTTCACTCTGAATTATACCAATATTTAAAGAAGAGTTCATACCTATCCTTTCCAAAATATAGAGGAGGGAGGAATTTTTCCAAATTATCTTTATGAGACAAGTATTGCCCAAATACCAATACCAAATAAAGCCTCTACAGGACAAGAAGACTACAGGCCAATACCCTTGAAGAATATAGATGCAAAATCCTCAGCAAAATATTAGCTAACTGAATTCAACAAAAATTAAAAGGATCATTTGCTGTGGATAAATGGGACTTATTCCAGGAATACAAGGATGGTTCCAAATCCACAAATCAGTTAATCTGATAGACCACACTAACAAAATGAAGGATAAAAATCATATGATCATCTTAAAGAGATGACATCTTAAAGCATATGACAAAATTCAACATCCATTTATGATAAAAGCTCTTAACAAAGTGAACTTAGAGGGAACTTACCTCAAACCAATGAAAGCCATATATGGCAAATCCACCCACAACATCATACTAAAAACATACTGAAAGCTTCTCTAAGATCAGAAACAAGAGAAGGATGTCCACTGTCATCACTTTTATTCAATATATTACTTGAAGTCCTATCTGCAACAATCAAACAAGAAAAATAAAGACATCCAAATTGATAAGGCAGAGATGAAATTGTCACTATTTGTAGATGATATAGCTATATATATATACATATATGTGTATATATGTATATATATATAAAACCCTAGGCATTTTACCAAAAAAACTATTAAAACTAATAAATTTAGTAAAGTTACAGGATAAAAAATTAATACACAGAAATCTTTTGTATTTCTATGCACTTGATAAAGTAGCAGGAAGATAAATTAAAACAATCTTATTTACAATTATATCAAAAAGAATAAAATACCTAGGAATAAATTTAATCAAGGAGGTGAAAGAGCTGTACTCTGAAAATGCTATGACATTGATGAAAGAAATTGAAGAGACATATGGAAAGATATACCATGATCATGGATTGGAAGAATTAATATTATTAAACTGTTCACACTACACAAAGCAATCTACAGATTCAGTGCAATCCTTTTCAAAATACCAATGACATTTTTTTAAAGAACTAGAATAAATAATCCTAAAATTTGTATGGAAACATAAAGACCCTGAATGGCCAAAGTAATTGTGAGAAAGAACAAAGCTGGAGGTATCAGAATCCTGGATTTCAAACTATACTACAAAGCTGTAGTAATCAAAACAGTATGGTACTGGAACAAAATGAGACACATAAATCTGTAGAGTGGAATAGAGATTCCAGAAATCAACCCATAGTTATATGATCAATTAATAGGGGAAAAGACAGCCTCTTCAACATGATGTTGGGAGAAAAAGAATGAAACTGCTACACACAAAAGAATGAAACTGGACCACTGTCTTACACCATACATAAAACAAACTCAAGATGGATTAAATACCCAAATGTAAGACCTAAAATCTTAAAACTGATAGAAAACATAGGCAGTAACCTCTTGTATATTGGCCTTAGAAATATTCTTCTGTAGCTCTCTCCTCAGGCAAGAGCAACAAAAACTAAAATAATTGGTACTATACCAAAAGAAAAAGCTTTTGCATAGCAAAGGAAACCATCAACAAAACGAAGAAAAAAAAAAGGCAGCCACTGAATCAGAGAAGCTATTTGCAAATAATATATTCAATAAGGGGTTAATATCCAAAACATACAAAGAACTCATAAAACTCAACACCAAGAAAACAAATAACCTTACTTAAAAAATGGGCAGAACACATAAATAGATATTTCTCCAAAGAAGGCATACAGATAGATGACCAACAGACCCATGAAAACAACCATCAGGGAAAGACAAATCAAAACTACATAAGATATCACCTCATTCTTGTCAGAATGGCTAGTACCAAAAGAGAAGAAATAACAAGTGTTGGCAAGAATACAGAGAAAAGTGATCCCTTGTGCACTGCTAGTGAGAATCTAAATCGGCACAGCCACTCGGGAAAACAGTATAGAGTTTCCTTTAAAAAATCAAGTAGAAATACTGCACGACCCCGTAAATTCACTTCTGGTTATTTAGCAAAAGAAAACAAAAACTCTAATTCAAAAGAATATATGCACCTTTGTATCTATTGCAGCATTATATATAATAGCCAAGATTATATAGATAAAGAAGGTGTGTATGTGTGTGTGTAATGTTATCCAGCCATAACAAAGAATAAAATCTTGCCTTTTACAACAACATGGACAGACCCAGAGTGCATTATGTTAAGTGAAATAAGTCAGAAAAAGACAAATACCACATAATTTATTATTGGAGTAAAAAGTAAAATGATTGAACAAACAAAAAAATAGAAATAGACTCATAAATATAGAGAACAAACTGGTGATAGCCAGAGGGGAGGTTGGTGTGGAGATGGGTGAAATAAGTGAAGGGGATTAAGAAGTACAAACATCCAATTATAAAATAAATATCACAAGGATGAAAAGTACACCATTGGGAATACAGTCAATAAGATAAAAATTATGTATGGTTATAGATGGTAACTACACTTATGGTGATCATTTTGTAATGTATATAATTGTCAAATCACTATGTTGAACAGCCGAAACTAATATAAAATTGTATGTTAACCATACTTCAAAAAAATGATACTAAGTCTACTCTGCCTGTACTCTATAAATGAAATAACAAAAACTAGATAACAGCACATCTCTTACAACATAGTTTACTGAATAGTTTTCAATCCACTATTGACAGCTACGGCTCAGGAAAAAATAAAAAATAAAAGGACTCGTTTTAAAATGTTATCACTCATTGACAATGCCTCTGGTCACCCAAGATCGCTGTTAAAGACATACAATGAGACGAATGTTTTCATGCTTATTGATACAACTTCCCCTCTTTAGTTTGTGGACCAGAACTTTCAAGTCTTATTATATAAGGAACGCACTTCATAAGGCTATACATAGGGATTCCTTTGACAGATTTGGGCAAAGTAAATTGAAAACCTCTGGAAGGGATTCATCATTCTAGATGTCAGTAAGAACATATGTGATTCATGGGAAGAGGTCGAAATATCAACATCAACAGGAGTTTGGAAGGAATGTATTCCAGCCCTCATGGATGACTTTGAGGGTTTCACAACCTGAATGAAAGAAAAACTGCAGATGTGGTGGAAATAGCAAGAGAACTAGTAGTGTATAGGTGAGGCCGGAAGATGTGACTGAATTGTTGCCATCTCATGATAAAACTTTAACTGTTGAGGAGTTTTTTGTTTTTTGTTTTTTTTATGAATAAGTGAAGAAAGTGGTTTATTGGGATGGAATCCACTCGGTAAAAATACTGTGATGATTGTTGAAATGACAACAAAGGATTTAGAATATAATGTTCGTTGACAAAATAATGGCAGGGTATAAGAGGATTGACTCCAATTTTAAAAGAAGTTCTCCCTCCTACAGTGTTGGTGGGAATGCAAGCTGGTGCAACCAATCTGGAAAACAGTATGGAGGTTCCTCAAAAAGTTGAAAATAGAGCTACCCTATGACCCAGCAATTACACTACTGGGTATTTACCCCAAAGATACAAAGGTAGTGATCTGAAGGGGCATTTGGACCCCAATGTTTACAGCAGCAATGTCCACAATAGCCAAACTATGGAAAGAACCCAGATGTCTACCAACAGATGAATGGATAAAGAAGAGGTGGCATATACACACCACACACACACACACACACACACACACACACACACACACACCCTGGAATATTATGCAGCCATCAAAAAGATGAAATCTTGCCATTTGCAATGACATGGATGGAACTAGAGGGTATTATGCTATGTGAAATAAGTCAACCAGAAAAAGACAATTATCAGATGATCTCACTGATATGAGGAACTTAAAAAACAAGGCAGAGGATCATAGGGGAAGACAGGAAAAAATGGAACAAGATGAAACCAGAGAGGGAGAAAAACCATAAGAGACTCTTAATCTTAGGAAACAAACTGAGGGTTGCTGGAGGGGAGGAGGGGCATGGTGGCTGGGTGATGGACACTGGGGAGGGTACGCATTGTGGTGAGCACTGAGTGTTATATTAGACTGATGAATCATAGACCTGTATGTACTCCTGAAACAAATAATACATTATATGTTAATGCAAAAAAAGCAGTTTAGATGACCTTAAGTTAAAAAAAAAAAAAAAAAAGTTCTATTGTGGGTAAAATGTTGTCAAACAGCATCACATGCCACAGAGAAATTGTTTATGAAAGGAAAATCAATCCATGCAGCAAACTTCATTGTTGTCTTATTTTAAGAATTTGCCACATCTGCTTCACCTTCAGCAAGCACCACCCTGATCAATCAGCAGCCATTAACAATTGAGGCAAGACTCTATCAGCAGTAACATTATGACTCACTGAAAACTCAGATAATGTTTAGCATTTCTTAGTGATATTTTTAAAGTAAGATATGCACATTGGGTTTTTTTTACGCATAATGCTTTTGCACACTTACCAGATTATGGTATAGTGTAAACATAAATTTTATATGAACTAGAAACCAAAACCTCATTTGACGCATTTTATTGCAATATTCATTGTATCATAATATTCAGTTTATTGCAGTGGTCTGGAACTGAATCCACATCTCTCTCAGGTATGCCTGCTTACTAGTAATATCTGTGAATTGATACACAATATAAATTACAGATGTATTCATATAATATCATAGTTTATGCAAGACTTTAAAATATACTTGCATTTATTATAAAATTTCAGGCATTATTGAAACACTCAGATCTTGTTATTTAATACACTAATAAAGAGGGAGATATATTATGCTCTCAATTTTGGTTTTAAATATTTTGAAAATTAAATTTCAGTCTACCAATCTCCTTTATGATTTGATGCATTTTATTGTTTTAATTTGAAAACTTTGTTTGAAGAAGGGGTACATAATCTCCAACAGATGCCCAAAGAGATACATAGCACACACACACACAAAACTTTACAAACCCGATGCAGGACTGTAGTTTCTGATGGAGCTAGAGAATGTTTCTGTACCACCCATGTCACTAGCCAAACAGAATTATGGGGTGTTTAAGTTTGTGACTTGATGCTTTCTGATCATTGATTTGAAATCGCCTTGTATGGAAAAATGATTAAACAAGAAAAATAATATAATGACTACTTATATTTATTTGACCAAAACCAAAAAAGAAATTATGCTTTACTAATAGTCAGTCATTGGCTGGAGTGCCACTGTGATCCTCACTAGTTCCATATATCTGACAGTCATTGGTCACTTACCATGTGGAAGGATTCCTAAGGACCATATAATTATAAAGGGTTGATAATGATGGACTCATTATTCTTCCACTAGCAGAGCATTACAATATATTGCAGTTTTTATGCTATTAGACATCTATAAAATGATTAATATTTTTGGAAACAATATCTTTAAGTAGTAAATTCTACAATAATTTATAATGTAATGGGGTTGAGTTTAAAGAGAAGTCACTCATTTTTTCATTTTTCCACTCATTTTACAAAAAGTTGTTTCATATTTGCTGACATTCTCTATAATAAACCAGTAGTTTGCTGCCAAGCAGATATATTCAAAAAGAATAATGACAGTTAATCTGCCATTTCAATATAAATGCAGAATTTTAATATTAAGGGAGAAAGTCACTGTTGTTCAAAGTTTTCCAACGGAAAGAATAGTTTTAAAAGAGATGATTGCAACTTTTCCATTTTTATGTAATTTTGTTTCTAAAAATGATATGTATCATATATATCTGACAGTTTCAAAACACTGAAACAATATTTAGATACTAAAAAGCTAAACTAAGATTTTTAGTGGGTTTAACTTTTTTATAAAAATATAAAAAAGATACTAAGAAAGCTAAACTAAGATTTTTAGTGGGTTTAACTTTTTTATAAAAATATAAAAAAACATTTTAGTTTAGAATTACTCTCTGAGATGAGGGAAAATGGAAATTTTCTATCTGTATTCCGTATTAAATTTATATATCTGTATATATAATTTATAAATCTGTATATATTCCATATTAAATTTTTATATAATTGCAAAATGAGATTGAAAAATTATCATAACAGATTAATAAGTACAATCAACAATACTTCTTTTACATTTTATGTGTATTTTTATAAGTTTTTTTCTCTAAACCTATAATTGTCATTAAAAATATTATTAAAAATAAACTAAATTTTGCAAAAGATCCCTAAATTGATAAACTCAGATTTTCAAAAATGATGAAGTAATCACTCTCAACAAAAATATTACCATTAATTTTAGTGAAATGTTTCATATTAATAAAAATGTAATTAAATATTTTATGTGATATATACCTCACCTAGCTAATGTTCTATGTTTAATGTATTTTATGATAGAAATATTCTGTTAGTTTGGTGGTATGTGCATATGACTTATTGAAGTTAACATACATTTATTGGGATATAAAATTTTAAAAATGTTCACTATTAGGGTACACAATCCAAAATCTTGGCACATCACTAGAATAAACATGTAATAATATCCATGAATGAATAATATTGATCTAATCCTTTGTCAACACATATTTTTTTAAAAGTTAATTTACTGTTATATTGACTGCTTTGCTTTTAATATCCCAAGTAGTCACTTGAAAACCACTTCCTCTTGAAGGTCAGTTGAAATGGCTTTTACTAGCAAGGTAATCTGTTTCATGTTTCAATCATTTCATGAGTTCTTGTAATTATGGGCATATTTTGCATGCTTCATGTTCCATAACATGCAAGTTTTTGCTTGCTAAGTATGATCTAAGTGACTATTTCAGCCACACAGTTTTTATTAACTTCTGTTTCTCTTTCTCATCCTGTCTCCACTGTGAATGCCTTAGGTCTGACTATTCAGATTTCCTGCCCAGATTTCTGTAAATTTCTTCAACACAGTCTCCCTATCCCATGTTGGAGCCTTTTCAACATTGCTCCCAGAATAATATTTCCAAAAAATTAGCCCCATATTTAAAACTCTAGTGGCTTACCTTCAGCCTCAAAATAAAATTCCAGTTCCTGAGCCTTATGACAAAGTTCTCACTTGAAGGGGCTCTAATCCCCTCAGCCTCTTACACCACCGGAAGTGTGCCAGCTTGTCGCCACACCACTGCACATATAGTTTCCTTTGCTGAAAACCCCATTTTCTAACACCTTCCTTAATTCTGTTATCTTCTTTTCTTATACATCTAATATTCATCCCTCGTCTGTTACATTTCCTTTGATTAAACATCCCTGCTCTGTCCTCCCATTTCTCCCACATGAATGTTTGCCAGTTCATTTGTATTTTAAAATAAGTTATATAACCAGCAAAAACCCCTAGACAAAGTCTTTGACCAGAAATTCTAACATATGACGATTCCCTGGATTTACCCACAAAAATAGAATGTAGAAAGGCTCTGTGAAATGATCTCAAAGAATGGTTTTATTTCCATTCTAAATTATACTATCTATTAAAGTGACAGGAAAGAAAAAAGGCGCTAAAATCAAGAGGAAAGAATATACTACACATATTGAAACTAATAGAACAATGTGCATGTATTTTTAACATCCAAAATTTGTTGCTGTTGTGTGTTTAAAAGATAGTTGACTGTTCTGTCTTTACACGGGAATCAAATATTCTTACTTTTAAATATGAAAAGATACATTAATAAACCTAATTAAATAGAATAAGAGTTCCACATATTAGATAAAATGATTTCAAAGGTAAAATTAGAAACAGAGAAAAAAAGAAAATGTACTCCATTTAAGAATATAAATTTATATTCTTCATTTGGAGTGATTTAACAAATACAAGATATTATGAGATTTTTTAAAGTATGAGTTTACTGTGGAAACAAATTAATAATTTCATTCAGATACTAATTTATAAACTAAAATCATTCTTAAAATATATTTTGGTCAAAGCTCTCAGGGTAAGCTAGAAATGTCTTCAAAAGTTATTGATACAGGATCCTGGTAAAGTGGCTTTCCTTGCGGCCAATTTCAATTTCTGAGTATTTATTTTCAGAATAGATTGCAAGTGGAAACAGGAATTTATTTTTCAAAAAAATTTTTAACTATCATCACATAGAAACTGATTATTTAATAAATATTCCTGGCCAATGGTGCTTTTACTATGTATGTGGATAAATGCCTATGCTTTTAAAAATATTCACTTACTTAAATAAAACTTTTTAATAAAGAAGAAGCACTTTTACTGTATATTTTTAATCTTTACTTTTTCCCCTTGTTTGGAGCCACGGGTGTGTCTATGTGTCTCTTCAAAACATTACTCCCCTTCCTTTGTCCCATTCTGACTGGTCTCTTTCTACTGGATTCCTTTGTGTAGGATTAGTCTTTCTGATATGTCAACATAAGGTAGCTGACTTGCTTTGACCAATGAACTATGAGTGGGAGGGATATGTGTTAGTTCCTAGCAGAAGATTTAAGGAGTCCCGCATCTGGCTTATTGCTCGGCAGGGAGCCTGCTTCTCCCTCTGCTTGTTGCTCCCCCTTCTTGTGCTCTCCCTATCTCTCTGACAAATAAATAAAATATTTTTTTAAAAAAAATAAGTCATTCCATGGTTACACCATGGAATACCATGGTTTCCCCCCAACTCTGCCCAACACGAAGCCAGCATGTTCCAGATAGGGCCTTCAACTGCATATTCATGCTGGAATAAAGATCTGCAGCCACCCTGCAAAGAATAACAATACAAGAGAGAATAACGTTTGTTATTGAAGGCTATTGAGATATGGGGGCTCTTTGTTACTGCAACCTAGCACAGTAAACCCTAATTCAGGAGGATGCATCAATCACCTACTTTTGGCAGATGTACTCTAAGAATATTACCTTCTTAGCATATTCTTTTCTTGTGCTTATAATTTTATCTTATACATTAAGTATATTATTCCACTACTTTATTCATATATCTGGCTCAGCTTACTAGTCTATAAATTTCTTAAAAATAAGATCAATAAGATCATGTTCAGGTGCCTGGGTTGTTCAGTTGATTGAGCATCAGACTCTTGGTTTTAGCTCAGGTCATGATCTCTGGATCTTGAGATCAAGCCCTGCCTCAGGCTCCACACTCAGCTTGGAGTCTGCTTGTCCTTCTCCCTCTGCTCCCCTCCCTGCCTTCTCTTTCTCTCTCTCTCTCTCTCTCTCTCTCTCTCTCAGATAGGTAGATGATAGAATATTTAAAAAATTAAATCCATGTTTTATTCATCTGTTTCCTCATGCCCAGTCTGAATCTTGTTCTAGAAATGGTTAAGAAAAGTGTTTTAAAAAGGATTCAAAAAGGTCGAATACTGAGTCAACTATAAAGTCAGAGGAATAAAAAGGTGGCATGTTTGTTGGAAAAATGAAATAAAAGAATGCCTAGTGAAACTTGACAAAGGAAGAGAACAAAGAGATTTCAGATTAATAAGTGAAGAGACTCATATATATGGGGAGATATTCCATAGCTCTGAATATGAAGGCCAAGACCCTCTTTTTAAATGTATTATCTATATGTCTACCATCACTCTCATTAAAATGTTGATAGTGTTCCATTTTAAGTAGTTCAGCTAGTGAAGGTTTTGTCAATTTTCATGAAATATTCATAGTTCTGTTTCTTTCAGCTTTGTGTTTGCCACCAAAGAGTCACTGCCATTGGATGCATGGGGGAAGAACATATCAGGACAATTTGGATTAGTGAATCAGATATTAAAATGGATTTTTTTTTTGAGAAATCAGTACCATAATAGAAGGACAAAGATTCCAATTTGGTTATTTTATCACATTTTAAAATTGATTCTGATATCTCATTTCACCCAGAGGCACAATAAATCTTTATTAATTGGATTACAGGGATCAAAATATAATAAAACTTTAACAAGCACAGTCTCTTCCACTGACTGCTTTATTTTATTTGTGTGCATACATATATATGTATATGAAGAAACTATAATACCTTATATATTTTTTTAATTCTGTGTACTAGCTTTGGTACCAAGCACTTAATGAACATTACCTCATTTAATCCTCACAAAAATCATATGAATTAGGTACTTATATGAAGGAACAGGGGTACAAAGGTTTTATGAAGGATTCCCGAGTTGATACAGCCAGTGAATGTAGAAATAGAATTCATTCAAACTCTTAGTTTTCTCTAAGTCATAGTGCCTCTCTGAAGATATATGTTAATGACATTATTTCTATGGAGTTTGATATGCACAACTAGTATTATGGAGACTGAGGTAGAGATGAGTGACTGAAAGTTCTGCACTGTGTGCGTTTAAGGGAAAGTATGGGAAAAAGTTAGAAGGAAGAAAGAAATGGAGGGAAGGAAGGAAAGAAGAAAGAGAGGAAGAGAGAAACAGGTGAGCCTAGGCTAATGATCTCTTTAGTTTATCTCTGAGCTTTAGTTGGTACCCCAATCTCTTTCCCTCCCACTTTTACTTGCTCATACTCCCCACCATGTTACTTTCAAAGCCACCAAGGTGGGCTTCCCACAATAGCACTGAGCCAGCAGACACTTGGATCCTTAGAATGGGAACAAGGAACATTTCTGGGTCTCTTGACAGAAGAGGCATAGTCAGAGGCTGAGGTCCTGTGTGCGGAGCCCAGATCCAATGCTGTGTGATTAGAGCAGAAGTTCAGAGTCTGGTTCCAGACAACTTCCCATTGAGACTCCAGAGTTCAGGGTTCGAGGTTCAAAATAACCTATTTTTGTACTTCACCCTTTGAACCTCAATTTCCTTAGATTTAAAGACCACAGTAATTTACCAAAGTTGTAGGATTGTTACAAGGATTGTAGGATTGTTTAAATATTTTGGTACACAGTAAATTCTCATTAAATGACCAAATTTTATCTAGTCAAGTGATCAAAATATTTTATGACTTGAGCCAAAATAGAACTAGGGTCTCTGCAAAATGCACTTATTAATTCTCCTAAGCAATGATATTTCTTTTCTAAACAACCTATGGATTCCTCTTTAGTATTCTCAGAAAATATTGAAAGCATTGTAAGGAAGCACTTAAACAAACCAGGGAGTGACCGTTTATATAAAAGACCCATTTTCCTTTGTTTTAGAAGACAGTATTCAGGCTAGTTATTCCACATATCTGGAAAAATAGATATTTTGGAACTTTCTTCACAGTTTTAAGAAGAGACATGGGGAGAGAGGAAGATGGTGGCAGAGTATGAGGATCCTAGGCTCATCTCACCCCATGAACACAACTAGATAACTATCAAATCATTACCTAAATACCCAAAAATAGACCTAAAAACTGACAGAACAAACTGCACAACTAAAGGGAGAGAAAGGGCTACATTAAAGTAAGTAGGAAGTTCAGTGATGTGGTTTAGGGGAGAAACAGATCATGGGTGCTATGGAAGGGAGGGAGTCATAGTTCCAGAGAAGGGCAAAAGAGAGAGAAGAACACAGGGGAACACACAAAGAGAACATTTCCCCAAAGCTATTGGCTTAGAAAATGAGAGGGACTGAATTTTGTGAGTTTTTGCAACCATTAGGGCTTAAAGGCTGGAGTTTTAAAGGTCAGCAGGCTTGGCTGAGAAAGAGCCTGGAGGGCACTATGCTTCTCATTGAGAGAAGGCAGGCAAACAACCCAGTGGCAGACAGTGTGGGAACAGCAATCTGAAGAACACCTGAGGTATACTGGGGGGAGATAAGTCTTCTTCTCAGAGTGTATCCCTGAGAGGCAGCATTCATAGAGACACCTCTCCAAAAATAAAGGAGTTGGCTGGCACCATTTCCCTCCCTAGCTCATCAGCATAAACACACAGCCACCTGTGGGCAGCAGCACAGCACTGACACTGACTGCCTAACTTGCTTAAACCACGCCCCACCCCCTGCAGTTTGACAGAAGCCTTTCTCAATCAAGCTTGCCTCAGTCCCAGTGCAGTGGACTCACTCAAAAAACCAGCAGAAACCCCTGCCCATGCCACCTCTCCCAACCAAAGAGTTCTGCAGGGCCTCAGTTCTGGTGGAATTGGTGTCAGGTCTCATTTCACAAGACCAAAGCACACTTAACTAAAACTCACCACATTTAGGCCAGGCAACACTGCCCCCAGCAAGCAAGGAGAGCTTCTGAAGACAACTGGCCTGAAGGATAGAGCAGCCACAAAGCAACAGCAGAACACATGCAGCACACATTAGAGGCATTCCCTGAAGATCCAGGACCTGGGCACTACAGGACCTCTTCTCCATAAGGACATTACTTTCAGGAGCAGGAGATACAACTGGCTTTTCTAACACATGGAAGAAGACAGAGACTTAGACAAAATGCCAAGATGAAGGACTTTATCCCAAATGAAAGAAGATAAGGCCACAGCCAGATATCTACACAAAATGGATATAATTAGCATGCCTGATGGAGAATTTAGAGTAATAATCGTAAGGTTACTCACTGGGCTTGAGAAAAGAATGGAAGAGATCAGTGAGACCCTTACCACAGAGTTAAAAGAGTAAAAAAGGTATCAAAGATGAATATAATAAATGAAGTCGAAAACAGGGTTGGTGAAATGAACAGCAAGCTGGAAGATGCAGAGGAATCAATTAGTGACCAAAAATTGGAAAATAGTGAAGCTGAACAGAAAAGAGAAAGAATTATGCAACAGGAGAATAGACTTAGGGAACTCAGTCACTCCATCAAACATAATAACATTCGTATTATAGGAGTCCCAGAAAGAGAAGAGAGATAAAAGGGGGTAGAACAATTATTTCAAGAAATAATAGCAGAAAACTTTCCTAATCTAGGGAAGGAAACAGATATCCAGATCCAGGAGGCACAGAGAACTCCCATCAAAATCAACAAAAGCAGGCCATAACCAAGACATACTGTAATTAAATTTGCAAAATACAGTGGTAAAGAAATATCTTAAAATCAGCAAGACAAAAGAAGCCTTTAATTTGCAAGGGAAAAATCACACAACTAGCTGGAGAGTTTTCAACAGAAACTTTGCAAGCCAGAAGACAGTGGCACAATATATTCAAAATACCAAAAGGGAAACATCTGCAGCCAAGAATACTCTGTCTAATAAGGCTATCACTCAGAATAGAAGGAGAGAGAAAGTTTCCCAAACAAAAACTAAAGGAGGTCAAGACCACTAAATCAGCCCTGCAAGAAATACTAAAGGGGATCCCTCAAGAGACCAAAAGTAATAAAGACAAGAAAGGATCAGAAACATTCTACAGAAACATCAACAAAACAAGTAATAAAATGGCAATAAATACATATCTATCAGTAATTTGAATATAAACGGACACTATGCACCAATCAAAAGACATAGGGTATTAGAATGGATTTAAAAAAAAAAAAAAAAAAAGACATGCTGCCTACAAAAGACTCATTTTAGACCTAAAGCTACCTCCAGATTGGAAGTGAGGGGTTGGAGAATCATTCGTCATACAAATGGACATCAAAATTAAAAGAAAGCTGGAAAAGCAATACTTAGACAAACTAGTCTTTAAAACAAAGACTGTAAAAGGAGACAAAGGACATTATATAAACATTAAAGGGACAATCAAACAAGATATGACAATTGTAAAGGTATTGAAATCGTAAAGATATATGTTCCCAACATCGGAGCACATGTAAATATAAATATATAAAATATATAAAACAATCATAAAGATAAAGAAATTAATTGAAAGCTTCCATTGTTAGAATTAACATAGTCTTTCCCCCTCCTGATGCACAGGTGATGCCACAAGATCTAATGAATGTTTAGGTTTCAGTTAGGTGCATGGAAGCCATCTGCAGTGTGTGTAACCGTTTTGATCTCATTCCAAAACCCTTCTGCCTGTTCTCTCACTCTATAAAATCTGTAGAGTAGGTCTGGATTTTGCAGAGAATTACTGTGAAGCCACTGTGGATCATCCTCTACTAGATTCCCCTGTAAGCTACCCTGAATAAAACTCTGTGTAAACAGTATGGAGAGGCCTGCTTTGTTTTCCAGTCTCAAAGTGGCTTCTCAGTTTGGGAGATACTTTACTGTCTCTTCCCCACCTTCTAATAGATACACAAAATAAAAATATGTAAAGTGTGACATTGTATACATAAAATGTGGAGGGTGGAGTAAAAATATAGTGTTTTTAGAATGTGTTTGAACTGAAGCATCCATTAACTTAAAATAGACTGCTATGTGTATAGCAGTAAATACAGCATAAGATGTTATATACAAACCTAATGGTAACCACAAACCGAAACCCTGTAATAGATACACAAAATATATATAGAGAGAAATCCAAGCATTAACACTAAAGAAAGCCATCAAACCATAAGGGAAGAGAGCAAAAAAGAAGAAAGGAAACAGAAAAGACCTACAAAATCAACTGGAAAACAATTAACAAAATGGCAGTAGGTACACACCTATCAATAATTACTTTAAATGTAAATGGACTAAATGCTCCAGAAAAAAAGACCTATAGGGTGGTTGAATGGATAAACAAAAATGAAAATAAAAGAAGACCCATCTATATACTGCCTACAAAAGACTTAACCTCAGACCTAAAGATACATACAGACTGAAATTGAAGAGTGGGAAAGCATACTATGCAAATGGAAACAAAATAAAAGCTGGGGTAGCAATACATATATAAGACAAAGATTTTGAAACCAAGGCTGTAGCAAGAGACAAAGAAGTGTACTACATAATGAAAGAGGGATCAATCCAAGAAGAAGATATAACAATTGTAAATATCTATGCACCCGATATAGGAGCACCTACACACATAAAGCAAATATTAATAGACATAAAGGGAGAAATTGTAACATAATAATAGTGGGAGACATCAGTGCCCTACTTACATCAATGGTTAGATCATCCAGACAGAAAATCAATAAGGAAATGGTGGCTTTGAATAACACATTAGACCACATGGACTTCACAGATATATATGAAACATTCCATCTAAAAAACAATAAAATGCACAATCTTTTCAAGTGCACATGAGACATTCTCCATAATAGATCATGTTAGGCCACAAAAAAGTCTCAATAATACACCCACTCTGCCCAACACACACACACGATGGAATGTCAGTCATAAAAAAGAATGTGATCTTGATGTTAGCAACAATACAGATGGATCTAGAGGGTATTATGCGTGGGGAAATAAGAGAAAGACAGATACCATATGATTTCATTTATATGTGGAATATAAAAAACAAAATGAACAAAAAACCAAAATGGACTCTTAAATACGAAAGACAAAGTGGTAGTTGCCAGAGGGAGGTATGTAGGGGAGGGATAAAATAGAAAAGGGGGATTAAGAAATACAACTTCCTATTATAAAATAAATAAGTCACAGAGATGAAAAGTACAGCATAGGGAATATAGTCAATAGTATTGTAATAACGTATTGTGACAGATGGCAATTGCATATATTTACAGTAGGCATCGAGTAATGGATAGCATTGTTGAATCGATATGTTGTACACCTAGAAATAATACATTGTATATTAATTATATTTCAATTTAAAAATCTAAATAAAAAACTTGACAAAAATATATCAATAAATATAATACAGGTAATAAAAGCCTATGTCAAAAATACAGAAGGTATTAGTGAATAACTACAAATTATAAAATACTACCAAATGAAATACAAGACATGGTTAATGTATTTTTTTTTTGATTTACAAAATCCATCTCCTGTACCAATACGCCTTTACCAATACATCTCCTGTAACCTAGCCTAATTCACTTTTTAGAAAACATTTTACAATTATTTCCCTTACCCTGTATTCTCTATTTTTATCATAATTTCTCTCATCCCTTCTTTTTTTTTTTTTTTTACCATGGAAATAAATATATGCCTTTCTGTTTCTGTTTGTTCACAAACCACTTTAGCTCGCAGAAACCACTTTTTTAAAATACGGCAATGTCTTTATGAATACTCTTTGAAATAAAGTTTTGAATTATTCTTTACTTTCCTCCACTTTTCACATATTTGTCTTATATCCTCAAACCAAAAGTAGTATTTTGTATATAAAGATTGTATTTCCATAATACACAGAACACTGGACTAGAGTTTGTGATCTTGAATTTCTAGTCCTGGTTTAGCTATTAATACATGAATGAGGGGCACCTGGGTGGCGCAGTCGTTAAGCGTCTGCCTTCGGCTCAGGGCGTGATCCCGGCGTTCCGGGATCGAGTCCCACATCGGGCTCCTCGGCTGGGAGCCTGCTTCTTCCTCTCCCACTCCCCCTGCTGTGTTCCCTCTCTCACTGGCTGTCTCTCTCTGTCACATAGATAAATAAAATCTTTAAAAAAAAAAAAAATACATGAATGAGTCGGTCACCTACCCTGTTTATCATTTTTCCTTTCTTCAAAATGAGAGAATTTGATTGGATTGTCTCTAATTTATTTCTCCAGTCTTTACTGGAAGGAGATGTGTATCTTTAAAATATTTGTATTGCTTGCTTTTATACATACTCATTTTTCAGATACAGGCATTATTAGTTCAGACTCCTAATTGGTTTTCATCTGCCATTTTTGACCCATGCTATTTTTACCAAGAATTAGACAGAAAAATCATTAATAATTATGATATATCTCTGAATCTTGAAGCTCATATATTAGAAACCAAACTTTTTAATAAGTTTTATGAATTGTTTTGTCTTCCTTACTAAACTGGGAGTCCCTTACAGGCATAATCCTTGACTAATTCATCATTATATTTTCATAGCACATAAAACAAACTGCCTTGCATGTTAGGGACTTTAAGAAGTTTATTGAATAAAACAAATAAAACCACTTTAGATTTCTAGCACTGTTCACATTAAAAAGGTCAAGTTTTCTGGAATCCTCAATTCAGAAACATAGTTGAGTTTCATGGTAGATAGTAAAACTAAAACTAGAAAAATAATTTTATATCATCAACTTTTAGGCTGATTTCCATTAGACAAATCTAGACTTTATGTTTAGAAAAGGAAATAGCATCATAAAAGAATGAGAAAATGCAGGTATTGGGTGGGGGGATGATACAGTTGAAATTTATCAGATAGCAAACATTTTACTCAGCCATAAAAAAAGAATATTTAGAAGATTTAGCTTTAAATTATCTTCAGAATCTTTTTTTCCTATTTCTATAACATGT
Source organism: Ursus maritimus (assembly GCF_017311325.1). Classification (NCBI taxonomy): domain Eukaryota; kingdom Metazoa; phylum Chordata; class Mammalia; order Carnivora; family Ursidae; genus Ursus; species Ursus maritimus. The sequence continues at coordinate 30,834,109 of NW_024426996.1, read as the reverse complement.
CACTATTCACATAGATGATAATTTCAGGTATCCTTATAAAATCACAATTTGAGAGTCACTATTTAATTTTGAATCCCCTTTTCCTTTGCTGCTTCTGTCCATTTCGAATGTGACTGATTATGTTGAGCCTTCAATGGCATCTTGCTTCATGTAGTTTGTATGCCTGAAGCAGATGTTATCTCAGATGATCAAGCATCTATTACTCCTTTGAGGAAATATCTATAATAGGCAATTAATTGCATTTCAGGTCCTCCAGTTAGTCATTTATATAAGAATTAACAGCAGTGTTCATAGACATTCTACTGATCTCAATGTATGACTAATTTATCTTTCCTTCCCTATGACTGAAGATAATGTAGACAAATTATCATGTACTAATCTTGCTTTTCCCCCCTTCTTAAAATGTTATTGGGTTTATTTATAGAGTCCAGTATTAATATGTATGTGAAGGTTATGATTCTTATCACATAAAGGCATTTGCAAAAATACAGAATTGTAAGCCTCATTTAATAAATAAAAGCAAGCCCAAGTACCCTTGAAGTTCTCTAAGTACTCATGGTTGCCCATCATAACACAGAGCACAAAGGCTTCAAGGAAATGCAGCATCCTTCACTCTCTTTTTCTCTCGACACACACAAGTATACACAGGAAGATACTACAGAGGCTTAAGATTGCCCGATACTATGGAAAATACTGCCTTTCTGGAATCTATCACAGTCTAAGATTATTTTGTGATCAAGAAAAGTAGGACTACCAGAACAAGGATAGAGAATAGGACTGAAAACAATGTGCTATCTTTATTTTCAAACATACCTGCTTCAAAAAATGATGGAGAGCCTGCATATGAGGGAGTCATGAGCTTGCAAAAACTGCCTTAAGCTTTTTCTCCCAATGGAGGTAGAGGTGTTTGTAAAGAAACAGAGGAAGCACCCAGACAGCAATGATATCATCACTGCTTAGGAATTATAGCCTCAGCTTTAACCAGCTTTTGGAAACAACTTTCAAATTACATTTTTCTAGTTTTCCTGGGAATTTTTTCCCTCACTTATCTATCATATCAAGTTTGAAAAAAAAATGAATACTAATTCATACATATTCATGCTAAAAGCAGAAGAGATAAAAAAAATCCCAGCCACTTCCCAGTTAAATAGTAACTTGAGATTTTGGAGTTTCATTTTTTATTCCTCTCTCTTCTCTTATCTCAAAGTACACCTCTTTGTATTCCAGAAGAACTCCAAGATTTGCATATAAATCTAATTGTGTGTATTGATGCAAAACTTTTCAATTCATGACAAACTACCCATAGATATTAAAATTAATTTGTGAGGAAAGAGCCATTGTGTTTAGAGATACAAAGTGTCAAGCCTCCTGCCCCTCCATATTTTACTAACACTTAGCTGTCCACAGCATGGACTTAGAAAGAAGTGCTAAACATTCACTTAAAAAAAAGAGCTACATGTCTGAGAAAGGTGTATATATGAACTTGGTTTTATATATCTGTGTACTTCTGCATATGTACTCATTGCATTCATTATCATGAAAGGAAAAGTTAGGCTTTTCAAATTGAAAGGAGACTGATCCCAATAAGAAGTCACTCCAACCTCATGACAATTGGGAGTACTTTTATCACTTGCATCATACAGTAATCCACAAAGTTATTTAGCAACAGACTAGCTACTTCTGTATTTACTCTGTATAAATCAATTTTTCTTACTGAAATCAAGACCATTACATTCTCAAATTTTAAATTAATTTTTAAAATAGTTTGATTGAGTAGATTTGGCATTTATTTATTCAGTTATGTCTCATCCTAGGTCCTGCTGATGTAAGTCATAGGGCTCTCTGAATGGTTTAAGGGAGACAGACAAACATAATGGATCTTAGCATTTTATTTTGACAGTGACTTCTCTATGCCCCACTAGCTTTCTCTGACTGTGAAATTCCAAGGTTGAGTATTAATTACTTGGAAATCTGTCCTACTGTTTGTTTAGTCGAACTTACCAAGAAGAATATCTACTGATTCAGACGGAACAATACTATCAAAATTGAAAAAAAGGAATTTTACTATAAAAAACATAGGAGAAAATAATTCAAGGTTACCAATTCTTAATATTTGTAGCTTTCTCATAGCTACTATTTAGGCCCATCACTGTTATCAAAGGGGAAGGAGAGAGAAGTTTAAGACTACAGCCCTGCCCACAGTTTGAGAATAGAAGTGATATCCTGAATAGCACTTTATGTATCCTATTTTCTATCTTCTTGTTAGAAATTTTACAGACAGTGGGTTTATGTTATCTGTCATGCCATACTGGTCCATAGATGATTTTATCCAGCAGTACATGGTTGAAATGAACATGGGGGATAAAGAGGATGACATGTTTGGCCTAAAAGTTCACATGAAAATTTTAAAAACATCAGCTGACTCTGGAGGGAGACCAATTATTTGAAACACTTGATAGTATCAATTTCAATTAAGAACATTTTTAGATTTAGAAACTATTAACAAAATGTCAGAAATTCTTTATCTTGGCATTTTTCTTTCAAAGTGAGTCATCTAAGTAAATTACCACAAAACTGAGTCTAAAATAATTATGTGTTACCAGATAAAATTTGGATCATGTTTGAAAAAGCCTCAAAAGAGATATAACATTTGATGCCTACATAACGAAAATTGCTTTTCAAACTTAAATAGGAACATAGAGGTCTTTGTTATTAACAGAAATGACATTGAGATATACATAAATTTAAAGTGTACAGAAAATGAAATTAATGAATGTTTATAATATACACATAGGCAATTAAGTTTTCTGTGCTTATTTCATTTAAACATCCTATTTTCTAGTGGTAATGACAGAAATATCAAACACTCTTAAAAAAAACAGTCCGCTAATGGCCTAAAATCAATAGAGTTTGCCTATGTCCATTCAAGGACAGAATTTAGTTTTTAAAACACAGGATGATAGGCACTTCTTAAATTCTACTTGTATAGATAACCTCTTACTGTAACAGTTGCATTACAACTAAACTTTCTGCCCTTGAAGTCAATGAGAATTCTGTTCCCTGAAATGTGGCCACAAATGAATTTACTCTTAATACTGTAGATTTTATTATTTAGTTATGAGGTCTCTCTCATGGGCTTAGTATATGACTTAAGAGTTTGTGGATGGGAGAGTAATTATTTACTAAATGTAATAGTCTGGTTTCAAAAGGTTTGCATTCTAATTGATAACCTCATGATAAATATGTCATCAGATACCATGTTATCTTTCTGATATTCTTAATCTGAAAACCACTGAGACTATATGCAGTCTAAATTCAAATTGTTTTAACAGTGATCCTATGATATCTGATGGAAACTTTATGTCCACACTGAGATATTATATATTATATATATAAATATATATATATATATAAAATCCCACTTTTATTTTAAAGGGAAAAGCATAAGATTTTTAATATCTAGGTATTTGCAAGTAAATGTAGCTCTATACATTATGGCTTTTTAAAATAATCAGCTAGAAGATGTTAAAGGAATATTATAACATGATACCCATCCAATAAATAAACCCTAAGTAGTCATTAGAAGGACAAGTCACTAGAATATACTCCTCTTGGAAGGTCACATGATAACCAGAAACATTTGACTAATTAGAATTTTAAAAGATATTGACATTTCTTTAAATCAAATTGAACTTTTCTTGAAATTACTTTGTTTTGGAAACCAGACAAATGTTTAATGAATCAGAATTTATATATTTCATATACATTTTCCAAAAGACTTCAGTAAAATGCATTATGACACAATAAGACACAAAATTATTTTTAAAAAAAAGTTCGTTTTCTTTCTGGACTGAAACACATAGGCAAAAACACATGCAAACTCACATATGCAGAAAAACAAAAACATACATTAAATATAGCACTGAAAAGAACTGTACCCCTAAAGTAAAACTAGCAAAATAATTCTACTTTACTTCAGTGTAGTTGGAAATTAACACCAGGGTTTATATGATTTCATTAAAGAAAGATATTTAGACTATTGCAATGCATAAAACCAATAACTACAATAAAACTTGTCTGACTATAGTAAATAGTGTAATGACTAATTTTCAAGTCCTGCCCTTGAGGAATTTATAGTTTAGAAAGTAAGAAACACATGCATAACAAACTCAGGGATGTACAGCAATGAAAGGGATCGCCTAGCACTAAGGGGGAAAAAGGAAGAGATAATTGATATAGGAACAATCTTTATGAAACTCAGGAGACTCCCATCCCTGAAAATTGGAAAGGTAATAAAAAACCAGACACTACAAATGAATAGACATTTCCAAAAGAAGTCGCTTAAAATTTTACTTTGAGAGTTACAATTACTACTTTGCCACGTGAAAAATGTGGATAAATCTGAAAGCACAGAACATGATATATATCAGAGTGACCCTAGAACATTGAAAGTAAGTTTCAAGAAAAGGGTTGACATAGGCATTTGGCCTTTGAGGTGGGGAGATTGAATTAAATTCCCAGACTTTTAATTTATCAGCTTCTACAACTATTTATAAGAAAGGAGACTTGACCTAAGGCAAAGTATAGCTGAATAAACAAGATATGTAAAAGGAATTAGAATTGTTAAAAGGAATAATGACTGCATACCTTATTAGTTTTGTTGAAATATTAACATACACTCAAATGTAATAATATACATTATCTTGTTCAAAAGGGTTTTTTACCCCAAATTATTTGTGGTAGAGGATGAGGATACAACCATGGAATACATAAATCAGCAGTTTATGTCATAAAAAGATTTAACCATTATTTGACCTATTACCTTTAATACCAATATGTATTCAAGAACCAGCCACAAAGGTTTTCCTCTTCTAAGGAGCAAAAACAAATGAAAAGAAACAAAGCACTTTACATGTAAAGGATTTTTCAGTAAATATTTACTGCTAAGATGTTGTTCTTACAGTTTCTGGACTTTTTGCCTGTTTAGAATGAAAAATAACAGAACATTTCCAAAAAAAGTTGGCAAACTCATCCAAAAAAGTCTCTGCCAGAGAGGGCTATATTGTTCTTGTTTGTTTAATCTGCTGCCTGAACTGCAAGAGGCTTAGGACACAATATATTTTTGGACAAATGTGAATAATCAGAATATGTATAAATGGGTAAAGTGCTCTTACAAATTTGTTGGTAGGCAAACAAAATTTTCTTTATGTAACTTTTTGAAGGTCATTAGCTATCTATAATTTCCCAAAGTGGGGTTTTGTCTTTGAGATTAGAATGTCTTTATTCTGAGTTGCTGTTATGCCAGTAATCTTTAAAATTTAACTCCAGGGCAATTAGTTTAAGTGAACTGCAATTTCCAGACATATATATGCTCCTTTGTAGTATAAAACAGTATTATGTTTTTCAAAATTACTTAACAAGGACTTATTGTCTGAATATTTTAGATTTTACAAAAAATTTTTTCACATCTTTTGACATATGAGGTAGCTAGCTCTTTGGTTGTTATCATATAATTTTTATTATGTTTTCTTTGGAATGTTTGGTCATTTTTCAAATATGTCAAGTTTAATTCCATTATTTTTTGGTATGCCTGAATGCAGGTTGAGAAATTATACTCAAGTGATCACTGAAATATTTTTTTCCTATTTAAAAGGAAAAAGTAAAAGAAAATACAAACAGTTATAACTTTTTAATGGTTAAATGCCTTTGTAATAAGTTATGTTTGATTAATCCTTTTATACCATTGGAACAGAGTTGATAGGATAAGAAAATTCAGGGGAGATCATGTATATATTATCGCAGTTATATTATTCTCTACCATTGTCCATTCTATGGTATCGAAGTTCCTTTCATCATGTGTACAGTTAAGTATAATAAAGGATTCAAAGTCTAAAAAGAAGTGTTTCGATTATATTATTGTAAATGTATCCAATATGTTTTTTAAAGATTTTATTTATTTATTTGACAGAGAGAGAGAGCCAGCGAGAGAGGGAACAGGAGCAGGGGGAGTGGGAGAGAAAGAAGCAGGCTGAGCCTGATCCCAGGGCCCTGGGATCACTCCCTGAGCTGAAGGCAGACGCTTAATGATGGAGCCACCCAGGCACCCCATCCAATATTTTTTTTTATTATTCTCTTTAATTTGAAAGATCCTTTTCAGGATATGTTTAATTTTCAGAATTTATCTTATGTTACTCAAATCTTAGAATTTGAAACAGAAGATTCATAGAAAAGATGAAATCTTGTTTCCTTTAACTTTGATTTTGAGTTTTGTCTGTACTTATTAAGATATATTTATTTGTTACATTTTATTTCTCAAGAAATATGAGTGATTCTCTATTTTCCTGTCCATTCTATTAAGATAGCATCACAAAAATCAGTATGAATTTTTTAACACTTTATAGCTACTGAGCTTAGAAATTTGAAAGTCACAATTATTATTTTTGACAGAAAGTTGATAGAGATAAAATGGCTAAAGAAGGCCATTTTTCCATTTATTTCATGGAAGACATTTTCCTTATGACAAATACTATTTAAAGACTTACAGTTGAAATTTATTTTATAATGCAGCTCTTATAAGCACTTTTGCTTCCTTGAATAACTGGTAAAATTTCTCTCTCTCTCTCATTCATTCATTCATTTAATATATTGTATATTTACAAATTTGTTTCCATCAGAAAGTGCAATGTCACTCTTAACACATATTCTTTTGGTAACACATATTTTTAAAAAGAGCTAACTGTACACAAATGAGACAATAATCCATATCTTTGTTGTACCTAAGACTCAAAAAAAAAGTGTCAAATTGTTCTTTCAAAACCTCAGGGTACATTTTATCAAATCAAAATCAAAGTCAATGCAAGGAAACTACTGGTGACCAGTTTTATTTTACTCTCCTTCATTCTTCATGTATGATCTGCAATCAAATCTTTTTTAATCTTTATTTTGAGTAACAGGTTTCCTCACTCCCATAAGTATTATATAATTGCAAGACATTTCTCTGTAAATATTTGACTGAAAGAGCTCAACTTCCTCAAATATGTTTGAACTCTCCCAGAATAAATAATGGTAATCTCTTTAATGAGTTTGAGATGACTGAAAATTTGCTAGATTTACTAAAGAACAGCATTTAGCTATTCTATGAAAATAGTTCTTATTAAAAATAAGGAGACTAGGATTTAAAAGAAGTGAATATAAGTATTTAACTGTTTGCCTTTTTAATTGCTCTTCTGATTTTTTATGTCTGCTATTAACTAAGACTGAACAGAATTTTGCTGCTGAATAGAATTCAGTGAGAAATAATACTTATGAAGTGAAAGCAAAGTAAGGATTTAGAGGGGGGAGAGGGGGGCTCTGATTTGAAAGATAATTATTAATAATGGCATTTTAACATTCTTGTATGCTTACTTAGTACCTGGAACTACAATATATGCTTTTCATATATTAACTCATTTAAATATATTGATAATGTACCTTCTAATGAGAGGACACATTTTTTATCTATGCTATAATTTAGGTACCTGATGCACAAAAGGGTTAACTACAATGCTTAAGCTAACACAGTTAGAAGTGGTAGAGCTATGACAGGCATTTTGCCAATTCTATTTCACTGTCTACACTCTTACACTGAATCATACTATGCATGATCAAGAAATTTGACATATTTTATAACATTAGTAAAAAAAAAAAAAGTATCTCACAACAGGAAAGAGCTAACTATGGGAAGCCAAGTATTTGCTTACATTGTGAATAAAGAAAATAAACAGTAAAAAATAAATAAATAAATAAATAAATAAATAAATAAATAGTAGAAAATATATAGTTTCTGAAACAAGATTGTGGATTGAGGGCACAGATTTACCTCCACTTCCTACCCATTTGAATGTACACATATGTACTATTTAAAGCAAAGCCAAACAAAACAAGGAGTGTACCCATTAGGATCTTTGACAAATTTTGGAATATAGAGAACATATGGAATTCGAGTAATTAATGAAGTAGAGTAGAGAGAGATATGAGCAAAACAGGTACAGGACAAGGATATAATGAAATTTGGAGGTTAAGACCAGATGGGACTCTGCAGGTATTCCAAACTCAGAGTCACAATCTATAAAAAGCAAGAGTGGAATATTAAAAAAAAAAAAAATTCTAAGTCTTTAATGATCATCAGTCGTTACTCAGGCCTACCAATACTCCTCATATAGAGAACACTTGTCAGCAGACATGTTTACCATCATACCTAAAATGAGAGTAAATCCATTGAATCCATAGGAATTTGCCAGTGAGTAACTAAAATTTGAGTATCTGGATGGTGCACTAGATTAAAACTCTTCATTTTCTGTCATATGTAATAAATAGTTCAGTTTATCTGCCAATATTTTGACCACAAATTCTAAAATAAAGTGTCAGAGGACATGCTAATATATTTAAAGCTCATTATTAGCAAGAAAACACATATAAAAAGTAAATTCTTATAGTAATCAACTATACACAAGTACGAATAAAAATAGAAAACTAGCAGTCAACGTATATTTAAGAAAAAACAATTGCACAGGAGGGAAGAATTACACTAAAAGTAGACAAATTATACCAGAGGAAAGAGATAATTCATTGAATTCAAGGACACTTAAAAATAACTAGCAACTGTGGAGAATATCACAAACATTTCTTCAATAAATCAACTTAGGTTGCTATAGAAAAAATGAATTGAAAGAACCGGAAAACCATTTTTACAATTATAAATGCATGGAAAATGAAAAATTTAATAGATGACTGAAGATAAAGAAAATTTGTAGAATGTTGAGTAAAATGTCAAAACAAGAAACAAAATTTAATAAGCATGGAAATTCTATTGCAAAGATATTTAAATAATAAAAGTAAAGTGGGTAAGAAATAAGTAAATGTTAGAAAAAAATCGCAGAGTTGAGGGGCAAGAATATTCAAATAAAGGAAGTTCACATTAACTGCTAATTTTTAACTTTCTCTATTTTTGAAATATCAACTAGGTTTATTAACTTATAAAAAAAAAATACTGAAACATCTGTAGAAAGTCTTTTATAAAGTGTGACCAGAACAATGGACCAGAACACTTTAAATGTCAAGAATCATAACAACCATTAACTTAGATTTCTCTTTAAACTAAAATGGTACTAATTAAGAGATATTAAATATATACAAATAAGTGTTAAAGTTTGGCTTTATATCTGTGTGGTTTTATTTAATATATCTTCTAAATCATATAATTAGTATATTAAGTTTTTACTGTTTAAACTTGAAGTTAGAATGTACTTTTTAAGAAAATGGTAGGTTTTGAAAAATTTCAAATATTTTTTCATTTATATTACTGGAAAATAGTAAAATAATTGACTAGTCAACAAAGTAGTTGGTAGGTATGAAAGGGCAAACTCAGATACATAAAGGTTTCCATGTTAAAGAGCCAAACACTGTCAAGTTTCTGCTCTCAGCAAATGACATCAACGCATTTTTATTTCCAACATGCAATACATTCCCTGACCTCCACCTGGTACCTTGATTTGTTATAAATATTTTGTGTCCTAGTGATGCCTATTAATGTCACAGGCCTTCTAAGAGCACTAACAGCATATATTTTAGTATTAACTTATGTTAATTTCACTCATGATAAAGCATGGTGAGACAGTTTGGTGATGATGAGTCCTATAATAAAATCAAGTTGAGAGAAGGGCGTCTCTGTACTATCATCACACTATTACTGATAAATAGATATATATATCACACACACACGTCTTTTTTGTATATACATACATACAAATATTTTTATATAAATATATACAAAATACATACAAATACTTTGTACCTATATATGTATATATATATACATGCATATTTATATATACATATATTAATCATATTGCTACTCTTAGTTATGTGGTATTTTTTAATGTCTAAACCAAACAATGTACCAAGGCATATATTTAAGTCCAAAAACCAAATTTTGTTCTGTAAAAAATATTTTAAAACTACTTAATGTGTTCTACAAATGAGTTCTTGTAGACAATAAGATTTCATTAGTTAGGAAGAAAAATTGGCAAAATGGCACTACTCTAATACCATTTTGGCAATAGCTGTATCAGTAATACATTATTTGTTTTAGAGAAAGTGCTATAAAAATATAGAAGTAAAAGGCATAGTCATTTATTATCTTTCCCTTTAGCAAGACAGACTAAGTATCTTTCAACATATTTCAATCCTTTGGCATTTTTAGCTAATTTATTTACCTAGCACATTTCAGCTCAAAAGCAACATCTGCTTTCTTTCTTGCTTTGCTATAATGTTGAGAGATGAAACAAAATAATTATTGTAAGGCTATCTACTCATATTTTTATAGTATATGAGGTATAAATTTACCTAAAACTTTGATTATATAGAGAAAATTAAGAGGAAAAGTCCAAAAGTGTGTACCTGCATAAGTGATGTATCTATGTATGTACGTGTGTGTGTGTGTNACACATATACTATATATATATATATATATATATATAGTAAAACAAGATTACTGAGTAGCTAATCCAGGATCTCAGATTTTTGCTGTCTTCGGTTGTGTGGAGGAAGAAACAAGAGATAAAAAATTGATTAAGAAGCTGAACTCTTTGACATTGAGCTGTAATAAGAAAATTGAATGTATCTTGTTTATGCGTACAAAAAGAGATACCTCTGAAGATAGACATTCGTTTATTCATTTTAACAAATATGTACAGAATATACGCTCTATGCCCGCCAATGTTCTAGGCAAAACAGACACAAAACAGACATCTATCACAGGACTTATCTTCTAATTGAGAGTAACAGACTATGTAGTTCATCAGAAGGTGATGAGTGCTTGCAAGAAAGGAAAAAGAGCGCAGGGAGCACAGGTTGAAGCTAAGATGAGCCACATAGTCTGTTACTCTCAGTTAGAAGATAAGTCCCATAATAGATGTGTGTGTTTGGCCTTCATGTAATGTACATCCCAGTTGTGTGAGACAGACAATAAACTACTTAGTAAGTAAAATATATAGTTGTGGAATACTGAAAAAAATGGAGAAAAATAAACTCAAGAAATATTATGCAGAGGATGAAGTTAAAGGCAGGAGTGGAGAATTATAATTTTAGATAAGTGAGTCAAAGAAAAACACACTGAGAAGGTGAATTTGAGCAAAGATTAGAAAAAGGATATAATTCTGAAAAGAATACCAAGAAAGTGACATCTGTAAAGATATTTGAAAGGGAGAAAGAAAGCAAACTTAAAGATAATTGGAACAAGAGTATTCATGTCAGATTTCTTCTGTTTTGTTTTCACTGCTGTAGCTCTAGCCTTTGAATAGCTATTGGATTTAATAGGCACTCAAAAATATTTATTGAATATATATTTAATTAATCAAGCTATCATCCTTGACACATCCATTCCCTTCACTTTTTAATGTCCAATCAATTATTATATCTTGTTTATTCTTCCTCCTGAACATCTCTTTAATCGGCATACATCTCTCCATTTCTACTGGCATTTAGACACCCTCATCTCAATGGCTACCTCTCCTACTCTTTGCAGTTTCTACCTTTGGCCTTTGCAAATCTATTCTCTTCACTTTAGCTAATAGGAACATACTAAAATGAATATCTGATAAACTTATTCCAATTTTAGAAATTCCTCACTAGAGTCATTTGATTCATAAAATAAAGTCCCGAATCCAGCATAACATGGTTGAACCAACATCTCCAGGCTCAAGTTTTGCCATTTTTGCATTCTTTCCTGATACCAGGGTCATATTGCCCTTTTCTAGTTGATTAAACTCACAATATTTTTTTTTTCCTTTCTCTAGAGCTGTGCACATAAGCCCACTCCTAAAATATATGGTCAGGTCCACTCCCCCTCATCTATTCTCTGCTGTTGGGTCAATTAATTTCCTCAGGAAAGAAATGATACATAGAAAATTTTTTTGACCTCTTAGAACTTTGATTTACGTATTATATAGATCTTTAAACTTTTCTTTCATAGCCCATACCTCAGATTTACATATATATCTGAGGAATTATTTTATTAATTTCTGTCTCCTCCACTAGGTTGTACGCTATGTGAGAATGGACATCATTTCTGCTAAATTCACCATGGTTTTCTTAGAACCTTACACACAGTGAATGTTCAAAAGTAAGACCAGAAAACAACAAAAATGAATGAATAAAGATACGTTATCTGGGATTCCTCCTAAATTTAGTGAACTATGATAAAGAGAAGATGTGACTTAATTGACAGTGGCAAACTTGAGAATGAATATTCAGTTGAGTCAGTAGTTTTTGATGCTGGTTCAGTGTATTAATGCAGATAGACTAGCTGAATAATGCTGAAATACTAAGGTATTTGAAGTAAACCAGTAATAAAGTGTGTAAAACTTATGCAAGTCTAAACACAAAGAATATATAAATCCAGTTGAGGACCTATGTATTTCTGTTATTTTTTTCCTTTTTTTCATTATGTTTGACATTTCTGAAACTGAGTTTTGTTACAGTTCATTAGCCTATTGCTACGTGCTAGTATGATGAGATTGCACTGAGATGCATAACATAACATTTTAGCATGAACAATTGAAATTACAAGGTTTTACAGACAGTATGTTGTGGAGATTGTTTCAGCCTGGCCTGGATGCTGAGTTTGTGAGCAGGTAGCTTGTTGTAATGGAGTGAGATGAAATTGGTGCCCAATCATTGGAGAAAGTTGTAATGATGTATGAAATGAAAAATCCCTGCCCACCCAGGGCAAAGAGAATGCAAACACTTCTCTGCAATCGCTGCTATACTATTTTCTCTAAAATATTATGCAATTCCAGAGAATGGAATGTCAGTGGCAGAGCCAAAACTTGCAGTTTATCAGAGAAAGTAAGAATCTCAAAAAGATTTGTTGGTAGACTTGGGAAAATGAAAATTTACGCAGCCCTCCAATAGTAAGATTTTTTTTCACCCTATATATAACTCCACTTTACAATTAAACTCCAATATCCTTAACCCAACAGAACATATGTACATACCCCATAGAAAACAACCTACGGAAAAATACTTTGAAAACATGCAAGTTAAAACCATAATTCCTTTGAATATTTTTAAGCAACATTTATGTTGTCTCCTTTCTAATGTTCTAGAAGAGGCTATGCCAAGATTAATTAATTAAATTCATCCAGTAATTGTTTATTAAAAATGTACTATATCATGCACAGTACCAGCTTTGGGGATACAGAGTAAGCAAAGCACAAATACATCTGCCGTACTGGAATTTACATTCTGATTCAGACAATAAGGAAAATAAATAAGAAAAGTATGCAATATGTTGGCAGTAAGTGCTATGGAGAAGAATAAAGTGGAAAGGGGTATCAAAAAAGTAAGAGTGAAAGATGGGATGATAGCATGTACTAGGAATGTAATAGAAACTGAGAGAATGGAAAATTTAAAATAGCAGACAGAGAAAAATAAGCCTGAAACTACTCCAGATGCATAACATAACCACACAAAATGGGAACAAAGAAGAGAAGGAGGAGGAGGAGGATGTGGGGAAGGGAAGGAGTCCTTAAAAAAAGAACTAATCCAGGGGCTCAGCCTGGGTGGTGCAGTCAGTTAAGTGACAGACTCTTGGTCTCAGCTCAGGTGGTAATATTGAGCTGAGCCTGGCATGGGGCTCTGTGCTCAGTGCAAAGTCTGCTTGAGATTCTTTCTCCCTCTCCCCTCTGCCCCCCACCTCCCACTCGTGCTTCTCTCTCTCAATAAATAAATCTTTTTTTTAAAAAAGGACTAATCTAGGTAAATTTTAAAGATGGGATTTTTATGACATACTCTCAAAATGTTAACAACAACTTATGACACTTTAGTTACTGGGTTTAGCAGGCTATTATCTGAAATGGGTTGAATTAGGGATTCTGAGTTTATATTCTGTGTATTCCAAGAATGACATAATAAGTAAATATAATGAACATAATATAATAGGAGCCAGGTATCTCATTTTTGGAGAAGAGTGTTACAAATAAAAGGGAACAGGTCTAGAATAAACCTTATGGTATTAGATTGGAATTGGATGCATCAGTATAAACTCAAAAAATAGACATAGAATTAGGTATATATAAATACACACACCACACATTTTCCTAGTTTTCTTTCCCCCCTCTCTGAAAAGATATAGAAACAATGACATCTCCATAGCAATGAGCATCTCATGTGCCTTAATATTAGTCTTCATTAAAAAGAACCAGGGCTCTGCGGCGAAATGATTCCAGGGCAATAAAAATTCAGTGTTGAGGGACTTATAGGAAAATATCCAAAGGGGCTCCTACTGATCAAATCAATGTGAAGCATCAGAGTAAATAATGACAATAATGCATTATAACTTATAGAATAAGATTCTATTAGTGCCTAATAAAATAAATATATATTTAATTAATTAATAGTGGTAAAGAAAAAGGCATTTTTTAGACTTCCAATGAATAAAACAAGATACAGTTAATTAATTACCATTTGTCAACCATCAGAGTTATAACTGACTCCAGCAGGAATCATCAATAGATACTAAAACGAATAAGCAAGAGTTTGATGAAGAACATCTTGTTTACATAGTCTCAAAGCATTTCCCCACCAATTACCCACTAATTGCAAAGAGGAAAGTAGTAACTTTACAAAATAGAGAAACCTAAAGATTATACTATCTTAAACAAGTGATCAACAGCCTCACCAATAATAGGACAAATTGACATCATGTATCTCCTTATATTATGTGTGATGAAAGTACAAATCATCACCTGTATACTATTTGTGACAAAATGGACAACATAAATCTGAGGAAATATTGAGAAAATTCTACAAAATGACTACTGTCCTGTACTTTGAAGATGAAAACTATGAAAGACAAAGACAGACCCAATAAGTGTTCTGGATTAAAGAACATTAAACTAACCTGGCAAGGAAATGCACTGCTATATTTTCTGATTTTAAAAATTATATTGTGGTTATGTCAAAGAATGCTATTGTCCTTAGAAAATACATGCTGTAGTATTTAGGATAAAAGGCATAATATCTGCAACTTACTCTGACATGGTTAATGGTCCTTAAAAATATTTGAAAGACCTAAATGTGAGGTAGGAATCCATCAAAATCAAGAGCACACAGGCATCAACCTCTTTGAACTCAGCTGCAGCAACTCCTTGCCAGACACATCTCCAAAGGTAAGAGAAACAAAAGCAAAAATGAACATATTGAAACTCCAGCAGGATAAAAAAACTTTTGCACAGCAAAGGAAGCAATCAACAAAACTAAAACGCAACCTACAGAATGGGAAAAGATACTTGCAAATGACATATCACATATAGGGCTCATATTCAAAATCTATTAAAAAAATATTAAACTCAACAACCAACAAATAAAAAATACAGTCAAGTAATGGCAGAAGGCATGAACAGACATTTCTCCAAAGAAGACATACAAATGGCCAACAGACACATGAAAAAATGTGCAACATCACTCATCATCAGGGAAATACAAATCAAAACCACACTGAGATACCACCTCATACCAGTCAGAATGGCTACAATTAACAACTCAGAAAAGAACAGCTCTTGGCAAGGTTATGGAGAAAGGAGAACCCTCTTGCACTGTTGGTGGAATGCAAGCTAGTGCAGCCACTCTGGAAAACAGTATGGAAGTTCCTCAAAAAGTTAAAAATAGAACTATCCTATGATCCAGCAATTGCACTAGTAGGGTTTTATCCAATGGATACAAACATAGTAATTCAAAGAGGCCCATGCACCCCAATGTATAGCAGCAATGTCCACAATAGCCAAAATACGGAGAGCCCAGATGTCCATGGACAGATGAATGGATTAAAAAGATGTAGTGTGCACACACACACACACACACACACACACACACACACACACACAGAGGACTATTACTCAGGCATCAAAAAGAATGAAACCTTGCCATTTACAATGACGTTGATGGAACCCGAGTATATCATGCTAAGTGAAATAAGTCAGTCAGAGAAAGACAAATACCATATGATTTCACTCATATGTGGAATTTAAGAAACAAAACTGATGAACATAGGGGAAGGGAAGGAAAAAAATAAGATAAAAACAGAAGAGAGAGGCAAACCATAAAGGCTCTTAACTATAGGGAACAAACTGAGGGTCACTAGACAGGAGGTGGGTGGGGCATAGGGTAATTGGGTGATGGACATTAAAGAAGGTACTTGATATAATGAACACTGGGTGTTATATGAAACTGATGAATCACTAAACTCTACCTGTGAAACTAATAATACACTATACATTAGCTAACTTGAATTTAATTTAAAAAAAAATTTAAAAAAAGAAAACAAAATAAATCAAATGGGGCAAAATTTCAAAAATGGTTGAATCTGTGAAAAGCGGCCTATAAAAGTTCTATGTAATTTTTTTTGCAACTTTTCTAAAGTTTGAAATTAAATCAAAGTAAAAAAGTTATGAAAAATTTTTTGGAAGTTTTTATTTTTTAGGAAGAGATAATATAATCGCAACATTGAATCTTCCAGTGTATTCAGTCTCATTACTGCTTTTTCCTTTTAAAGATAAAATTTTCTTTGTTACTCAGTAAAGTTTTATAGTCTTTCAGAAAGAGATCTTGTTCAGACCTTACAAAATTACTTTCTAGGAGTTTTCAGTTGTTGATGCCTTTGTAAATAATTTTTTCTTTATCAAAAGCTGTTTTGATATTTATATATTCCCTAGCTGTTCAACCGAAATATATGTTTTAACAGTTTTATAAATTTATCTTTTTATTTTGGGAGTATATAACCTGAATACAAAAAATGCTATAATATTTTGCTTCTTCTCCTAATGCATTAGCAAAAACCATCCATAATAATCTATCAAAGGGGGACTAAGAAAAACTCATTCTACTGGTGATCCTAATTGGTGATCTTAATACTTATTATGATCACCTATTCATAAATAGCTAGGTTCTTAAGAAATGGGAGATGGAGGAAATCACAAACTGGAATGTCATGAATGTTTACAAAATTATGGTTATGTTTTTCTCCTCTTTAAAAGAAAAAAATGCTAAATATTCTGGTTTTGATATTTAGTATATTTTTTATAGAATATACATAAATTTGAGTTAAAACTTTTATTTTTCAGCTCTACTCAGCCATGTAAACTTTTTAATTCATGAGCATTATGAATCTTTGTTATTTTACACAACATAAAGCAATAACAAAGTCCTCTGCTTCTTTGAATGGGTTTAGGACTAAAAAGCCAGTTATTATGTAATCAACGCTTTCGCTTGTTTGTTTAAACAGCCTAAAAGAGATGGACCAGCGTAACAATTCTTGTTCTATTAGAAAGGAACAGACAGAAGAATCACATTAAAAGGGCTGAGGCCTAATCCAGGTGTGAGACTGCTGGGGAGGGCACACTTCTCTGGAAAGATAACCCTGAAGTCCAAATTGCCCCTGGGACCAACATGCTTGGTGTTTCTTGGCAAGATTTTTCTCTCTGACGGAAACAAGTAAAAAGAGGAGTCCACCTTACGTGGCTATCTTGTTAAAGGGGAGACAAGCCAATTTAGATTTAGTACCCCGATGCTTTTGAACTACTATACGACTACAACCAGATTCTGATACAACTAGGCCATTGATAGCCAGATATTCTCCTACTAGAAGCAGAACACAGTCTACCTAATATATACTTTAAACAGTAAAGGTGTCAGAGACCCAGAGCAGTGAAATCAAAGTCAAATAGAGTCACTTACATGGCATCTACCTTCAGGCACGTCTGTCCTGAGTGGGGGAAAGTTAAGACTCTAAGAACACCCTTTGCTAACCCTGGTGGAAAATATGGGACATAGGATATTAGGAGTTAATGCATCTTATTTTATTAAAATTTTTGTTTTGTGCACTCAATGAATATTTAATTTTAAGTGTTTAAGTGCTTGGAGTGGAGGGTTCAAGTAAATGGATACAAGTAGATAGACTAAATAACATGTTGTCTTTAATTAGTTGCCTTAGCATATCATTATGATTCATCTGCCCCAAGAATTCAATCCACTCACAGTTATTAGGAGCACCTGATATTGTTACCAGGAAGAAGAAGGGCAAGTCTAAGCAGAAATAAACAAAAACAAAGATATTTTGTTAACTGTGACACTACTGCAGCAATTAAAACTTAAGGAGTACACATCACGATAAGCACTGAGTAATGTATATAATTGTTGAATCACTACACCTGAAACTAATATAACACTACATTAACTATACTGAAATTGAAATTTAAAAACTCAAAATGTAAAAAAGAAAAGAGAAAGATACGCTATACTTTTACATAATTACTATCTAGTATCCAATACTTATGCCACTTCTAATATAGACATTACTAATATCTTTTTACAGATGGGAGAAATCAAGAATTAGAAAAGTCATACATTGTTCTAAGTCACACAACTAACACATACTGGAATTGGGGCCAGGAACATGATCTCAACAACATCGCAGTCTGTAATCGTTTAATTGCCATGCTACAAATTACACTATTTCTTCTTTTAATACCCGAGAAGTCCACATAAAATGTCTTCATTGATTCTACTTTGTGTTGTGGAATTGTCAGATTGAAGATATTCTTTCACAGTATCTTTGAGCTGGTTTATTAAATAAGCCTGTTTAAATTTTTGTACTCTTTAATTCTCAGTGACTTTTAGACTTAATGTCTGTGATTCAATAATAAAACCAGTTTATTAGGGCTACAATTTCTCATTTTTTGAAAAAAACAGACAGGCAATACTCATTCTTCTAATTTTTTTTCTCTAGGTCTAAAATAATTATATACACATGTAGAGGAAGGAACAAGGAGGCCAGGTCAGAAGACAGAAGTTGTCTTTAGATAAAAATAAACAAGCAACTCCAAAAGGGGGCAAAGATGGGTTTCAGAGAATATAAATCAATAGATTGATAAATGGTATTTTTTTTTTATGAAGAATTATTGATGAGACTGAATTCATTTAAGAAGAGAAAAAGCTGACCTTTTAGGCTGGCATGGGTTCAATATGAATAAGTATGCTAGAGCTATAGTGTTAGATTAGAAGAATATATATGTATATATTTATATATACATTTATATATTTATATATACATATATATACATATATAATATTTCATGGTTTTATAAAAAACATTTTGTAGAAATTATCATACTACACAAAGGACAGGAAACTAGATTGGATTGTATACATATAAAGATTCTGAATTAAAGGATCCATGAACTATTTCTAAATGTGCTCCATTATCAGACTTTGGATGTAATAGATTCAAAATATAAATCAACCACAGAATTCTAAGAGGAAGAACCTAATTTATTGAATGACTTGAGCCAAGCAGTTAAAAGTGTTAAATAAAGTTTGTGTGGATTGGAAAAAAAATAGGTAGTGTGGAACCGTGCTGTGTAATAATAACAAAAACGGTAACAAGAAGAAAAACTTAGATACAATTTGAATCATGTAAAACAGGATTGTGACACTGATTAATACAATTTATGTGAAAGAGACAAAGGGATTTCAAATAAATATAATATTTAAGTTTATCGACATCACAAGTTTTCTCTGCTCTCTATCCAAGTGACATTGCTCTGACAGGTCGGTTGTTCCCAATGAATTCTCAAACTGGTGGGCCTCTTCCCTTTCCTGTGTAGTCCCAGGTAAGTGTGGCCAGATGACATTTTACATCAGAGGCTTAAGAGAGGTAAGAGCTCTACCTTTTATATGCCTTGAAGGTCAGCACAGACCACCAGGCACTGACGCACGTTCATGCATACCGTTGCTTATCTGCAGAGCAGAGGCCAGGTTTGCAGCTTCTCCAACGTGTGCCAGATCTCCTCTGCCAATTCTCTACATTCTGAGCCAGGTTCATGTTTAGCTCTATGACAAAGGGTGCCCCCATCTCCTTCAAATCACTTACAGTACAGAAATTGGACACTGAAAGTCAGTAAGTGATGAACATGGCTTCTAATCCAGCCTTATGGTTTCTAGCTTATTCTTTCAGGTTCCAATTAATACCTTTTTTCCTCCCAATTAGCATCTTTTTTTAAAGATTTTTATTTATTTGCAAGAGAGAGGGAGAGAGAGAGAGAGACCGAGTGCACAAGCAGGGGGATCAGCAGGCAGAGGGAGAAGCAAACTCCCCGCTGAGCAAGGAGCCTGATGCAGAACTCGATCCCAGTACCCTGGGATCATGACCTGAGCAGAAAGCAGATGCTTAACTGACTGAGTCACCCAGGCATCCCTAACATCTTTCTTTTCTTACCAACTACCTACTCCACTGACTGTAAGCAACAGCATCACAGGTAGAAAAAGATTTATATAGTTTCACTGGATTGACCAGCTTCCAAATGTGTAAATGAAAATATATTTATTATTTATATTATAAATATTATGTAAAATTATATTTGAATAAAGTTTATATAGCTCTACTAGACCTGATTCTCTCATATGTCTTATTAATTTTCTTGTATTATATTGAGGAAGAATCAGAATTCTAGTTTTAAAAATTCATTATGGCTTTTTCCATTCTGCTATTAAGAATATTTATTTATTACATATAATATTTATTTCTTTTCCAATAATTCAAATTGCTTTTCTTTTTAAATACAAGTCTGTTTTTGGATCATAGACCCAGCATTCTTTGTCATCCTTACAAGTCGATTGATTATATTTGTTTGAATTTCTCTTTCTTCTAGTATTGTTTCTTTGTTACCACCGTATTGGATTTCTCATGAAGAATTTGGTGTTGCTTGTTCATTTTGATTGCTTTCCCTAAATATTTGGTGATTTGTGGATTTATGTTGGAAATTGTATGTACATTTCCCATATGTCTAGTTGAGGGCATATTTTTCATCTTGAACGGTAAGAGAGAGGGACGGACAGGCTCTGGGCAGGGTATGTGGCTGTCCCGCTTCCCATGGTGTTTGCAGTGTTCACCTTTCATCTTAGCCATGCTTTTTAAGTTACTGCTCCAGCCTTTGGGCAAATGTTTCTGCTACCTAATGTTCTTCAAGGGGTAGCGATGTTGTAGGGGACAGTCCACTCAGTTGCCCCAAATTACTTCCTTATTATACCTCCTTTATATAGGCCACAGATTCTTTCCCTGATCTTCTTTCTACCACCTCATGCTTGGAACACAGAGCTGCTCCACATATGTTTTGGGCTATAGGTTCCTTCTTAATCCTGGGTCAAATACTTTCTCTTTCAGGGTTTCCCATAATTTCTGGGCCTTTGATAACATTTTTCTTGCCTTTGGGATTTTGTTTATTTCTTTAAAAGGACATACTGTCTTCTCTCATTGTTTTAAGGTAAGTGATAAATGTCTGCTCAATTTACTACTTTTGTACATTTTTTGTAATTAATTTTTATAAATAACCCTCCCACCCAGATTGTTAAATAGATCTTTTGCTCATTTATTTGTGCCTTTCAGTGCTTTTCCAATGCTTGATGCATAACAGATGGATAGTAAATGTTCATGGAATTGAATTGAAAGTATCCAGGCAGACCTTGGCTGAGCATACAAGAGAAACATTACTGAAAGGGTTTTTAATTTGGGGGAGGATTTAAGTGCCTGAGTCCACCGTGTTCTTTCAATGTTTAAAGCCTATAATTTGAATCACTCTGCATTTATCTGTATCCCTTGCAACTGTCAAGGTAACACCCCTCTTCTTGCTTTGTCTCTTTAAACCTCCTTGATAATTAAATAAAAAGAAGAACATAAATAAAGAAATGTGCCCCCAGAACTTTTCATTATTAATGTTCTATGACTAAATTGGAAATCTGCTACTGTACCCCAAGGGGGTGATTAATTTAGCAGACTAGGAGTTTTGATTAAAAAGGAATGAAATGTCTGACACATAGTCTATTTATCAGTTATTATGATATTAAAACACTCTAATCATTGTGGTGCCTAAATTAAGACTTCACAGCCTAAATGTCACTTCATTTTGCTTCTTTTGATTTGGTGATGTTTTATGGGCTTATTATCTGTGAATGTGTATGCATGTGTGTGTGTGAGTGGCACACATTCTCACTGATCTTTGAAGAAAAATAATGCAACAGGAAGGCTTTTTGCCACAAGCTGTGTTCCCTATTTCTTCATATTTCAGGAAATATGGGGGATACATAAAGAAAGTAATAATTTCTGAATTAGCTGGTCATTCCTGAAATTCAGATGTAATTATAAAATATATTCTATTGGTACTAAACAGCTGAAAGTTTCAGTTATTGGAAGTTACACTTTAAGATTCTTTTAGTAAGAAATTGACTTCACTGGACCCAAATATTAAAATAAAAAATTTATATTGTAAGTTGCCTTAAATATTATTGCCACTTTAGAAATAAACACAGAAACAAAGAAAAAAAGGGATAAAGATTTTTCAGTAAGTATAGCTTCAATTATTTTAATCCTATACAATATGCTAAAGATTTCAAGTGCTAGTGAATGCAAAAAATAAACTGTATAATATAATCTGAATTGTCAATTTTTCTATTTATGAAAATGTTTATCATATTTTAACCTCTCTCTTCCCAGATAATTCCGCTACCTGTTCCCATTTAGGGACTTAGGGAATTAAATTAAAAAATATTTCCTTCACATAGTTCTGTCTCTCTTCTCCCCCCTTCCACATGGAAACCACAATGAGTTTTTTTTATTGATCAACTTTTAAAACAACTAATCAAGTTTTAAAACATGAACTAAATAAGAGTGTTTGACCAGGTTGGTCTTTCTCAATCTTTATAGACCATTGTTTTAAGTTTAAAAGGCTCAGACCTGTGATAAGAGTGGTTACATTTGAAGCAATAGTGATCTACATTTCTTCTTTTTTCCCACTCCAACCCATATTTAAAAACTACTTCATATCTTTGACCACAGGAAGCAAGAAAACAGTGAGACCTCAGAATCAAAATAACATCAAAGAGAGAAACCACTTATTGAGCCTAAAACCCTATTCAATTCTTTTTTTGACCCAATTTCCAAGTTTGACTAACTCAAAATTCCCAAAGAAAGATAAGAGTAGGATGCTGAAGCAGATGCTGATGATATAAAAGGGAAAATACCCTAGCCCTTATAGTTGCCAAAGGAGAACTACACGGAATCAGCACAAGATCTCCTAACAATCCAGAAGAGAGATGGAAACCCCTTTCAATTCCCTTTCCACCTGACACAATTAAAGTCATTTGGATTTCCTTCCTTTTTAAGGGCTGAATAATATTCCACTGTATGCATACACTACTTTTTTTTTTTTTTATCAGTGCATCTGTAGATGGCATTTAGATTCTTTCTGTACCTTGGCTATTATGAACAATGCTGCAATGAACTTAAGAGTATAGACATCTCTCAGAGATCCTGATTTCAATTCTGTTGAAAGAAGTAAGATTGCTGCATCATATGGTATATTTAATTTTTGAAGAAAATACCTCCTTGCTTTCCATGGATCGCTGTACCATTTCACATTCCCATTAACAGTGTCCAGGGTCCCAATTTCTCCACATACTTACAACACTTATCTTTTATTTTTTGATGATAGCCATTCTAACAGATGTAAGGTGATATTTCATTTTGGTTTTGACTGGCATTTCCCTGATGATTAGTGATGCTGAGCACATTTTCATGTATCTGTTTTTCATTGTATGTCTTCTTTAGAGAAATGTCTATTCAAGTATTTTGCTTTGAATACAACCACATGGATACACCTGGAGGACATTATGCAAAGCAAAATAAGCCAGTCACAGAAGGACAAATACTGCATGATTCTACTTACGGGAGCTATCTGAAGTAGTCAAACTCACAGAAACAGAGAGTAGAATGATGGTGGCCAGAGGCTAGGAGATGGAGAAATCAGTAGTTGTTCAACTGGTACAAAATTTTACTTATAGAAGATGAGTTCTAGAAGATGAGTGTGTTCTAGAGATTTGTTTTACATCATGCTTATAGTTAATAATTCAGTATTATACAGCACTTAAGAATTTGTTAAGAGGGTTGATCTCACATTAAGTGTCCTTAGCACACACACACAAAGTGGGGGGGCAGAGGGAACCTTTGGGAGGTGATGGATA
This sequence comes from Ursus maritimus, assembly GCF_017311325.1. Taxonomy (NCBI): domain Eukaryota; kingdom Metazoa; phylum Chordata; class Mammalia; order Carnivora; family Ursidae; genus Ursus; species Ursus maritimus. Next base: position 30,810,001 of record NW_024426996.1, on the reverse strand, counting down.
TGTATTACCTTGGTTGTAGTGATGTTTTCATAGATGTATGTATATCTCCAAACTCATTAAATTATATACATTAAACACATCCAGGATTTTTGTATATCAAAAATACCTGGGTAAAGCTTTTTAAAAGAAAAGTCATTTGTGGCATGAGGAAAATTACAATGATATAACAATTAGCATGCATTAACATTTTACCATACTTTATCAGGCACAATGATAAGTACTTTGTATATACTTTATTATCATATTGTATAAACATCCTATAAAGTAGGTAATATCATCTTCATTCTATATCTTTTATTACTATGAGAAATTAAGTAAGTTATCCAGAGTCAGATAACTAGTAAGTGGAACACCCTGGGCTCCTATCACTAAAACCGAAGCTTTTAATTGCTACAAAAAAAAAAAAAAAAAGATATGCTGAGTACTAGCAGCTAATAATTGACTCTACACATAGACTTCACTCAAATATTTGTTTAAATTGAACTGCTAATCTGGAATTGATCCATTATACAAAAATCATACCACATATCAGGTACCGGGACTCCTTCCTTGTAACAGATGTCTCACATCTGCCTTGCTTGCTTTCCCCATTCATTCCGTTGTCAGGGATGGACTCTGGATTAATGCAGCATGAGGGAGGAAAGAGAACGAGCTCACAGAAATTTCTCACATTGTTGTAAAAATTCATTGAAATTCCTTACAGTTGTAAAAACCCGAGGCTGAGTTACTTCAGTGCCACAAACTAGCTACCTGAGTCTTCTACCAGCCACTTAACTTTCCTTGAGTTTAGCGTCCTCCTATATAAAATGAGGACATTAGGTAATTGCCTTCTAAGTTGATGTCTAGTGCTATGATTAACACAGATAATACAATAAAAATGGTAGATACAAAAAGATATCCAGTTTCTAATTGATTGATAAGAATATCAGCCACAACTTTCTCTGCCTCTTTAACTCTGACTAGAATTCTGATCCTGCTACATTTACATATATTTTCTCTTTTAGTCTTCACAAGAGGATAAGCAGCATTATTGTGTAAGGAGGAAGTTGAGGTTTGGAGAATTTACATGATTAAATTGAAAATTAAGAGTCCCTTAATTCTTTTCTAGTCTGCCCAGGTGGCACTTCACAGTGCCCTCTAGTACTCATTGACCTTATGCCACTCCCCTCTAAAAAAATTCATCAGCATCCCGTCAGTCCTAACTCAATAGCTCCCTGGATAATTCCCGAGTTGCTGATGACAGAGAGAAGTTTAAAAACTGCAGAACTGGACACTGAGTATCCTAAAAGCTGTCCCAGTTCTTGGCTCCAATTTTAACCTCACTCTTCTTCCCAACAGAAAGATGCAAAAGTCTCCAGTGGCCCACAAGAGGCCACTCACCCTTAATCTAGAATGTGTTAGATTTACTTGTAGCCTTTGTCTCCAGATAACTTAAGTGTGGTTATCTAGCAGTGCCTGCCACCTCTAGTGGAATTCCCTTAGAATTAGATGTTACTATTTTTTTTTTCTTTCCAATATTTTAAACCTGTGTCAATTTCTAAGCAAGGTAAATAAAACAGTAATTTAAACACACACAGCTACCCTAAAGGTGGTACTCAGGGACACTGTGTTATAAACAAATCCAGACCAAATAAAAAAAGAAGCAATTTTGTGATGGTCAAGGGGAAAAGCTGCCACACGGTAAATTAGTACCAGATACTAGGTTTGAGAAATAAGCCAAAATGGCTCAATCTTGGGAGATACTTCTAGTTTTTTAGGCTAAGCTGTGGAGAGCTGGTTAAAAGCAAACCAGACCCATGGGGCGCCTGGGTGGCTCAGTCATTAAGCATCTGCCTTCGGCTCAGGGCGTGATCCTGGCTTTATGGGATCAAGCCCCACATCAGGCTCCTCCGCTGGGAGCCTGCCTCTTCCTCTCCCATTCCCCCTGCTTGTGTTCCCTCTTTCTCTGGCGCTCTCTCTCTCTCTCTCTCTCTCTCTCTCTCTCGCTCTCTGTCAAATAAATAAATAAATAAATCTTAAAAAAAAAAAAAAAGCAAACCAGGCCCATTAATCTCTCTTGATCTTGGGAAGAAGTGGGGAGGAAATGAGTAAAGCATAAAGGGTGCGCAGAGGTAGTCTATAGAGAGAATTATTTCTGTAAGAAGTGGGCAACTGACTTGAGAATCCCTCTCTGCCATGGATAGGCAGACGATGCCTATGCTCACAAAGTTGGCCTTCTTTTTTAGCATGATAACATTTTCAGAAAACTGAAAAAATAGAGCTTCTGCCTCCTTTCATTTGAAAGGTTCCTTAGGTTCATTTCCATTGTTAATTGAAAACAGAAAGTTAAACTAATGATTCCATGTGTATTTTATTTTCTGACGAGTCCATCAAAAGGTCAGATACCCATCTCGCCCGTCCTTTTTCACCCTTATTTGGGTCTGCAGCATGAGCAGGGGCTGCTGGGGGTCTTGCTCTGTTTGCTATATCAACCCCTGGGATGAAGCCAAGAGTAACAACAACTTTGCACTGAAACTAAACAGGAATTTAAATGCTACAAGCATGTTGCCATTTCATGTTTATTTAATGCACAGAAAGCTTGGCATTCAAAGGTAGTGTGGGAATAGTGTGATAAGGATCATGCTAACAAACACCAATTCTTTCAGGTACTTATATTCAAATGACACACAAAACCATCTCTGGATTTTATGCTCAGTCTATTTTGTTTTGTTGAGTTTCTTCTCCTCCTTCTCTTTTTCCTTTGCTAAGAACCGTGTTTCAGGGGATGGGACATGGATATTCTCAAAACAAATTAGTGGACATTTGATTGGAGATACGGTTGGAATAAATGAAAATAAAGTGACTTATTATGTGTGATTGGAACCAAAGAGTCAAGTGTGACACACAAAAGTAAGTATGATAGCACTAATGGAAAAGGGGGAAAGGGATGTCAGGAATAATCAGAAAAACAAAGTTGTTTCTGGCTGAAAACTGAATTATGATTATTTGAGTATGCAAACAGAGAAATTATGTTGAATTGGACAGCATAATATTATGGCTTTTATTGTAAATCCATGGATAACAGCTTATACTGTTTTGTAAACATGATTTTTAGTTCCCCATGGAATAGACATGAGGAGATGATAGTGCTATTGTGTCATTTTTATTTTTATCATGATCATATTGCTTTTTATGAAGTATTCTCTCCTCTGGGACACTCTGGAAGAAAGCGGTGAGAGATTACAGTAATCTTTGTTCACTGGGGCAGAAGATACCTGCAACTGTTTGTCTTTCTCATGTCTATTTAACTGTGATGTTACTAGATGGATAGTCTATAGACTCAATAGTATATATTCCCTTACATAATGATCACTCGATTCTTGTAACGCTAAAGATCATGTTCAGCAATTTCTAGATTTTTTGCATTTTTCATACATTCTAACTTAGTGTAGGCAAAGGACCAAAGCCACGTGTATTTCTGCCTTCACTCAGAGGATGACCAGATCTTTCATTTACTTACCATTTGATCTCAGCATTCTAATGTTATACATGTCTGTATATTTTTACACCATCTTCAAAAAAAGCTTTTCACTGATTTAGGAAGTAAAATAGTAAAGATTAAGGCAGCAGGCTAAGTCTCAGGAATAAATTTAATTCAAGTTTTGTTGCAAACTTTTCCTCTGCCCCTTTAAAACTGGAGACCTACTTGGTTATATTTCCATTGGATATCACGTGTATTAGAAGTTTCTTAGTAAACATGGGTTAGTTTATTTCAAGGGTTTGTTCCGTTTCCCCCCAGAATCATTTTATTTGTACTTTGCTTAAATGTAATAAACAGAATAAATACTCTGGCAGCGTGTATGGGAAATTGAGTTCCTATGTTGAAAGCAATATTACAGTAAGCAATAATGAGCTCTGTCTCTGGCATGTGAGTTAGAAACAGACTCACAAAGCTCAGGGAGATGTGCATCTGTGGGAAGTTTTATAAAAGATAAATGTTTCCCTTTACTATGATTCACAATGATGTTGCTAAACAGAAATATGCATTTTGCTTAACTGCCAATACAGCTGCAACACTCTATGTGGGATTCTGACTTCAAGTGGAGATGTAATGGGTATACCGGATAGACTCCAAATGCATAACTACAACCCCCATTTGATTATTCCAAAAGCTTCTTAAGTGACCCTGAAAGCAATTTGAAATCTATGTGAATCTGTGCTTATTATCCAGTGGATCCAAGTGGGTACATCTCCATTTGAAATAGGCTCTCAAATTTAAAAGGGAGTTTTAGAGACACATAAAGGGAGTGTCTGGGTTTTACTTATATCCCCCCAAAAGGGAAATAATTATTAAAAGTACTTATAGCATGATGTCTTTTATATACACCTCATAACTTAAAGGTATGCTTCCAAAGACCACAAAAGCTTTTCATAATTTTAGTATCCAAAATACAACCTATACATAGTAGGTTTCCAAATATAAGTGCTGAATATCAATATCTATTTAGAAATGATATATATTGGCATCAGAATTTGATGGAAGTATTTTTTTTCTGAGCTTTGGGGATATGCATTTGAACTTTCTCACTACATACTTATTGCTGCTAATATCAAGGAAAGGGAGACAGATACAGAGATAGATGGGTACATGCAAACATAGATACATAAATACTTAGATATATAGATGATACATATAGATACATGACACAGAGATGCATACATACATAGACAGATGACAGACACAATGTCAAAAAACTATCCAGCTCCTTCCAGACCTTATTTGTCAATAGCCAGACACTAGAATAATTACCAGTCCCCAAAGAGACCGCATCATTTTCTTTTAACCAATAAAAAGTTGTCTAAGATTTCCTCATCATACACTGATATCTAGTCCTTTCATTCTTCACCCAGAGAATTCATTACATTAGTTCTTCAATGATGTGGCTGGGTCTTCGCCTCTGACCGTTGACCCCCTTCCCCTCTCTTCTCTTTCACAGAAAAGTCTGGAGTCATCTTTCATCCGTCAGTACAGGGATTGCTGGACATTCCCAGCAAATTGTATCTGTTTGGATATAGGGGTCTACAAGTCAAATCACCATTTTCATGTTTAATGAATGACAAATAGAGTTGAGGCTCCCTCACTTCTGCAGCCAGGTTGACATCCAAGTATTATTTAAAGCTCTAATGTAGTCTGGTTTTGAAATTACCTCATGATATCATTCATAATTTCTTATCATGCTGTTTACAGTTTTGAATTTTTGTTCTAAATCTCATTAAGGAATGATGGCCCTGAACAAGGTTCTCTTCTGCCTTTTGGATGTCACAAAACGTTTTTATGTATAAGGCATCTTAGGTTATTCATGACTTTTAAGTGATATCCTTTGTCTGTTTGTTTCCATCTGACTAATCCAGCAAGTAGATCAATTACCAGAAATCTGGCAAACCCAGGACATTGGTATCTAATATAATTCTAAACTCTTGCTATATTTTTTCTATCTTCTTTGATTTTCAGAAGTTCTTAAATGTAGCTCTACAATAAACTAGAGGTTCATTTTTGCTGTGAATTAGGAGACTCTACCTCCAGGGACTTAGACAGTGTTTAGAGTGAATTAAGGACTCAGTTACAATAATGAAAAAATGATAATTCATGAAGTATATTTTTCTCAGTATAATCTGTGGATGAGTTCTTAAAAAAATAAGAGGTGCTTTTTTTTTTTTTTTTTTTTTTTTTTTTTTTTTTTTAGATGAACAAACAAATGTGTTTACGGAAGACCAAAAAGAAGTGAAGACACCTTTAATGAGGGTTTCTTAATTCAAGGATTTAGGGAAACCATTCAATTACCTAAATAAAATTTATATTAAAGACCTGTTTGCACAGAATATAGCAAATGATTTGCAGGTCCCATTCCTGCTTGTCCTAGGGCATACTTGGACAGAAATTTGTGGCATTTGACCGAAGTCCATTCCCTAAGAACAAAACACAAGAATCTAGAACAGCAGGTGGTAAAAGATGCTGGAAGGTACAAGGAGTGTCATAGAGCAGTTTCCTGGTTTAAACAGTCTCCTCTTAATATTTGGCCAGACTTAACTTGAGTGTGTATAAAATGAGAAGACAAAGACTATCTTTGCCTAGCAGAAAGTAGAAAGACAAGGGCACACTGGACAAAGAGGATGCAGTATCACATTTCAAATGAGTAAAAAAAAAATAAAAACAAAACATCTATTAAAGAGTAATCTAAAACCATTGAAGTAGTTGATTAGAAACTAAAGAGGACCCTTTGCTCTTCTTTGCTCCCACTTTCATTAGTCTTTCAAGATAATCACAAATCCTTATCACTGTTTCTCAAGCACATGATGGGTGACAAGGGGTCTTACTGAAACTGGGAGTGTCTGTTTACCGGAAAGATAGGATATGCTAATCTGTGTGTTCTATGAGTTCTGCTAAACATAGCCTAGGGGACAATGCCTATAGCTCTTAGATCACAGGGCGGCTGTTTGGGCTAGGAAAGCTTCGGGAAGGCAACTCTCCCAACATGCCAACCACAAAGTGGTCAAGCATTCCGAAGGCGTTCACCCTTCTCTGAAACCTTCCCCGCGCTCAGCGGCCTCAGTGTTACATTTTAGGGAGCCAGGTATTATGCCTGAGTTCATGCTCTACATTAACCCCAACAACAATTAATAGGCAAACCAAAATGGAAAAGAATTTCCTCACCTTAAAAATCAAACAACTGACCCAAGTTAAAAGAGCCAAATTACAAAAGCCCTACCCCTTCTTTGTCCTAAAGCCAGTAGATTAACCAATATGTCTATAGATAAGCAGAAAGAAAGGATCTTGAAAAACAAAAAGAATGTCTGGCCCTAGCAAAAGTATTTCGAGGTAGTGATGCTTTCGATCAAATACAGTGATCGTACTTTGAGGAATTACAGGGATCCTTACAGCTCCCCATTTTACCTTTGGACCAGCACAGGACAGTTAAC
>NW_024426996.1:30796633-30803034 GCF_017311325.1 Ursus maritimus | reverse complement strand
TTTTTTTTTTTTTTTTTTTTTTTTTTTTTTAGATGAACAAACAAATGTGTTTACGGAAGACCAAAAAGAAGTGAAGACACCTTTAATGAGGGTTTCTTAATTCAAGGATTTAGGGAAACCATTCAATTACCTAAATAAAATTTATATTAAAGACCTGTTTGCACAGAATATAGCAAATGATTTGCAGGTCCCATTCCTGCTTGTCCTAGGGCATACTTGGACAGAAATTTGTGGCATTTGACCGAAGTCCATTCCCTAAGAACAAAACACAAGAATCTAGAACAGCAGGTGGTAAAAGATGCTGGAAGGTACAAGGAGTGTCATAGAGCAGTTTCCTGGTTTAAACAGTCTCCTCTTAATATTTGGCCAGACTTAACTTGAGTGTGTATAAAATGAGAAGACAAAGACTATCTTTGCCTAGCAGAAAGTAGAAAGACAAGGGCACACTGGACAAAGAGGATGCAGTATCACATTTCAAATGAGTAAAAAAAAATAAAAACAAAACATCTATTAAAGAGTAATCTAAAACCATTGAAGTAGTTGATTAGAAACTAAAGAGGACCCTTTGCTCTTCTTTGCTCCCACTTTCATTAGTCTTTCAAGATAATCACAAATCCTTATCACTGTTTCTCAAGCACATGATGGGTGACAAGGGGTCTTACTGAAACTGGGAGTGTCTGTTTACCGGAAAGATAGGATATGCTAATCTGTGTGTTCTATGAGTTCTGCTAAACATAGCCTAGGGGACAATGCCTATAGCTCTTAGATCACAGGGCGGCTGTTTGGGCTAGGAAAGCTTCGGGAAGGCAACTCTCCCAACATGCCAACCACAAAGTGGTCAAGCATTCCGAAGGCGTTCACCCTTCTCTGAAACCTTCCCCGCGCTCAGCGGCCTCAGTGTTACATTTTAGGGAGCCAGGTATTATGCCTGAGTTCATGCTCTACATTAACCCCAACAACAATTAATAGGCAAACCAAAATGGAAAAGAATTTCCTCACCTTAAAAATCAAACAACTGACCCAAGTTAAAAGAGCCAAATTACAAAAGCCCTACCCCTTCTTTGTCCTAAAGCCAGTAGATTAACCAATATGTCTATAGATAAGCAGAAAGAAAGGATATTGAAAAACAAAAAGAATGTCTGGCCCTAGCAAAAGTATTTCGAGGTAGTGATGCTTTCGATAAAATACAGTGATCGTACTTTGAGGAATTACAGGGATCCTTACAGCTCCCCATTTTACCTTTGGACCAGCACAGGACAGTTAACAAAGAGCCATGGAGGACATAAATATAAATACGCTTTAACTTTGGTACTCATGTCTAACCCCTAAAACCTGCAACTTATAAGTTTACAAACCGAAGTTTGTAAACTCTTTACAGTTGTAAGTATAATACCAATACCATTCTCTGTCTCAACCAATATATTTCTTTCAGACTCCCTTACGGAAAAATACAATTTTTTTAATGTAATACTACCTGCAAATTTAATTGAAGATATTTATTATGTAAAAGCCATTGCTAAACTAGATGTTCAGAAGCATATCATTTTTGGAAGTGTTTACTGGCTATTTATAACTGAATTAGAGCTGATCTTGGCAAAGCTGTCCAACTTGTGATGTCCTTGAAGAAAATAGGGCCTCATCACTTAGAAGTCTCAAATACTCTCTGGACCAAAAATTCAATGTATTATAAAATGACTAAACGGTGCAGATCGAATTGAAGTCCAAATTGAAAGCTTTCCTTCTTTGATAGCCTGAAAGACATACTAAAACTAGAAGCCAAGACTGGCCATTAACCAATAACTGAAACATTAATCACCAAAAGCTTAGCAACACCCGGGTAAGATCCATTTTCTTTTCATTAAAATAAAAAAGCCCAAAGTAGAAAATATAGATTTGAATAGGACTTAAGGACATTTTAAATGTTAGTATTCATAAAATTTTACATAGCACGTATTACAAATACTATCCCTGACACCATATTCCCTTACAGTAAATTTTATGCTGTCATAGAACTCTGTTGTTTTTTGTTTTGTTTGTTTTTATTCAATGTATGTTTATGTTTACTTGGGAAAGTTAATAGTATACTTGGACAGTGCATGATTATTCAACCTTGAATAACATAATTCTCAGAGAATTCCCACATGATACACTTTGGTATGTTATGCATATGAATTTTTATTTTCTCCTGACCAAAAAGAGTTTGCAAATTTGCCATGTTTATTATCATTCTTACCTAAATACATTCCTAAGAATGTTACTTAACATGCAGGATTTTGTTGTCAAATCAGACTTGCACGAATAAAGCATCTTACCCAGTATCAAATTATAAAAAATTAATAAAAAAATACAGTCGATCATAACATTCAGATGAAGTAGAGAGAGGCCCATGGCATTGAGGGAGCTCAGTATTCCACATTGGATATGCACTTCCTACCCCAGAATGGATGAAGTCTTTAAGTTCTGTGAGTTTTTTCACAGAATATGAGCATTTTTAGCATGAATTATCTCCACTTAATATAGCAATGGATTATGTAGCTTATGTGACATTCTTCAAGCATCCAAGCCTTATGGGATTCTATTTACTATAACTAATCCTTGGCTGGGAACATCATGCTGAGGACACTTTAGAGATAAAGTTTCTTTTTCCTGGAAAAATATCATTATTAGTTTATTAATACCAAGGTCCAGGTGGTGAGGAAAATAAACCAGATAATTTTTCTTCTTTTTTTTCCCCTTGTCACCCTGTTCTACAGGTAAAACAGCTAAATGGATCTACAGCAAGTTAGTTAACCCCTCTTCTTAAACTTCTAGGAGAAAGGTCCAGTTTTACCAAAGGCCAGCATACCGCCTAAGGACATGATTTATTGGCAAAAATTTGAGAATTTTAAGATGAAATAATTAAAGCTAACCAAAACCTTTCCAGGACCATCATTTAGATTTCTAGATTAATAGGCTGTTATAGGCAACAAGTCCTAGAATGTCCAGTCCTTCTAAACCCCTTTATGACCACATCAAGTTGATCATTCCTATATATAACCATGAGATTCAGAAGTGGAAGAAGCTTTTATATCCCGTAAGTTAAGTTTAGCATCAACACTATCATAAGAGAAGAGAAAGAGAAACCATGCATTAGTAGTAGTACTTATGCCATAAGATGGTCACATCCACCTCAGAGAGTCATGGCTTCCAAAGCCTTTCTTTGGAACCTACAAATACAGTATATCCCCCTTTTTGAAAGATGTTACTAAAAAAGCAGCAACATATTGAATGTAATTTTAGGTACACCCTTCCCCTTGAAAGTTCCTCATATGGTACAGTCTCTAATAGTAACGTATGTATCATTTCTCTACTCATCATCTAATCAACCATGAAGTTTCGCATCTCATGTATAATTACTATTCCTGCCACACCATCCACCACCTCAGCCTATTACTTTGACTGGAAGAAAGAAAGCCTCAACTTACCCAAAAATTATCTAACCCACTATGCTATGTTTTAGTTTCAGCACTTAACAATCCACATTTAATTCTGTTTGTTGATGGGTCATTTTTAAAAACTGAGCTAAGACTCTTTAACGCTGCACATGTTTTCTTACCAAAGTTTTTGATAGAATCCCAACTCCTATGTAAAATTATTCCAGGTAGCCAAGGATATGCCAGAAAGTTCAAAATAATAGGGCCAATAATCATACAACTAGCAGATATGCCTGTTATGTATTATAGAGAGTTGGAAATGCTGCGAAAATAATTAGCATGCAAATTTCCCTATGAAAAGGTTAACCAATTCTCCTTACTTGCCCTCCTGTTTCATCTCTAGTTAGTCACCTGCTGTCTGAAAGAAATACACTATAAGCCACAAGTGGAAGTCTCATATATAATTTTAATCTTAAGTAGGCACATTTTAAAAGTAAAAAGAAACAGACAAAATAAAATATAACCATTTTTAAATTAACCCAATGAATCCAAAATATTGGATTTTCAACACGTAATCAATATGAAATTATTAATTGGATATTTTACATTATTTTGTACCCACTGAGCTTTCAAAATCTGCTTATTCTACACTTACTGAACATCTCAGTTAAGATGAGACACATTTCAATTGCTCAATAGCCGCCTGTGGCTAGTGGCTTCTGTTTCTATATTATGTAATTGCTAAATTTGTCCAGGTCATTTTCTCAGGCCATCAGCTAAGAATGAAAATAGCTGCTATACTAATCAACATGAATAAACATCCCATAGTATGTTTTGAAATTTTACTATTAAAAAACTGTTAGAAATAAAACTATTCTCTGAAACCATACAATGTAATAAAACCTCTTGATAGCATGACAAATAATGGGAAAATTCAATGTACTTTAATTCAGCAAGTATTTTTGGGGTTCCTAAACTATGAACTAATTAAAGAAATATTTATTGAAGCCCTATTAAGTGGAAGTTGAAGTAGATAATTCAGTTGTCAGAATTTAAGCAAAGAACAAGAGAGACAAAATTCACTCCATAAGGAGTTTGGACAACATGGAGGTAGCTATGTAATGGAAATTACCAAAAAAAAAAAAAAAAAAAAAGAGAGAGAGAGAGAGAGATTGCCCAAGTATGCAAGGAGTTCACTCTCTATTCAAAGAAAAGTAAAACATGTGAAAATGTCATAGGAAGAGCACAAGTGAATAAACAGATTGAAAATAAAATGTCAGCTAGATAATAAAAAGTACAATAAAGGAAATTTTTTTTTAAAAAGTGGATGATTTGTTAGCTAATGATGTGGTAAGGGGGTATGACTTCTATTTTATATGGAGTGACTGAGAGGCAAATTTGACAGAATTACATAAATGAAGTGAAGAATGAGTCATATGAATACTCAAGGGGAGAACTTTCCAAGTCCAGGGAAATGCAAATGTAAATTAACTCCCTGAGCAGAAAAAATGACACAGCTCTCCATATTCTACATTTACTTTTTGAGATAGAAAAGATGGTGGGGAGAATTGTGATTTTGAAGAGATGGCTAGAGACCACATCATCCAGGTACACCATGGTAACAACTTTGGATTCTTTTTTTTTTTTTCCTTACTGAATGTGACGGAAGCTACTGGAACATTTTTTTTTTATGTTTTTTTATTATATTATGTTAGTCACCATACAGTACATCCCTGGTTTCTGGTGTAAAGTTTGATGATTCATTAGTTGCGTATAACACCAAGTGCACCATGCAATACGTGCCCTCCTTACTACCCATCACCAGCCTATCCCATTCCCCCACCTCCCTTCCCTCTGAAGCCCTCAGTTTGGAACATTTTTTTTTTTTTTAAGATCGATTGATTTAGAGAGAACGAGTGAGAGAGAGAGAGAGCAGGGGGAGAGGGGCAGAGGGAGAGGGGCAGAGGGAGAGGGAGCAAGAGAATCTCAAGCAAACTCTCCACGGAGCACTGAGCCCAATGCAGGGCTCGATCTCATGACCCTGAGATCACAACCTGAGCCAAAACTGAGTCAGATGTTTGACTGACTGTGCCACCCAGGGACCCCTCAAGCATTTTGATAAGGAAAATATATGAATCTATATTTGCTTGTGAAAAATAGAAAATGGGGGAGAATACTGAATACAGGGACAGTTGTTTACAGTCTATAGTAGTTCCATATAAATGATAGCTGCTTTTCTAGGGTGATGAAGATGATATAATGGTACAGAATTGGAATACATTTAGAAGGTAGAAAAAATGGGTAATTCTTAATGGCTGGATATAGATTTTCAATAAACTAGAAACTAAAAGTTTGAAAAACAATGGATATAAAGAAAATATTATAGAACCAAATCTTAGAGAAGCACTTCAAAATTGGGTATGGGGCCAAAGTAGCATTCATGCCTAGAGGCAACTACCTCATCTGGTTGAAATGGCAGAAGGGTTATCCTGACAAAGACTTTACAGGGTTAGGAAGAAATTGAAAAATTATTTAATGGCAGTGTATGTAAGTGAAAGAACAGATTAGAATGGCGAATACTCTGAAATGCAAAATTATTTAGTTCTATAAAACACCATTTCCCTACACCAGAATTTTACTAAGCAGCATGAGTTATTAAAAGTAAAGCATTTGTGAAATCTTGAACATTCTTACAGTGATTAGATTCTGAATCTTCAAGAATAGAAAGCAATATCTAAAACTAAATTCCTTCATTGTTCAAGCAGTAACTTGATCAGAACCTCAGCTCTTTGTAATGGTAGCATGAGAATTGCGAGCTGAATTTTCCAAAAGTGATCTCAACTTTATTAAAACTGTAAGTTCCTCACCTCACACTGATACACAAAAGGAAGGATGTGCACTTTCTGGAAAAATGAAATAAAACAAAGCAAAATGTAGTTTACTTTTCCTTGGGATTTCTCCCTCTCTCTCTCTCTCTCTCTCTCTCTC